>NC_083589.1:53582452-53894238 GCF_027579695.1 Neoarius graeffei
AAAGAAGACTGAACCTCCATGTTAAAATGATGGATTTGACAATTTGGACGATGGGTTAGCAAGGTGAAAAGCAAGAACAAGGCCAATCGCCTGAGGTAAAACTGCCTTCTGCATATCACTGAGGCTACTTGAAGATAGAAGGTCTTTCGATTTTATAAAATCGGTGAAATTTAGTTCCTTCTGAAATGTGGTCATTGTGATCTATGTTTATTTCTGTAATATCTCACAAAATATCAGGCTATTCTGTGGCTGGGAAGTTATTTAATTTAAGGGGATTAAAGCAAATACTGTGCATGAAATTGCTCACCTCACGCAGTCAAGCAGACGGAGGAAGTCCGTGTGTGTGCGCATGCGCAGGTTTACCTTTGAGCGTGCACTGACAGTTCCATCATTCTGTCGCTAAACGAACAGCTGATCACACCAAGGTGTTCACTGACCACCGATATTTATTAGTTTGGTCCTACGTTTCCTTTCCTTCGTATATAACATGTCTTTTCTTCTCACTTTCTGTTACTGTAGTCGGTCTTTCACATGTCATTCGCACACTCACGTCCTCCATTTTTCTCTCCTGTTTCAAATTTGTATCCCACAATGCCTTGCGCGAACAGGGAAAGCCTACCATGTGATGCATGACGTAGTATCTTGAATTGCGTCATGGTGAAGCAGGAAAAAATAGTGGAGAATTTAGGGCCTTGTGGCCTTAAATTCATTAATTGTTCTATTTTTAAAAAAAGACCTAATAAAATTGGAAGTCTGTGATTCGAATTCAGTAGCTTTTAGTCCACTAAACAAAAATAATTGGGTGTCAGGGAAATTTTTATGACCTACACTTGAAAAATATGAAAGGCAGTCTAGCTTTAACACTAATAATGGGTGTGTAATGCAGTCATCTGTCTAATTTTAAAAGTATCTGGTTGTTCAGGGCTCCCTGTATTGGTTTCTATGTAGCAAGGTAGAGAGTGAGTAACTGCCCAAGTTCCTGCCCACAGGCCAAAGATTTACTAATCAATCTCTGAAACAGAAAGAAAGGGGTGTAAACCAGCTTTTTTTGCAAACATATTCTCTGTGTGTGTGTGTGTAGCATAGGGGTGGATACTGGCATGACCTACATTCAGGCAGCTTTCTGCATTGTTTTAAGAGCCGAGATTGAATTTAAGAGATCATCTTGTGTTGCCAAATTATTTTCCAATCCATTTCATGTTGCAGGTTGACAGATAGTCCTCCAATGCTTGATTTTTTTTTCCTTTTTTTCATTTCAGTCACTATTCAGATAAATTCAGTTGGGTGTGTAATCTGGGCCTGGGCTTTGGTATGAGCTGGAGCTCTGGCAGTCAGCTAGATGGACCAATGTTCTTTCATCTCATTATGTCTAGCCGCTTTACCCTGTTCTACAGGGTCTCAGGCAAGCTGGAGCCTATCCCAGCTGACTACGGGCGAAAGGCGGGGTACACCCTGGACAAGTCGCTAGGTCATGACAGGGCTGACACATAGACACAGACAACCATTCACACTCACATTCACACCTACGGTCAATTTAGAGTCACCAGTTAACTTAACCTGCATGTCTTTGGACTGTGGGGGAAACCGGAGCACCCGGAGGAAACCCACGCGGACACGGGGAGAACATGCAAACTCCGCACAGAAAGGCCCTCGCCGGCCACGGGGCTCGAACCCGGACCTTCTTGCTGTGAGGCGACAGTGCTAACCACTACACCACCGTGCCGCCCCCAATGTTCTTTCTCCAAAGCTATATAAGCTGAGACAATTCTATTACATGAGCAATCTCTATAATGTTTGAGCATATAATTTCAATTCGATGTTCTTTTGTTGCTCTATTAAAGTTACAGTCACAAAAAGAGATTGTGTTTATTATGATTCATTTTTCAGACAGAACGAAGCCACACAGTTATGAGACAAAATGAAAGTTCATTAAAAAGGCAAGTAAACAAAAAGTATAAGGTTTCAAATGTGCTACAGCTGTTAGTTCTTGCTGGTTCATGTATTTTTAGATTTACTATTATGGCAATAATTATGAAGCTTAATTCATAATACAGTATAATAAAACCAGAGGTCTGCTTATAGTAGGTCCACAAAGATGAATTATGTAAAATTTTGTAATTTTGCCCTCTACTGTAGACAATTATCATTACTGTGAGATGCACTACTGTGTGGATTAATCAGGCAGCTGCACTAGGACTGCATCCAGACACCACATTTTATGCCCTAAACAGAACAGCACTGACACTCCAGGTAGTCCTAGCATACTGTTTAGTAGAGTAGAATGTGGTTTGGGATGTGCCCCAATTATTCATAGGTCTTACTGTTGTCCTTGCAGGATTATGGAAGTGTCTTAAGAATAAAACCTTCATAGTTTCTATTAGCTCATCCAGGCCGGATGAGCTTAGACAATCATGTGTCGTCCGTCGTCGTCTATCCACAATTTACAAAAATCATTACTCCTCCTACAGGACTGATTGGATTTTGATCAAACTCACATACAATGTTCTCCAGGTGGGTGTGCATAAAAATTGTCAAGGTGATGGCACCACCTGTCATATTTACGATTTTATGGGCATCTGAAATTTTTGTGTGACATCAAATTAAATGCTGCTGTTCGTAAACTGCTGGGACGTTTTCACTGAAACTCATCCAGAAGACTCTAAAGACATACACTGAAAAAAAATAAACTCACTCTGTTGCTGGTGTTATAGAATCCTCTTTTGTTGGATTAACCAAACAAAGTCACTTTTTAAGGTGTAATTAAGTCAGTTGCTTTATTTCAATTATGATTAAGACTTCTTTATATTAACTCAAAAACATGTCATTAAATCAATACAACCTTTCTAAATAAAACGAATATTACATTCAGCGTTAACAACGTTTGTCCTTCTGTTGATGCCGTACCTCCTTGAGTTCCTTCAGAGAAATTTGCTGCTCAATGATGTTCTGCCATTTTGCCTTAGGACAGTTCCTATATGTCCTTAGCAGATCATTTACGGTTACGATGGTCAACTGTAGGTTCATGGAACTGAAAATTGTGTATTTCTGAACTGTTGTGTGTAAAGAAACTAAATATTCAGTTTAACTGAAATTGTTGAAATCAATATACACGGCTGAATAAATGCAGGTTTATTTTGAAAATGGTGTTTCCTTCTACAGCTTATTTACTTGGATTTACACAAAAATACTGTGTTTTGTGTGAATTTACATAACAATGTTATGTCAAGTGTGGTTCCACGCAACTGTGTTACTTTAAAGTAAATTAGCTTGACTGTGTTTTACTTATCTGTGAAAGGTTAATTGATTGAATAGAACAGCATCAATTTGATTGAACATAACAGCATTAATTTGATTCAACATAAGAGTATTTAATACAGATGAACTAACCAAGTTACTTTGAATATACTCAACTCACTCGTGTATGATTTACTGCATTTCATTGAGCTCAAATTAAAGAATACAGTATCTTAGAAGCTATGCAACACAGTTTCGTGGAACCACTTGACAAAACTTTTTTAATTAAAACCGATAGAAATTTTTTTTTTGAGTGTACAGTATACCAACAAGAATTGTTCACCAGGTGGTGCCAGCTACCATGGATAAGGCTATAGAGGAGTCACGTGCAATTTCATGAAATTCGCTACTCCTGCTTCAGGAGTGATCCAATTTTGATCAAACTCATATGGAATGTTCCGCAGGTTGGTATGTATAAAAGTTGTCAAGATAATGGCGCCACATGTCATATTTAACATTTTATGGGCATTGGAATTTTTGTGTGACTCATCACACCAAACACTACTGTTCGTAAACTGCTAGGACATTTTCACTGAAACTCACCCAGAAGACTCTAAAGACATATTCCAACAAGAGTTGTTCACCAGGTGGCGCCACCTGCCATGGATGCGGCTACACAGGAGTCATGTGCAATTTCATAAAAATCGCTACTCCTCCCACAGGATTGATTGAATTTCAAACTCACACACAACAACAGTGGCTGGTATGAGCTACAGCCTCATTGAGGCTATTTTTATTTTATTTGTTTATCAATTGATTATACCTCACTTGATATACTCAAGTTTGAAATGCATAGAACAGAGAAACATGAGACGCACACATGTATTAGCATGCCAGTTAAGAGAGCAGCAAATGAAAAGATGCATCCCATGAACAAAGGTGGGCAAAAACCTTGCATACAATGCAGACAGCACAGAAAAATGCCTGTTAGCCATTAGCCAACTGGTACAATACCAGATCTGATAAAATTGTTCATTCAAAAAGCAAAAAGAAGCATCAGTTGAATTGTAAGGAAATTGGAAAAGCAAAAATAAAACTGAATCATGTTCATTAAACAGACATAAAAATGTCATGCTCCGCTGCTGTGTATAAAAAGGCCGCTCTCAGAAGGGGACGTTGCCAGAACGTCTCGTTGGTTTTTCACATTGTCTCTGCGCCCTTATTGCTTTCTGGATTTTGCTCTCTGTTTTACCTGTTCTTTGCCACAGTTTTTTGCACTCACGCACGTCTTGTCATTTTTTCATGTTTTTTTGTGCTACGTTTTTTGTCTCCAGTTTTTTGTCAGGACTATTTTTCATGTTTTTTTCATGCTAGCATTTTTGTCCTTGCCTACCTCATTTTTTTGTCTGGATTACTTTGCTATTTTTTGTTTGCTTCTCTTTGACTTTTAGTAAATCATTTTTTATTCATTGGATTTTCTGGTCTGTGTTCTGCTTTTGGATCCAAACTCACCACATCTCGCCATCCTTAAGAACAAAAAAAAGACTAGCTAAAACAGCTAAAGTGCTGGCTAATAATACCAAAGCCCCCAAAATAAATTTTGGACCTGGTTTTAGAGCCGAAATGTTTTGTGCTTTACTCTAAGACAGAACAAAGTAGGAAGATCTTAATTTTTCAAATCAAAACAACCAGTTAAGAGCTACTTTCTTCTCTATTCTCGTATCTAGTTTAATCGTTCCTAGAGTCATTAGTCTAATGTGACTGTTATCACATTAAAAAACCATTGGCGTTTTGTAGTACATGCTCTTCGGTCTTTCATTAAACTTAACAAACTTCCTTCTTCAGCTCATCTAGGTTAATTAAAAATCACACAACTAATCATGAATGAGAATGTTTTCATGGGTCTACAGATTTCAGCGCTATCAAGCACTTTAGCATGCTGCTAGGATCTCCTCCAGCTATTCCTGTGACTTTTTTTCTGGAGCAGTACTGATTGGCACGAGAGATGCTGAGTGAAAACTGATCTGAAAACTGATTTCAGAGAGAGTTGTAGTTATCCATCTATATTTAGTTGTACTTGTGCATGGATTGCTTTAGGGCAATCTTTCAGAACACCAGAATACAAGACAAAATATCCAGTAAGTTGACAGGAGGAAAAACTGAAGCTTGCTATTTAGCTCAATATCTCGAACATCACTCCATCACTGTCAAAGAATGGAGAAGCAGCGATGCCAGAACAAGAACAAAGATTTCAGCCTGCTAGCTACGTAAAAAGTCCACCAGAATTCCATTACACAGCCAAAAGACAGGTACAAACTCACTACTGTCAAACAAGATAAGTTTTTATCAACTTAAGTACATCTTTTGTAGGACATCCATCCATTATCTGTAGCCACTTATCCTGTTCTACAGGGTCACAGGCAAGCTGGAGCCTATCCCAGCTGACTATGGGCAAGAGGCAGGGTACACCCTGGACAAGTTGCCAGGTCATCACAGGGCTGACACAGAGACAAACAACCATTCACACCTACAGTCAATTTAGAGCCACCAAATAGCCTAACCTGCATATCTTTGGACTGTGGGGGAAACCAGAGCACCCAGAGAAAACCCATGCAGACACGGGGAGAACATGCAAACTCCACACAGAAAGGCCCTCGTCAGCCACTGGACTCGAACCCAGGACCTTCTTCCTGTGAGGCGACAGCGCTAACCACTACACCACCATGCCGCCCCTTTTGTAGGACATCTTGGTGCTTATTTACAACTCTCAGATGAGTATTCTCAATTTCTTATTCTGCAAATGACAAAACCAAGGCTGCAAGACATATTTCTTGAGACCATTGATCATAAGAGCTTCAGAACACACTGAAATTTGGATGAGAAAGGAGTACAACTTGGAATCACTGATTAAACCAACTACTTCTGAATTTTAAGAGCTAGAAGAGAAGAATATTGCTGTCAATGGCCAGGCTGGCCAATGTAGCCAGCTCCTTGCCAATGTAGTGTGTGTGTGCGCATTTGCTTGGAAATTTTCATCCAAATCATAGTTCATCATCACTAATTTCTGCACTTTAATTTTCATGTTTTACCTTTTTCAAAAGTTACCATAATTAATACCCACGAATGGCCACGAACACATTAAACTGTTGGTAACTAGAAGTCGTACTCCAGTGAGAAAATGCACTTACATCAGCCTTCATAATGACTGAACTGGCAGAACACAAGGTGATTACTGAAATGACTTCTTCGCACACGCACAAACACCACCCACCTGACTGAGAAATACTTGATACAAATATTTCTTAGGCCTTAAACTCAACACAAAAAAGAAATATTGAACCAACCCATCTATAAAAAGTTCCATAAACATCAATGCAAAATGAGTTTACAAAACATGCCCACATTTTAATATGCAACGGTACAAGTAAACATTACTTACTAGAGCGGCAGCTACAGTTATCGACTGTCCATAATTATCGACACCTTTTCAGATTTATCAATAAAAAACAAACAATCTTACAAAGGTGAGTTTCAGTTACAACAGTTATTATTGGTTAATTAATCAACTGGAAGACCCGCCTCGCCCTTTGATCTTGACGTCTGATGATACAGCTCGTTACCTAAGATGGAATTTTTTTCAGCACGGTTAGCAATTTTTCGGAAAACCCGGACATTATCATCGCAGGTAAGCATGGTGGAAAGATCATGAACATGTTTTTACTGATCAAATTCACAGATATTTCATGATCTCCTTGTCGAAACCTACTTTGCTTTTTACTCTTTCATTTGACAGTCACCATTTTGTATCTAAACGCGCGTTTGAGAAGTCACGTGAGGTGTTGAGAATAGTGATCACTTTCACCGGTGTCCACCATTATCGACACCCTGTGGAATTAGGTAACATTTACAACTGTTATGGATCGATCTTTGTGTAACATTGTTGAAGTAGATTAAGTACTTTAAAAAAATAAAAGTGCTGTGATTTAAAATATTTTTTTGTCTGATACAATAACAGAATGGAATGTTTATAGAGTATTTGGAATCCTATTGCAATAGATAGAATTAGACCTGAATTAAATTCCTAACATATAAAAAATTACATGCTTGAAAAATTCAGATTTTTCTATTCCATTCAGAATTTTTTTGTAACTATCTACCACATATTATAATATCAGTAGACTTTTTATATTTTGGTTCGAGGAATGACATGCGACCTTTGCCCTGGATTTTCATGTGGTTATAATGTCCATTGCCTGTTGACATTTATTGGTAAACTACAAAACTAGAAATTAATAAACAGTGACAAATGATTAACAAAATGTTATCTACGAAAATACTTAGAAAGTGGGTAGAAAGTGGAACAAAAAGATTTTCTGATGCAGGTTAAACATTATCAGTTCATTTGTTTACAAACATTAGAATTATTTCCTCACTTACGTAAACACCAACATTTACGGTATAAATTTATATAAAATATATTTTGTACTAAATATAAGTTGATGTAAAACAAATTTTAAATAAAAACTATGCTTTGTTAACTTAATACCACATACCGATTATTTTTTTTAATAAATAATCATCTGGATGTCAATAATTGTAGAATGGTGTCGATAACTGTGGACAAACATGTTGATAATTGTGGAACGGTGTCACGTGATCTGATACACTAAGTAATCAGGAATCAACTCTTTTTTTTTTCCCCAGTGGAAGTTTGAGCAATTTTTCATGCACAATTTATGTATTGAAAGTATTTTCTACTATTGCAATGGCCAAAAGATTGTTAAGGTGTCGATAATTGCAGCTTTCACTCTAGTTGTTTTTTTGTTTGTTTGTTTGTTTGTTTGTTTTGTTTTTAGTTTTGTGAATACTTGCAAAACAATATTAAATTTAACCCAGTATAGTAATAAAGTATAAACTTTGGATTTTAGCTGCATATTTACACGTATTAACTTGAAAAGCTGAACTGGAGGTAGAAGAGTTGAAGATGTTGAGATTCTCATTAGGAGTGAAAAAGTTGGACAGGATTAGAAATTAGTATATTAGATGGACAGGACATGTAGGACGGCTTGGAGACAAAGTGAGAGAAGCGAGATTGAGATGGTTTGGACATCTACAGAGGAGAGATCCAGGGTATATTGGAAAAAGAATGCTGGAGATGGAGTTGCCAGGTACACTACCGTTCAAAAGTTTGGGGTCACTTTGAAATTTCCTTATTTTTGAAAGAAAAGCACTGTTCTTTTCAGTGAAGATCACTTTAAACTAATCAGAAATACACTCTATACATTGCTAATGTGGTAAATGACTATTCTAGCTGCAAATGTCTGGTTTTTGGTGCAATATCTCCATAGGTGTATAGAGGCCCATTTCCAGCAACTATCACTCCAGTGTTCTAATGGTACAATGTGTTTGCTCATTGCCTCAGAAGGCTAATGGATGATTAGAAAACCCTTGTACAATCATGTTAGCAACATGCAAACTCCACACAGAAAGGCCCTCACCGGCCACGGGGCTCGAACCCGGACCTTCTTGCTGTGAGGCGACAGCGCTAACCACTACACCACCATGCCACCGAGAAGGAAATTAAATTATTATTGTGGAATTGTTGTTATTTTCTGACTGTTCATTTGAATGCTTATACTGGACTAGGCAGGGAAATCTATTGGCACACCAGCCCCACCAAGAATTTTTTTTTCACCAGCCGCCACTGGGACTACATCAGGACTCACCATGATTGTCTTGACTCTATTCCGTTCAGAGTGACACCGTTGTGTTTGCCGAGCATCACGTCAGGTGGCATTTAGGTGCTCAGTAATAAGAAGAAGCACAGCAGCTATCGATATCCCTAACCAGCCAAGCAAGCGCCTATGAACATTTCCAAGCCAATCTCTCGGCTCAGGTTTGGTTTTGACAGCAACACAACAGCACTGCATAGAAATAAACCAGTGAGTTGCCCAGAGAAATAGGGAGTGTCTTTGAAGATGAGCAAGTTGTTAAAAAGTTATTTGTGAGCCGCAGGGAAAGGAAGACAAAAAAAAAAGTACATCCGCAGTAAAACAACTGAGTCACTAATGCTTCAAATATAATCCTGTGGCAGTTGCAGCTTGTAAACAGGTTTCCCCTGGAGAGCGGTAGTTTTACACAAGGGTGAAAACCAGAAATCAGCAAACAGTCACAAGTGATGATAATGTATTGACTTATTCATAACACAGCACATTTGTGTTTGCTTTAGTGGATTGGGAAATCTCGATCATTGAGCTTGAGTCCCCTTTCTGCATCACAGGTTAGGCTGACAGAAAACACTGACACTCTTACAGCTTGCCTCGCTTCCTTTCCTCTCAGGCTTTCTTTTTTTGGACTACTGTATAACTACCTGCTGGAGTTCCTAAACTTGTTGAGTTGCAGCACTGCAGGCCTTGATCAAGTTTCAGAATAGTGGACTACACCCACGAGAGAAGTACTGTCTCACTGGATTGCAATAAAACACAAATATATCACTGCTTTTTTGGTCGCATTTTATTTGGGCAGTGCAACATTTCCATCACTATAAACCACTACAGACTGTCACTCAAGAGTGATTCTCAACAACATCTCATTATTGTTCTTTAACATGTAATAAAATTGTACCTAGGACAAGCTGATGGGGTGACACGGTGGTGTAGTGATTAGCACTGTCGCCTCAGAGCAAGAAGGTTCTGGGTTCGAGCCCAGTGGCCAACAGGGGTCTTTCTGTGTGGAGTTTGCATGTTCTCCCTGTGTCTGTGTGGGTTTGCTCTGGTTTCCCCCACAGTCCAAAAACATGCAGGTTAGGCTAATTGGTGGCTCTAAATTGACTGTTAGTATGAATTGTTTGTCTCTATGTGTGAGCCCTGCAATGATTGGCAACTTGTTCAGGGTGTACCCTGCCTCTCGCCCATAGTCACCTGGGATAGGCTCCAGCTTGCCCATGACCCTCATCTCATCTCATCTCATCTCATCTCATCTCATCTCATCTCATCTCATCTCATCTCATTATCTCTAGCCACTTTATCCTTCTACAGGGTCGCAGGCAAGCTGGAGCCTATCCCAGCTGACTATCGGCGAAAGGCAGGGTACACCCTGGACAAGTCGCCAGGTCATCACAGGGCTGACACATAGACACAGACAACCATTCACACTCACATTCACAGCTACAGTCAATTTAGAGTCACCAGTTAACCTAACCTGCATGTCTTTGGACTGTGGGGGAAACCGGAGCACCCGGAGGAAACCCACGCGGGCACGGGGAGAACATGCAAACTCCACACAGAAAGGCCCTCGCCGGCCACGGGGCTCGAACCCAGACCTTCTTGCTGTGAGGTGACAGCGCTAACCACTACACCACCGTGCCGCCGCCCATGACCCTGCATAGGATAAATGGTTAGAGATAATGGAAGGACATGCTGACGGATGATCTATGTGAAACATCAAGAGCTGCTGTGGGGGTGTGGTGGTACATCAGTAGGTGGCAGGTCAAACCAGCAGGTAACAAATGATGATTCTTAGCTATGTCTGATCACAGGTAGTTTATTTATGTATGTCTTGTCTGTGATTTCAGGAGAAGGGGGCAGTCATAGCCTGAAGAATAGAAAAGCAGTCTTGGGCTCAAAAGGTTCATCGGTTTGATTCCTGGGACCAGCCGGAAAAACGTGAGGGGAGTTGAGTGAATGAACAGCACTTATCCCTACATCTGTATCATGGCTGAAGTGCCCTTGAGCAAGGCACCTAACTGTTCCCCGGATGCTGTAGCATAGCTGCCCACTGCTCTGGGTGTGTGTGTGTGTGTGTGTGTGTGTGTGTGTGTGTGTGTGTGTGTGTGTGTGCACTCATTGCTCACTTGTGTATGTATGCGCGTGTTCACTGCTTCAGATGAGTTAAATGCAGAGGAGACATTTCACTGTGCTTGAGTGTACATGACCAAATAAAGGCTTCTTCTAAGCCCGTAACCAGACAATGAGAGAGCTGAGCAGTAGAGAGCTGGGTGAGGGTGTACGGCTGTAATCCATATCACAGGAAAACAACACTGACGTCTTACGCTACTTAGCCAGCAGTGCCACTGTGACAGGAGAGGTCACGGATTGTCATGTGTACGTGCCAGCTCTTTAAATCAATATTCAGAAGAAATGTGAAGTTTCTATTTCTTTTCTTCACGATATGTTAGATATGTTTTAAATTTTGTTTAAGCACAGACCGTTAGTTTCTCTTGCTAACTTACTCCACGTCAGTGACAAGTGGTTTATTTTTATAAGTTTCAGCTTTGCAACCACACTCCCCGCGGAACCCAAAGACTCATGGTTTCCCGCATGCTGCCCAGCGGGTCATGAGGATAACACTGCTGGATCATGGGTCAGCTTGGTTTACGGTTGGAACTACGACAGTATCTGATTGTCTTTGAACCTCCGACTTTCTTTCTTGATTAATGAAGACATTCTTGGCAAATGCTTTCGTTCGTCTTGTGCCGATTTAAGAATTTCACCTCTAGCAGTGCAATCCGAATGCCCCCAGCCATCCCTCTTAATCATGGCCCAGGATCTGAAAAACCCATTACTCTACTCTACTACAGTCTAGCTTACTGCGGGCATAGTGCGGCTTTCTGCACTAAGATAGGTGTTGATACGGTGCACCATTCCTGGAGGTACTGCAATACCAGGTACCTGCTGGTTCGACCCAGCTCCTTTCCAGCTGGCACTCGACCACACCCCTGCTGCCACAGCTGCAAACTGAATTAGGCAAATAAAGTGAAATCTAATGGGAGTTGCTAATCTATAAAATGTGTATAGTAGATGTGTAATGGAATGCACTGTATCTGTATTCTGAAATGGGTGTGGCCTAAACTGGAAGTTTGCTCAGTTTTTGTTGTTTTTTGCAGAGATGCTATATTTTGTTTGTTCCTTGTTTGTCGATTACATTTTGAACAAGTTTAGCTTGTTCAATTTCTCAAAAAAAATAGGCCTATACAAATGAGTAACCTAATTTAAACCATCACAACCCTGACCAGGAAGTTACTAAGGATGAAGAAATCTCGTCTTCTTCCGCTTATCCGGGACCGGGTCGCGGAGGCAGCAGTCTAAGCATGGAAGCCCAAACTTCCGTTTCCCCAGACACCTCGGCCAGCTCCTTGGGAAGAACACCGAGGAGTTCCCAGGCCAGCCGAGAGACATAGTCCCTCCAGCGTGTCCTGGGTCTTCCCTGGGGCCTTTTCCCGGGGGGACATGCCTGGAACACCTCCCCAGGGAGGCGCCCAGGAGGCATCCGAAAAAGATGCCCGAGCCACCTCAGCTGATTCCTCTCGATGTGGAGGAGCAGCGGCTCTACTCCGAGCTCCTCCCGAGTGACTGTGCTTCTCACCCTATCTCTAAGGGAGCGCCCAGCCACCCTGCGAAGGAAACTCATTTCAGTCGCTTGTATCCACGATCTTGTTCTTTCGGTCATTACCCAAAGCTCATGACCATAGGTGAGAGTCGGAACATAGATTGATCGGTAAATTGAGAGCTTCGCCTTTTGGCTCAGCTCCTTCTTCACCACGACGGACCGGTAAAGCGACCGCATCACTGCGGAGGCTGCACCGATCCGCCTGTCGATCTCACGCTCCATCCTTCCCTCACTCGTGAACAAGATCCCGAGATACTTAAACTCCTCCACTTGAGGCAGGACTTCTCCACCAACCTGGAGAGGGCAAGCCACCCTTTTCCAGTCAAGAACCATGGCCTCGGACTTGGAGGTGCTGATTCTCATCCCAGCTGCTTCACACTCGACTGCAAACCACCCCAGTGCATGCTGAAGGTCCTGGTTTGAAGAAGCCAACAGGACAACATCATCCGCAAAAAGCAGAGATGAAATCCTGTGGTCCCCAAACAGGATTCCTTCCGGCCCCTGGCTGCGCCTAGAAATTCTGTCCATAAAAATTATGAACAGAACCGGTGACAAAGGGCAGCCCTGCCGGAGTCCAACATGCACTGGGAACAGGTCTGACTTACTGCCGGCAATGCGAACCAGACTCCTGCTCCGTTTGTACAGGGACCGGACAGCCCTTAGCAAAGAGCCCCGAACCCCATACTCCCGAAGCACCCCCCACAGAATACCATGGGGGACACGGTCAAATGCCTTCTCCAGATCCACAAAGCACATGTGGACTGGTTGGGCAAACTCCCATGAACCCTCGAGCACCCTATGAAGGGTATAGAGCTGGTCCAGTGTTCCGCGACCAGGACGAAAACCGCATTGTTCCTCCTGGATCCGAGGTTCGACTATTGGTCGAATTCTCCTCTCCAGTACCCTGGAGTAAACCTTCCCTGGGAGGCTGAGAAGTGTGATTCCCCTATAATTGGAGCACACTCTCCAGTCCCCTTTCTTAAAAAGAGGGACCACCACCCCAGTCTGCCACTCCAGAGGCACTGTCCCCGACCGCCACGCGATGTTGCAGAGGCGTGTCAACCAAGACAGCCCCACAACATCCAGAGACTTGAGATACTCAGGGCGGATCTCATCCACCCCCGGTGCCTTGCCACCGAGGAGCTTGCAAACCACCTCAGTGACTTCAGCTTGGGTAATGGACAAGTCCACCTCTGAGTCATCAGCCTCAGTCTCCTCAGTGGAAGACATGACGGTGGGATTGAGGAGATCCTCAAAGTATTCCTTCCACTGCCCGGCAATGTCCCCAGTCGAGGTCAACAGCTCCCCACCCGCACTGTAAACAGTGTTGGCAGAGTACTGCTTCCCCCTCCTGAGGCGCCGGACGGTTTGCCAGAATTTCTTCGAGGCCGACCGATAGTCCTTCTCCATGGCCTCCCCAAACTCCTCCCAGTTCCGAGTTTTTGCCTCCGCAACTGCCCAAGCTGCAGCACGCCTGGCCTGCCGATACCCGTCAGCTGCTTCAGGAGTCCCGGAGGTCAACATGGCCCGATAGGACTCCTTCTTCAGCTTGATAGCATCCCTTACTTCCGGTGTCCACCACCGGGTTCGGGGATTGCCGCCACGACAGGCACCGGAGACCTTGCGGCCACAGCTCCGACCAGCTGCGTCCACAATGGAGGTAGAGAACATGGTCCACTCAGACTCAATGTCCCCCGCCTCCCTCGGAAGCTGGGAAAAGCTCTCCCGGAGGTGGGAGTTAAAGACCTCCCCAACAGAGTGCTCGGCCAGACGTTCCCAGCAGACCCTCACCATACGTTTGGGCCTGCCAGGTCTGTCCAGCTTCCTCCTCCGCCAGCAGATCCAACTCACCACCAGGTGGTGATCATTTGACAGCTCAGCCCCTCTCTTCACCCGAGTGTCCAAGACATAGGGCCGGAGATCAGATGAAACGACTACAAAGTCGATCATCGACCTCCGACCTAAGGTGTCCTGGTGCCACGTGCACTTATGGACACCCCTATGCTCGAACATGGTGTTCGTTATGGACAAACCGTGACAAGCACAGAAGTCCAATAACAAAACACCACTCGGGTTCAGATCGGGGAGGCCGTTCCTCCCAACCACGCCCCTCCAGGTGTCACTGTCATCGCCCACGTGAGCATTGAAGTCCCCCAGTAGCACAATGAAGTCCCCAGTCTGTGCACCCCTCAGTACCTCTCCCAGGGACTCCAAGAAGGCCGGATACTCTATACTGCTATTTGGCCCGTAGGCACAAACAACAGCAAGAGCCCTCTCCCCAATCCGAAGGCGCAGAGAGGAGACCCTCTCGTTCACTGGGGTAAACTCCAACACATGGCGGCTGAGCTGGGGAGGTATAAGCAAGCCCACACCAGCCTGCCGCCGCTCACCACGGGCGACTCCAGAGAAGTGGAAAGTCCAGCCCCTCTCGAGGATCTGGGTTCCAGAGCCCAAGCTGTGCATGGAGGTGAGCCCGACTATCTCTAGCCGGTACCTCTCAACCTCCCGCACAAACTCAGGCTCTTTCCCCCCCAGCGAAGTGACATTCCATGTCCCAACAGCCAGCCGCTGTGTCCGGGGATCAGGTCGTCAAGGCCCCTGCCTTCGACTGCCACCCAATCCACACTGCACCAATCCCCTACTGCTACCTCTGTGGGTGGTGAACCCACAGGAGGTTGGGCCCACGTCACCTCTTCGGGCTGAGCCCGGCCGGGCCCCATGGGCAAAGGCCCGGCCACCAAGCGCTCGCATACGAGCCCCAACCCCTGTACAGCAAATACAATTTCCCCATGGGGATCAATAAAGTTCTAACTAACCCCGGGCCTGGCTCCAGGGTGGGGCCCTGGCTGCGTCATACCGGGCGACGTCACGGTCCTTGATTTTTTCTCCATAGGGGTTTTTGGTGAACTGCTCTTGGTCTGGCCTGTCACCTAGGACCTGTCTGCCTTGGGAAACCCTGACAGGGGCATAATGCCCCCTACAACATAACTCCTAGGATCATTCAAGCACACAAACCCCTCCACCACAATAAGGTGGCAGTTCTAGGAGGGGAGGATGAAGAAATGAATGCTGTACATTCATAAACAACACGTTTAATTTATAAAGCGCCTTTCACCAACCTAAGGATGCTTTACAGCATACGGTAATGGCACGACCACAAAAAACAAAAAAACAGATCCACAAACAAATCAACCAAATGAAGTCATTACAGACAAGAGACACAGAAAAGGAACACAACAAAGTCACAATTACTGCAATTACATTTATATTACTGCAAATTGCATCATTCATGTTCACGTTTTCCATTCTTGCTATTCAGAAAATACATGGTAGGCGTTTGGACGTGACATGACTTATAATAGGCATCAATCTGTCCAAATCTGTTTTTCATGGAGTGTGTAACAGTCTTATGCTTATTATAAGTCCCTTTGCTATAAAGCTCAAACCCAATGGTTCGTAATTGTAGTGACGAGTTGCAGATAGTAGTAGCAGAATTTTCTACCCCTTCCGTTCAATATTGTAGCAAGATTTCACAATCCATATAAAGCATTACAAATTTCTTTCCCTCAAAAAAAGTGGATAAAAAGTTGGATAAGCTTATCACATCCAAAGCACTCAATCACCACTTCTATCGTAATGCACCAAGATTGAATCTTCATTTAATTTTCATTAACTGATAACTCATAGCCATATTGGCCTCAGGATATAATCATAGTGACAAGTGTAATTTGAAACACTCTCAGGCAGCCACACACAACTTTCAGTTCATTGCATCATTTCCAGTCTTCCATGAGCATCAAAATGCTAGTGATATGATTTCTATTCCTGGGTGTCCACTTCTCAATTATTGGAGAAAAAAGATGGATACGAACACCATTACCCAAGTGGGAATTATTTATACCAGCTTGAGCACAGTTTGAGAAATGTTTGTCCAGTAAATGCAGAAGCATATTCAAAATTCCAGTCCTTTGCCCATAAGGACTGTAAACCATAATGCCCTAATCTGGCCTTCTTCAAATCGATCCTGGTGCCCTAATAATTACCTCATTTAACAAACTGCCTTGTTCTCTCTCCAAGCCTGCTGACAAATGATAAATAGGTAAAGAGAGGCCTTGTGAATGATAACTGCCCTCTGGGAGATGCACATGGAGGAGACCACAACAGATGAAGCACGTCAGGCATTTACACTCCATCCATCTAACCATCCATCTGCTTGTCCTTAAATTTCTAGGGTTTTATCTACAATTCCTGTCCTCCCTCCTGCTTAATCCTCCTGGAGCAGACTACCTTCTCTGCCTAGACATCTGTAATGTTGAATTTTGTCTACTTAAATTATTATTAGGAATACAAGCACTATTTATGGTGACATAGAACCAAAATAGTTCAGAAGTAGTCACCTCATTTTAACCAGAAGTGTCACCTTGACAGACATCAGACAACATGGTTATTCCAAATTATTCCAAAACTCAAAATAAAATATCTTGGAGCAAACATTGATAATTACGTTTCTGGCAAAGATATGGCCCAATCAGTTATTCAAAAGGTCAGCTCCAGGACCAAATATCTGGCTCGGAAATCAAAATACCTGGATGGCGAGACGATGAAGTTATTGGCTACCTCTCTGGCTCAGTGTCACTTCGACTATTCGTGTTCTTCTTGGTACAGTGGTCTTACTAAAAAAACTAAGCACAAACTTCAAACATGTCAAAATAAGATAATTCGTGTTGTATTAAAACTCCATCCTCGTACCCACATTACTCCTGCCTACTTTATTCAACTTAATTGGTTACCAATAGAAAAACGTGTTGTCCAACTAAAGCTAAATCATGTTCATCAAATTGTAAATAACACCTCCCCTTCTTATCTCTCTTCGTTTTGTACCACTGTCAGCCAAGTCCATAACATCCGAACTAGAGCAAGTGTCGGGTCACTGGCCTTACCCAGATTTTAGACCACACTGGGTAAGAGCACATTCAGGTACACGGGAGCTGCAGACTGGAACAGCCTACCCACAAGTGTTCAAACGCTCACCAATAAACAAACGTTTAAGAAACAAGTCAAAAGGTTTTTATTAGAATCATTAAAAATGGACTCTCCCATGTACAATTGTCATTCAATTTCTGTGTAATAATAAGTCTGTGATAACAATTGTGATATTTTGTGTTTATATAAAACTTGTGATAGTTATATTTCTTAAATTTATTTACTATTAATATTATTGTTATTTTTATACACTTTGTTTATTTACACATTTTTTTTAATTTTTGTCCTCTATCATATTGTCACCATTTTGTAATTTTTTATGAGGACCGCAATGGAAATAAGTCATTTTATTAGACTTTTTTGTGTCATCCTCGTTTTTTTACGTCTTTATAATAATTAAATGTGTATTTTATTGTAAATGTACATGTGGAAAACCTAAATAAAATAAAATCAAATGGTTGATAAACGAGACCGTCAATGACGAGGTAGCTCACTCCAGCCCCATCTAGTCTAGAAGGAACGATCTAAAGTGGGCCACCTTGCACAATAAATCCTGTAAGCTATATACACTATATACAAGCTATATACACCCTAGGAATACCAACCTATCTGCCAGAAAGAATCCAAAACACAGAGGAATTGACCAAGAAGAAGCGATTTTTGTTGAACTGCTCATTAAGGCTTAATTAGTCCATAACCTCATTAATAATTGTAATTAAGCAAATCTGGGTAGGAGTTATATGCACCCTAAGTACCCCTACCTTCTTGCCAGAAAGAATCAAAATCGGTGAAGAATTGAGGGAGAAGAAGTGATTTGTGTGGAAACTGCTCGTTAGGGCTTAATTACTCCATATTTTCATTATTAATTGCAATTATGCAAATTTGGGTAGATGCCATATGCACCCCAGCCAGACCTACCTTCCTGCCAAAAAGAATAAAAATTGGTGAAGAATTGAGAGAGAAGCAGCGATTTTTGTGAAATGTGGACGCCGCCGGATGGATAACATAGGATGGAATAAGCTCATCGCCTGTCAGCCAGATGAGCTAATAATCAAAATTTCATTTTTTATCTCAGACCTACCTTCCCGCCAAAAAGAATAAAAATCGGTGGAGAATGGAGATAGAAGAAGCGACCTTCATGAAATATGGATGACGGACAACACATGATGGCATAAGCTCAGCACCTATCTGCCGGATGAACTAATAATGTACACAGAATGAATCCCAAATTAGCAGCAGCAATTTTCATTCTATTAACACTGTTTGGGGAATTTATCATGATCAAAAACAACAGATCACTTCAAGAAGGAGGTGTATCCACTGTTTTGTGTACTCATACAAATACAACAGATAAATATTAACAATGACTAATTTTTTTTTTTTTTTGCGCTCATAGTTTTGCTAGTTCGCTTATAGTCAGTCACCTTCCAACACACACACACACACACACACACACACACACACACACACACACACACACACACTTTAGAAGTGTAAGAAAAGTACTTTATTTATTTGAATACAAACACTCAGTGCACACTCTGGACAAGGTAAGTGGTTAACAGTCATGTTATATGGAAGGAAGGGAAAATATTAGCAGCTGCTATAAATTAGCTAACATTTATGCAGTATATCATCATCCTTTGGCCACAGCTGAGATAAATCGCCCAGTGCTCTCCCACACATTCCTGTCAGCCATTTCAAATGGCTGACCTCATTGGGCAGTGCTCCAGGCTCCAGAGAAGATGAGATATCACCTCCCTCTCAGCTCTAAAACACTGCCCCACAAAGTGGACTCTTCTTGATTTGAGTCTCATTGTGACTGGCGGCAAGTTCCCTTATATCTCCTCCAAGGTGGCATGGGTAGACTAATGGATGTTTTGAACCTGAGGTATGAGGTTGGTATAAGTTCCATTTTGTCTCTGCTGTTGTTTGAGCATCATGGTCCATGTCTCGGCATCATATAGGAGGATGGGTTTCACTACTGATCTGGGGTGGGGTTCCTGAAAGCCTCTTAAGGCCACGAGAGTCTTAAATTACCTCTTAAGATCCATCATCAAGCTAACATGGTTTTCCCAAACAACATTGTAGCCCAAGTAGTCCTTTAGTTTGCTCTAAATTTACGAGAGACCTGGACCACTCGTTCAAAACAAAAGAGCGACTCACTCGCAGCCGAATACACAGAATGTGCATGCGCCGCTAAGGGACTCTCACAGTCAACGGGGTAAACTGGTGTTGAATCTGCTGATGGCGTTAAATATTTTTTCTTGTACATTGCAAGTACATCGAATTAATTATTAAATAAATATACGTCAAACATTATGAATATGATGTGTGTAGTGTGTACCTAAGGAGGTTGAATTGACCTCCTTATAATATATATATATATATATATATATATATATATATATATATATATATATATCATCTCATTATCTCTAGCCGCTTTATCCTGTTCTACAGGGTCGCAGGCAAGCTGGAGCCTATCCCAGCTGACTATGGGCGAAAGGCGGGGTACACCCTGGACAAGTCGCCAGGTCATCACAGGGCTGACACATAGACACAGACAACTATTCACACTCACATTCACACCTACGGTCAATTTAGAGTCACCAGTTAACCTAACCTGCATGTCTTTGGACTGTGGAGGAAACCGGAGCACCCAGAGGAAACCCACATGGACACGGGGAGAACATGCAAACTCAATTATTTAGCTTATTATTTGCTCCTTCTTTTGTGTGAATGTTTGTTCATTTAATTAAAAACACGCTTGGGATTTTAAAAAATTGCCAAAAATGTAAAATAGTTTCATTAATTAATTACCACATTATATATGTAATGCTTCCAGATGATACTATATATTACTTTATTTTAAACATTTTATATTTCATTAGATTTTGGTTAAAAACAAATGCCATGTGAGCTTATCGACTGGATTTAGCAACTACTAATGTGTTCAGCAACAATAGTACGATTGCCTTCAGCAACTACTAATGCCTATATTAGGGATGTGCGTTGCAAAGATGCTCTTCATTCTGCTGCTCTTTAGACTCCTTCTTACGAGTGAGTTTGGGAAAACCACGTACAGAGACAACATACATTGCTTAAGAGAGTTTCTCAACTCTTTCTTTAGCTCTTAAGGGTAACGCCATCAGGAAACCTACCCCGAACAGTTTTACCTTCAGGTGTTTGGCCAGGTTAGGGCACCATATTTTGCTGAGGTCATTACAGGCTTTCCAAGCCAGTGCCTTACGAATCTTGAAGTCTTTAAAGGAGTCCATTTCAAAGCATGCAGTATATCTACCCATCCAATGCAAGGAATTTGTACAGTTGATGACAATGACAGACAAATATCAGCTCTTACTTATAAATATTGATACAAAGTAGCCAAATAATAATCTTTAGAAATTAATAATTAAATATTTCGCAAGAATTTCACCTCCACCTACTGAAACCTACTGCTGGTGTGGCATTCATCAAATGGAGCTCCTCAAACTTACTTACTTACTTATGGTCCCCATCATATTATGACGATGGGGGACCCTTGGACGTTCTCAGTCGTTGATACTCGTGTCTTCCAGCTGCCTTCGTCTGGAGGTGGGCCTCATATACTGTAGCTCCTTTCCCGATGAGAGAGCGGCCCGCCAAGCACTGTGGTTCAGCGCAATCTGGTACCATTCGGCATTTATGCCGAAGAGCCACAGGTCCTCCTTGGCACAGTCTTTCCAACGCTTACGTGGATGACTCTTATCATGCTTGCCCTGCTTAAGTTCACCGAACAGCAGTTGCTTTGGTGTTCTAGAGTCATCCATTCATGCCACATGGCCAAGCCAGTGTAGTCTGTTGTTTCGAAGCATGGTCTCGATAGTAATAGAATTGGCATGGTGGAGGACCTCAGCATTGGTCTTACGCTGCCACCACTTGATGTTCATTATCTGTTGGAGCGATTTCTGGTGGAATACTTCCAGACGACAGATGTTGTGGACTAAGGTCGGCCATGTTTCGGAACCATAGAGGAGAGATGGTAGGACTATCGCCTTGTAAATGGTCAATACAGTCTGAGGAACACAAGCACAGAAGAGGGCAGCCTGCTTGCCCATGGCACAGGGCAAACTCCTCAAACACTCATGCTACAAAACATGAATCAGGTCGTGCTACCTTAACAGTTTAAGTGTGACTCGACTTGTTAATCTTGAAACAATATCCGTTAAGCAGAATATTCAATACATATCTGCTATCTTCAGAATAAGCAGTTAGCATAAAACTCACAGATATTTCACAGATAATGAAAGTTGTGTCAGTTTGGGAGAATTATAGGATTGTCTTCATAGAGATAGATACAAAAGGTGCTGTCTTGGAATTTGGCTAAAACAAGGCACTTCAGTGGGCAGGTGCTTTCTGATTGGGATGCTTCTTGGCTCGGAAAGTGCTGCCTACCGAGACAGCTGCCTTCTGAATGGAAAACACTGGATATCTGTTCAATGCTTGTGGATCCTCCTGATGGCAGGTGTGTATGTGTGCACAGGTGGGCATGTAATAAATAAGAAATTGAGGCAATGTAACACAGAATAAAATGTACCGCATTTTAGTTTTACTTCACCTTGTTCCTCTAGGCTCAAAACAATCTAAGCTCTCTCAATCTGTATTTTGCTGTTGATGATCTACGATAAATATCATGTAAATGTATGATTTCTCATATTTTGCATTTTCAAAGGACAGTGCTTCTATATGTATTTGTGTATGTAATTGTACTGGAGTGTGGCTAGTGAGGAAGGGGGAGTTGGGTAGGGCATTGGTATGCAGTAGAGGTGACTGTGTGCTGGAGACAGGTGCACTCTGAGCATCCCTCTCCTTACATCCAAATCAAGGTCCTGTCAGAACCGTGACTGGATACATGTGTGTGCTGCCATTTTGGGAAAAGTGATACGAGGGTTAGATGGGTGACAGATTCAGTTTTTCTTTGGCATCTATATACTTCTCCTCCAAAATTATTGCAATTGTAAGGACTTTTTTTTTTTTTTTGCGACACAACAAAGACATTTAGGTTTTGGATCAAAAGATGAATATGTGATGATAGATCAGACTTCCAGCTTTCATTTCCTGATATTTACATCTAGATGTGTTAAATAACTTAGAACATGGTACCTTTTTTGGAATTCATCCATCTTTTAAATGATCAAAAAAATATTGGAACACATGCCTGGACACGTGGACATGCGTGGGTTTTCTCTGGGTGCTCCGGTTTCCTCCTACAATCCAAAGACATGCAGTTAGACTAACTGACTACTCTAAATTGCCCATAGGTGTGAATATCTGAGCCCGAGTAGTATGGTGGCTGCCAGTGGCACCTTTGTATGCCTTCGACTCAGCCATGTTGAGCTGTGTCCTTCATAATTCAGCTGTAAGAAAGGATGATTCCAGTGTTATTGAACTCATGAAAATGGTGCTATATACGGTAAGTCTATTATCAGTATCAGTGACTGACAAGTACAGTGGTGCTTGAAAGTTTGTGAACCCTTTAGAATTTTCTATATTTCTGCATAAATATGACTTAAAATATCATCAGATTTTCACACGAGTCCTAAAAGTAGATAAAGAGAACCCAGTTAAACAAATGAGACAAAAATATTATACTTGGTCATTTATTTATTGAGGAAAATGATCCCATATTACATATCTGTGAGTGGCAAAAGTATGTGAACCTTTGCTTTCAGTATCTGGTGTGACCCCCTTCTGCAGCAATAACTGCAACTAAACGTTTCCGGTAACTGTTGATCAGTCCTGCACATCGGCTTGGAGGAATTTTAGCTCATTCCTCCGTACAGAACAGCTTCAACTCTGGGATGTTGGTGAGTTTCCTCACATGAACTGCTCACTTCAGGTACTTCCACAAGATTTCGATTGGATTAAGGTCTGGACTTTGGCCAAGTTTACATTAGACCGTATCTGTCTCGTTTTCTTCGCGGATGCACTGTCCGTTTACATTAAAACACCTGGAAACGCCGGGAAACGGGAATCCGCCAGGGTCCACGTATTCAATCTAGATCGTGTCTGGTCCGGTGCTGTGTAAACATTGAGAATACGCGGATACGCTGTGCTGAGCTCTAGCTGGCGTCGTCATTGGACAACGTCACTGTGACATCCACCTTCCTGATTCGCTGGCATTGGTCATGTGACGCGACTGCTGAAAAACGGCGCGGACTTCCGCCTTGTATCACCTTTCATTAAAGAGTTTAAAAGTATGAAAATACTGCAAATACTGATGCAAATACTGCCCATTGTGTAGTTATGATTGTCTTTAGGTTTGCCATCCTTCCACTTGCAAGTGGTAAGTGATATGCACTGGGATCACACACACAGCGGCTCAGTCCCGAATCACTGCTCGTGCACTACACTCGCGCGCTCTGTGAGCTGCGCAGGGCCGGAGTGCGCACCCTCCAGAGGGCACTCGCTGTTCAGGGCGGAGTGATTTGGAGCGCAGGATGCCTGCGGAGCCGAGCGTATCCGTGTATTGGTGTTGCTGTGTGCACGCGAATCGTGTATTGGTGTTGCTGTGTGCACGCTAATCGTTTTAAAAACGTTAATCTGATGATCTGCTGATACGGTCTAATGTAAACCCCACCTTTGACTTGGCCATTCCAAAACATTCACTTTATTCTTCTTTAACCATTCTTTGGAAGAACGACTTGTGTGCTTAGGGTCGTTGTCTTGCTGCATGACCCATCTTCTCTTGAGATTCAGTTCATGGACAGATGTCCTGACATTTTTCCTTTAGAATTCACTGGTATAATTCAGAATTCATTGTTCCATCAATGACGGCAGCCATCCTGGCCCAGATGCAGCAAAACCGGCCCAAACCATGATACTACCACCACCATGTTTCACAGATGGGATAAGGTTCTTATGCTGGAATGCAGTGTTTTCCTTTCTCCAAACATAGTGCTTCTCATTTAAACCCAAAATTTCTATTTTAGTCTCATCCGTCCACAAAACATTTTTCCAATAGCCTTCTGGCTTGTCCAAGTGATCTTTAGCAAACTGCAGATGAGCAGCAATGTTCTTTTTGGAGAGCAGTGGCTTTCTCCTTGCAACCCTGCCATGCACACCATTGTTGTTCAGTGTTCTCCTGATGGTGGACTCATGAACATTAACATTAGCCAATGTGAGGAAAGCCTTCAGTTGCTTAGAAGTTACCCTGAGGTCCTTTGTGACTGCGACGACTATTGCATGCCTTGCTCTTGGAGTGATCTTTGTTGGTCGACAACTCCTGGGGAGGGTAACAATGGTCTTGAATTTCCTCCATTTGTACACAGTCTGTCTGACTGTGGATTGGTGGAGTCCAAACTCTTTAGAGATGATTTTGTAACCTTTTCCAGCCTGATGAGCATCAACAACGCTTTTTCTGAGGTCCTCAGAAATCTCCTTTGTTCGTGCCATGATACACTTCCACAAACATGTGTTGTGAAGATCAGACTTTGATAGATCCCTGTTCTTTATATAAAACAGGGTGCCCACTCACATCTGATTGTCATCCCATTGATTGAAAACACCTGACTCTAATTTCACCTTCAAATTAACTGCTAATCCTAGAGGTTCAAATACTTTTGCCACTCACAGATATGTAACATTGGATCATTTTCTCAATAAATAAATGACCAGGTATAATATTTTTGTCTCATTTATTTAACTGGGTTCTCTTTATCTACTTTTAGGACTTGTGTGAAAATCTGATGATGTTTAAGGTCATATTTATGCAGAAATATAGAAAATTCTAAAAGGTTCACAAACTTTCAAGCACCACTGTATTTCTTGTTACCTGAGTGTGCCCTGTTAGATATATAATTAAATAGTTAATAGCTCTGAATGTCTATGCTAGGTTTGAGCCCTGAGTTTCTGCCATGTAAAAACTGTATTTGTTGTTAAAAAGTATAAATCAACATGAAAACCAGAGAGCTGTATATTGCAGAAAAGTAAGTCCTTTTGAAGCTGAGAAAAGAGGGAAACTCAATCAGAGCCATTGCAGAAGCATTGAGCAGATGAAGATGAAAGATACATCTCATGGACATGCTGGGATGCATCAGTGATGTAACCTGGGGTCATTGGGTTTTTCAACATCAGACACCCTCTCCCAGGCAACCCAGCTGGGGTTGATGAGACCCCTGCTTGCATCCCAGGAGCATTCATTCATGGATCCATTCTCTTGATCCAAAGCCACCTGGTGGCTTTCTCTGCAGCTTTGATTGCCGATTTGATGGCTCTCCTCTTTGCCTTTCCAGTGATGCCTGGCATTGTAAATGTTTTGCAGAGTGAGCCCACCTCCACAAGCTCACAATGGGTTCGCCAACCCTGCCTTCAACATGCATCCACAAGCTCCTGGTACTTGGCATGCTTCCTGTCCTTGGCCTCATCCATATTCTCTTCCCAGGACACTGTTAATCCCATGATGATCAGTTGCTTGGTAGATTCTGAAACAATGATCATGTCTGGCCATAGCCATGATGGTGTTATCTGGGCTGGGAACTTTAGCTGCTTGCCCAGGTCCACTTCCATGTACCAGACATTGGCAGTGGTGAAGAGGCTGGCTTTTGATCCAGCTGATGGGCAGGGTTTATCTATGGCTCTTAAGAAGGTGGTTTTCTTCAGCTGGTTTTGGCTCTTGGTGTCCTTGATGGCTGTGACTATGCTGTGAGCAATTGCCTTTAGGACTTGGTCATGGCACCAGTGATAGTGCCTATCTTCAAGGGTTTGGGGGCAACACCTAAGAAGGTGTTCCAAGGAGCCTCTTCTGGAGCAATGTGGGCAGGAAATGTTTCACTTTTCCCCCATCCATGGAGGTTTGCTGGACTGGGTAAGGTGTCATAGACAGCTTGGATCAAATAGTCATGACAACAATTTGGAATGTCTTGAAAAAGAAAGAAACCACTGGTGTGTGATCAACCAGACTTCTAAAATATCAGCCAAGGAAAACAGTAGCAGCTGATGACAGAAGAAAAGCCTGAAAGCAACAGTCATCAACAACCTGCACATCACCAACAACCTCCACAGGGCAGGGGTGAAGATATCACAGTCCACCATTCTAGTAAGACTTTGAGAGGAGAAATACAGAGTTCATACCACAAGATGCAAACCATCCATCAGCAGAATGAATCAGAAGTTCAGACTGGAATTCACAAAGAAACACACAGATGAGCCACAAAAGTTCTGGAACAAAGATTAACCTCTATCAAAGTGATGGAAAAGCCAACATATGAAGAAAGGAAGTATCTGCTCATGATCCAAAACATATGAGCTCATCGGTCAAGCATGGTGGAGGTAGTGTCATGGCTTGGGCTTGCATGGCTGCTTCTGGAATGAGCTCACAAATCTGTATTGATGTAACTCATGATGATAGCAGCATAATGAATTCAGAAATCTACAGAAACATTCTGTCTGCCAATTTACAGAGAAATGCATTCAATCTAATTGGGGGAGGGGCTTTATCATGCAGCAAAACAATGACCCAAAACACACTGCCAACACAACAAAGGACTTCATCAGGGGGAAAAGTGGAAGAGTTTAGACTGACCAAGTCAATCACCAGACCTTAAACCAGTTGAGCATGCATTTCACCCCCTGAAGAGGTGACTGAAGGGGTACCCCCCCCCCCCAAAGAATTTAAAAAAAAGAGAGAGAAACAATAATTGAATGAAACTGCTGCACAAGCCTGGAAAAGCATCACAAAAGAAGAATGCAACAGTTTGGTGATGTTAGTTGGTTGCCAATTGATGTAATTATTGCAAGAAAAAGATATGCAACCAAATAGAGTTATTTACTTTAATTTACTTTCCTATGACCTGTTCTTATACTTTTGCTCACCTAAAAATTGGGTGGTCTGTCACCAAGGTGCCACATCTAGATGTAAATATCAGGAAATGAGCCATCATCTCATATCCAGTTTTGATCTCAAACCCAAAAGTCTTTAGCGTATAGCAAAACCAAAAAAAAAAATTGGCTTTATCATTCCAATACTGTCAGGGTACTGTGTGTGTGTGTGTGTGTGTGTGTGTGTGTGTGTGTGTGTGTGTGTGTGTGTGTGTGTGTAAATCTCATTGATGTTCTATGGTTGTTGGTTTGAGTATTTCAGACATTGCTAATCACCTGGGGTTTTCACACACACGACAGTCTCTAGAGTTTACACAGAATGGTGTGAAAAACAAAAAAACATCTAGTGAGCAGTGAGTTTCTGGATTAACATACCTTAATAAATGATGAAGGAGAATGGCTAGATTGCTTTGAGCTGACAGAAAGCTACGGTAACTCAAATAACCACTCTTTACAAGTATGTGACCAGAAAAGCATTTCAGAATGCACAAAACATTGAACCTTGAGGCAGGAAGGTAATAACATCAGAAGACCATGTTCCACTTCTCTCAGTGAAGAGCAGGAATCTGAGCAGAGGGGAACCATCAGGGCCTTTTAGGCCTTTAGAGAAGGCCCAAAACATATCAGCATTTCAAATGTTATACTTACTTTCATTCATTATAATTATTCTCTTCTAATTTGCCCTCATCTCATCTCATTATCTGTAGCCGCTTTATCCTGTTCTACAGGGTCGCAGGCAAGCTGGAGCCTATCCCAGTTGACTACAGGCGAAAGGCGGGGTACACCCTGGACAAGTCGCCAGGTCATCACAGGGTTGACACATAGACACAGACAACCATTCACACTCACATTCACACCTACGGTCAATTTAGAGTCACCAGTTAACCTAACCTGCATGTCTTTGGACTTTGGGGGAAACCGGAGCACCCGGAGGAAACCCACGCGGACACGGGGAGAACATGCAAACTCCACACAGAAAGGCCCTCGCCGGCCACGGGGCTCGAACCCGGACCTTCTTGCTGTGAGGCGACAGCGCTAACCACTACACCACCGTGCCGCCTAATTTGCCCTCATTTTCTGTCAAATTGACTTCAGAAATGAAAGGGTTACTGTCCTGAAAACATTAAAATCAAGTTATCTAATGAGATTTATTGTTTGTTGTCTCTAGGCTGAGAAGAGTTTAGAGCTGCTCACTCATTGGTTAGGACTTCATTGCCAGGACAGAAGGTCATGGCAGTGTATGTTTATGTAGGAAGTGGCAGATGAATTAACCAATCAGATTTTGATTTATAGTGGGAGGGACCAAAAATCTATCGCCCTTGGCCTGCTCGAAGGCCAACGTGAGCTTAACCGTGAGTCGGCTTCATCAGCACAGCAATGAAGTCACCTTCCAGCTGGTGTAGCGTTCAACAGTAGTGTTAGCGAATGCTAATAAAGCGGTCAAGCCAGTGCTATGGAGAGCAAGTAGCACAGGCTAACGACCGAGAAACTAAGATTTCGGTCTCCAGACTCTTCTTCCACGCACACTCACTACAGTATTTTTTCACTCAGACTTAAGTATTCATTTCCCTTTGAAATGTACTTAGTTACTTTGAAAATCAATGTCAACAACTACACACAACGGAGCGACCTGGCAGCCTGCCGCTAATCCCTTACAAAATCCTTTGCCCTGTTGCTTTTTTTTATATGTCTGGCATTTTGGCTGAACTGGAGTCCCAGCTCTAATAGTAACGGTTCGCCACTGAATCTGAGGCTACAGTGGGCACAGGATCACAGTCGAAGATTGGAAAAAACATCTCATCTCATTATCTCTAGCCGCTTTATCCTGTTCCACAGGGTCGCAGGCAAGCTGGAGCCTATCCCAGCTGACTATGGGCGAAAGGCGGGGTACACCCTAGACAAGTCGCCAGGTCATCACAGGGCTGACACATAGACACAGACAACCATTCACACTCACATTCACACCTACGGTCAATTTAAAGTCACCAGTTTACCTAACCTGCATGTCTTTGGACTGTGGGGGAAACCGGAGCACCTGGAGGAAACCCACACGGACACGGGGAGAACATGCAAACTCCACACAGAAAGGCCCTCGCCGGCCACGGGGCTCGAACCCGGACCTTCTTGCTGTGAGGCGACAGCGCTAACCACTACACCACCGTGCTGCCCTTGGAAAAAACATAATTATCTCATCTCATTATCTCTAGCCGCTTTATCCTTCTACAGGGTCGCAGGCAAGCTGGAGCCTATCCCAGCTGACTACGGGCGAAAGGCGGGGTACACCCTGGACAAGTCGCCAGGTCATCACAGGGCTGACACATAGACACAGACAACCATTCACACTCACATTCACACCTACGGTCAATTTTAGAGTCACCAGTTAACCTAACCTGCATGTCTTTGGACTGTGGGGGAAACCGGAGCACCCGGAGGAAACCCACGCGGACACGGGGAGAACATGCAGACTCCACACAGAAAGGCCCTCGCCGGCCCTGGGGCTCGAACCCAGGACCTTCTTGCTGTGAGGCGACAGCGCTAACCACTACACCACCGTGCCGCCCGGAAAAAACATCACCTTCCAATATTTATCTGTCCAATTTTGGTGAGTCTGTGCCCACTGGAGCCTCAGATTCCCATTCTTGGCTAATAGGAGTGGAATTGATTCTTTTTACTATTTTAAACTATGCAATGACGTTTATTGATTAAGAAGCTGCTTTTGCTGTTGTCAATGTGACAGTTTTAGTCTCTCAAATTGGTGAGAAATGCACTACAAAAAGAACACTGAGTATTGCCGACTCATGTTTGGGCCTGTTCTTATTTTTACAAACTGTTCAGTGGAGAAACACTCCAAGGAGCAGAAGAAAGACTGAAGAAATACTCCACCAGCAAACAAGAAAGAGCGAGAAAGAAAACATAACCTGCTGAAGGGGAGAATGTGTTGGACAAAAGAAAAAAAATTGAAACGAGAAGAAGCAACTTCTCGCACCACCTCTCCTCCAAGCACACACCACGCAAACACACAAACTCTACCTTACAGAGGTAAAAGAAGAAAAATGGCCCAAGCCTGCAGAAATGACAGTGACAAAGGAAGGCATTTCACATGCTCTTACACCACCCACTCCGAGCACACGCCCTCGCTTCATTCTTAATATATGCAGCACAAAGCAGTGCGTCAGACAGAGAAGTGGTTTATTTCGCCCAAGTGCTCTCATCCAGCTCCTTATGCAAAATGAACTGTGCAGATTTGTCTTTCTATAGCTCTCTTGCAGCACAGGAAAGTGCACTCATCCCCAACACAACATGAGCTCAGCCTCCACAGTCAAACACTCCAACACCCTGCTATAGCATCTTTACCACAGACGATGTGATCTCATTAAACTTGCTAGGATTCTGGTTTGTTCTTTTGTTCTGTCCAGAAGGTCTCAGTTCACAACTATAATTATTTGAGTTCAGTTATGTTGAAAAAAAATATATATACATTTGTGACAAACTGACAAACCACAATGATTACAGGATAATAATCCATGCTGTGGCTGTTTCCATAAATGTTGGAACGAAGAACTTTACGGCATCACTGATATGTTTTTCTCTGCTAAACCACAACATGCTTTTTCAAAACCATTTATTATTAGTCTTAGATTATTAGGAATGTTTACTATACAAGCTCCTGTGTATGAGCTGTTACTATAAAAAACAGAAATATATTGAGTGCATTAAAATAAAGACATGTTATATATATTAGACACAGCCCTGCGATGACCTGGTGACTTGTCCAGGGTGTACCCCGCCTCTCGCCCATAGTCAGCTGGGATAGGCTCCAGCTTGCCTGTGACCCTGTGGAACAGGATGTGCAGCTGCGGATAATGGATGGATGGATGGATGGATGGATGGATATATTAGACACACAGTACTGTGCAAAAGTCTTAGGCACATGTAAAGAAATGCTGGAGACCAAAAATGACTTCAAAGTAATTAAATGAAATGTTTCAACATTAAACAAATAATATAAGCAGTAAGCCACAATAAATGAAACAAAGTCAATATTTGGTGTAAGACCCTTTGCTTTAAAAAAAAAATAGTAGTCTTAGGTCCAATGAGTGCAGTTTTATGCGGAAATGAGCTGTAGGTTTTACTGAGCATCTTCCAGAACCAGCCACAGTTCTTCTGGACACTTTGACTGTCACACTCACTTCTTAATTTTGCACCAAAACCCAGCAGCCTTCATTATGTTTTCTTTTTAAATCTGTAAAGTGCTCTCTTATGTAATATGCTGCTCAGATTCAAACATTTTTTTTTCCTGTAACATTTAATTTTGTGCTGGGAAACGAACGTTTGGACTCTAAAATGTTTTTGTACTGACTCGATAATGTAGAAGTCATAACATAGAAATCTATAACAAAGTTTGTATGAAAAAAATAGGGGGCCTAAGACTTTTGCACAGTACTACATATACATATATATATATATATATATATATATATATATATATATATATATAATCTCATTATCTCTAGCCGCTTTATCATATATATAAAAAGATGTAATCATTTATTTGAACCACATTTCCCCTCATCTTCACATCTTCAGTAAGCATTTTATCCTGCTCATCGTCGAGAAAGATTCAGAGCCTACTGTGAATCCTGTGAATTCTAACTAACTAAATGTTTTGAAATGCATATTTTCATTTAGTTTAATACAGAGATCCTTTTATCAAGCTGGCAAAGTGGTTCGCAACGCTGCCTCCTCGCTGACTGGCCCCTGGTTTGAGCCTGAGCTTCACATGTTTTGCCTGGAATTTTGTATGTTCTCCTCATTTCCATGTAGGTTTCCACACCTCCCAAACCCATGCTTGTGTATGGATGAGCTATGCTAAAATGTATATCTTTTGGTACTTCCTAAAAGCACGGCGAGCTAGCCTAATGGTTAGCGTGTCCGCCTCTCGACCGGGAGATCATGTGTTCTACTCGCAGTCAGGTTATACCAAAGACCATCATAAAAATAATACCTACTGCCATCTGGCAAGGCACGCTGCAATACAGATGTAAGTAGGAAAGTCAAACTCTCACGGTTACCAGAGGACTAGCCCCCCCACTGTAACCCTAGCTGTATAGGCGAGAGGCTGAGGGCTATGGAAATGGAGATTGGCACCACACCCATGCGCCTCAAAGAGCTGGTTAGTACTGGGACAGGAGACTGCCTGGGAAGACCAGATCCTGGCATGGAAGGGACTTTGACTTTTTTTTTTTTGACTGCCTAAAAGCAGAGCTCCCGATGAGTGTAAAATGTGTTAGTAAATAATCCCATACAATTTTTTTTTTTCAAAATAAAATTAAAAATAAGTGCTGGATAAAAACCCATCTGTTGTATGTAAATAAAGATACAAATTTCATTGTCCATTGATCAGGTGTTTATGAGATACGTTGCCTTGCACTTATGGTCGCATTCCCTGTGGTGGTACACATGCATACATCATCTGTACATATATACGGATGGACATTGTACAGTTGCAAAAGCCATCAAAAATCAGGGGTACACATTATCATATTCTCTGAAGTATGGAGCTTTGCTATTGCCCCCAAGTCTGTATCCACAGTGACCCAGACCAGGAAGTGCCTTCTGAAGATGAACAGTACTTTTTTCAGCAAAAATGATTTGTCAATTTTATTACATCGAATGGCTTGAACAGAGCAAAATTCTTATCGCCTTTTTGATAAATAATGAAATAAAACTAATTCTTAGGTGTGAACTCAGGCTTTTGGTCTTTACTTGATGTGGACATTAATGAAGCCAACTTCATACAGTGCCATCCATGATTACTGGCACCCCTTATAGTAGAGGACCTGGGTTAGACATCTCATCTCATTACCTCTAGCCACTTTATCCTTCTACAGGGTCGCAGGCAAGCCTATCCCAGCTGAATACGGGCGAAAGGCGGGGTACACCCTGGACAAGTCACCAGGTCATCACAGGGCTGACACATAGACACAGACAACCATTCACACTCACATTCACACCTACAGTCAATTTAGAGTCACCAGTTAACCTAACCTGCATGTCTTTGGACTGTGGGGAAAACCGGAGCACCTGGAGGAAACCCACGCGGACAACATGCAAACTCTGCACAGAAAGGCCCTCGCCAGCCACGGAGCTCGAACCCAGACCTTCTTGCTGTGAGGCAACAGCACTAACCACTACACCATCATGCTGCCCTGGGTTAGACATGTATGTACATAATTTAGGAGAGGATAACCCAACTGTTATGGGCTAATTTGAACCCAAGAAACAACTTGGGATGTGTGCCAAAATTGCTATCCAGGGTGAACAGGCTGAAAATTACCATTCCAAGGTGGCTGCCGGTAGCCATATTGAAAATATCAATTTTTGAACCATCACCACAGAAGTATGTGCAATACCTCATTTTATTGGTTTTTGGGTATGGGGAATCCATTAGTGACATAATTTTCATGATTGAAGGGAAAGGGAACAAGCTATGGTCAAGGGCAAGGTAAAAAAAAAAAAAATGCCAAAATTGCAGTTTCACAGAAAACATGAGAAAAACAGAATAACCCTACCTCAAACATTAAATCATGGAATTGGAAGACCTATACACATAATTTAGGAGAGTATAAGAAAGCAAGCATTTGATTAATATAAAGAAATTGTATTTTCAATCACACTATGATGATCAATGGAATGTTAACTTAAAGTGAAAAATACAAAACAAAACTTATTACTTTAGTAGGCAGCAATATCTTGAGAGCCTAAATGTTTAACAGCCAACAATACAACTTTTAACATCACATTATTACTGTTTATGTGTCACCTAAATCAGGGTCAGGAACATGAAGAGTAACATAATAATAATACCGTAATACCGGTGGCCCCCTTGGATTGGTAGTTTTCAGGCTGTTCGCCCCGGATAGCGATTTTGGCACACATCCCAAGTTATTCCTTGGGTTCAAATTAGCCTATAATAGTTGAGTTATCCTCTCCTAAATTATGTGCATACATATCTAAGCCAGGTCCTAGGCTATTATAAAGATGAGTAAAAATGGTGAGAAAAATTCACCTTTTGGTGAAGTCGCTTCATCTCGCACTGAAAAATCGAGAAAAATCCAACATTTAATTGAAAAAAATATATTCAAAGAAAAACAAATCCCTCATCAAGAAATAATTATTTTCAACAAAAACACATGTGCCACTACATGTGCACCTCTGAATTTAATGCTTTGTAAAACCTCCCTTTGCCAGTAAAACAGCACAGAATCTTCTCCTATAACATTTTATAAGCTTGGAGACACAGAGCAGGGCATCTGAGACCGTTCCTCTTGTGGTGAACTATAATCATCTAAAAGATGTTGTATCCTGTGGAGCAGTTAAGTAAAATATTCTGTCAGAACTCTGTTATGAGCGTTTCCCTTCATCACAATACTTCACTTTGGGTAATTAGCTATGAATCCTGCTGAGGCCTCCTTACGCCTCAGGATCCAGTGAAAAAGAGCAGAATTTTGATATGCCATTTATCCTTCCTCTACACCCGCCTGAGATTAGCGTGCATAAACCTCAACTTCGAGTTTGTCATTTCGACTATTATTCATTCAACTTGATTTTATTACCTCGCCCGTGACGGAGTAAGCGGGGCGAGATATTTTAATCAGTGTGGTTTGTTTGTTTGTGTGTTTGTTAACAATCTAGCATCTAGACGGTTGTACCAATTGACTTCAAATTTTCAGGGTAGGTGGGCAATGATCCATAATTTATCTGATTAAATTTTGGGGGTAATCGGGTCAAGGTGAAGGTTAAGGTCACCGGAAAGGTCAACCTCTTGGTCAAAATAACATTTTCCATTATAACTCAAAAACGGTTGCTGACAGACAGATGATTACTATTATCAACTTATAAGAAGTGCCTTATGGGCTTTCACTTGGCAAGATGATATTTTATCTTCAGTGACCTTGAACAGTCAAACTGAAGGTCATGGGTTTTCAAAGGGCTATAACTTTAAAATGGTTCATGATAGCTAGATGTTTACCATTATCAACATATGAGAAGTCCCATATGGGCTTTCAGTTGCCACCATGACCGTTGACCTTGAATGACTTTGAAATGTCAAACTCAAGGCCATGGATTTTCATAGGACAGCTGATAATTGAGAAATATTACCATTATCAACATACAGGTATAAAATAAGTGCTGCCAGGCGAGGTTTGTTTTGCCTGGCAGCACTTGTTGACATTAGTCTTATCCAGAGTGAACTACAACACATTCAGAGCAGTCTGGGGAGCAGTTGGGGGTGAGGTGCCTTGCTCAAGGACACTTCTGCCATTCCTGCTGAGGCCTCCTTACGCCTCAGGATCCAGTGAAGAAGAGCAGAATTTTGATACACTGTTTATCCTTCCTCTACAACAGCCTTAGATCAGTGTGCTAAAGCTAAAACAAACAAGCAGGAATGGCAGAAGTGCCCTTGAGCAAGGCACCTATTCCCCAACTGCTCCAGGTATGTTGTAGTTCGGTCTGGATAACAGTAATGTCCAGGAATTTGAACCAGCAAACTTTTGGTGTCAAAGCTGCTTCTCTAATCATTAGGCCATGGCTTCTCCCAAAATGTTTAAATGTTTGTATTTAAGCAGTGTGTTTTTAGAGACCCATCAGACCAGACCCAAACTAGACCTGACCAAATTAGACAAAATACCAAACATACTCCAGAGACATAGAAAGCATTACTGCATATCACTGCCTTTTGTTTGTCTCACTTGTTGTGCCCAGTTAATAAATTTCCTATACTTTTAAACACCTAGCCCTTGGTTAGTCTCCTGGTTCCTGATTCTCATCTCATCTCATTATCTGTAGCCGCTTTATCCTGTTCTACAGGGTCGCAGGCAAGCTGGAGCCTATCCCAGCTGACTACGGGCGAAAGGCAGGGTACACCCTGGACAAGTCGCCAGGTCATCACAGGGCTGACACATAGACACAGACAACCATTCACACCTATGGTCAATTTAGAGTCACCAGTTAACCTAACCTGCATGTCTTTGGGGGAAACCGGAGCACCCGGAGGAAACCCATGCGGACAACATGCAAACTCCGCATAGAAAGGCCCTCGCCGGCCACGGGGCTCGAACCCAGGACCTTCTTGCTGTGAGGCGACAGCGCTAACCACTACACCACCGTGCCGCCCGGTTCCTGATTCTGAATTCTGAAATATTTACACTAGTGTTACCCAGAGTTGGGTTCCACACAAGTTTAAGATGATTTTCCAGGCTGCCTATTCAGATTATCCAAATTACCTGCATGTAGTTCATTCATCTCTGGTTTCCAGATTTTTCTTGGTTATAAGCATATGAGACAGTTTTTTTTTATTTTTTTATAGTACCTGGTTGTTGAGTGACATTCGAAGGAGTTGACAATCATCCCGGTCAGTGGAGAGTTGTTTTCGCCCTCTGCCAGCCTATAACTTTGTTGTTCCCAATGTTTGATGCTTGGCCTTGTCCTTATGAATTGCCGTCTTTGAAATTTTGAGGATGGAAGCAACTTGACGCTCACTATAACCCTCTGCCAGTCAAGCCAGAACTGAATCCTTCTTTTTTCTCACTCAAAAATTTTCTTTATAACTCTTTTTGCATGATGAATAGATATTTTTGTATTCCAATTAAATTTAAGGTACTATTAGCATTGTTTGTGCAATCTAAACTGGTCCTATTGCAAAAGGATAGTGACGACCACAGCAGCAGTTATTATACTTTTCCTTGTTAAATAAGATTTGGTTCAGGTGATCACCTAATCAGTACCTCATTCCGTAAAATGAGATGTGCTTGTGTTGGAATTCCAGCAAAGACACTGGAATGAAATAATGAAATGGCTGCCATACATAGAGATGCTGATTTTAAGAAAAAATTGAAGTGGTCTCTTAATTTTTTTCCAGAGCTGTACATATACACCTGAGATGAACTAATGAAATATTAAGTTGAAGTAATTAAATAATGTCCTAAAATAACAAACATGGGTATTTTCATTTGTATTAAAGTTCACGTACACCTACAAACAGAGCTTAAAAATAGTTGGTTATGCAATTAGCTTAACTACTGTTAAGCTAATTGCATATCTTAGCTGTTAAGACTAGCAAATGTTAGTATTTTGGGTTTTGTTGTTATGTTATGTAGTTGTGTGTATATATATATATGTATCGAACATTTCCATTATACCTCATCCTGTTTCACCTTGATCATGAATATGCCTAGTGTGCACAACATGTATTGACTACACACATTCTGCACATCCACAATACAAAAGCCTAACCAATCGAGTAAGCTCTAGAGAAGAACCATATATGTATTCTCACGGAGCACAAGATGTCCATTCAGATCTCTCATTAGCTCTCATTAGTTAGCCTGTACATGTCATGAGCAAAATGTTCTCATACAGATGCACACCACAGGCTCACCTCCGTAGTGTTTATCAGTGTTTCACATGGTCCCCAAGTGCTCTGTGCAGCATTATTCTGCCTGATTAAAATCCATATCAGTGACTGCTTTCAGGGGTTTTTCTTACTCTCGCATATCAGTTGGAATTAAAGTTAGAAAATTAGCATTGAATTCCCATGAAAATGTCCAGCGGGTATTCAGGTGACATCCCGTCGAATTTCAGTTGGACATACATTATTGTTATCTCAAACTCACTATCCAGATGGACGTCTGTGGCTTATTCCAATGAATATAGTCTAATATCTTACGGGTTATGCTTGTGTCGCACACTGGCGTTTCAGCCTTGCATATGTACGGCATATTAGGATACATGGCAGTTAGAAAGGAACGTCACAGCATTGCCAGCTTATATAGCTAATACTTTAGCATGTGTAACACGAGCTCCTTGTATGCCAGGGTGCGGCATATTTTTAAGTCCGCGCTTAGAAATCCATCGCACATATGTAGCAGCTTTGATACGTCACACATACACAATAAAAATGAAAGCTACGCAGCAGTGGCACAGTGGGAACATTGCTCGAATATCTATTATGCCGTGCAAATGCTTTAGTTAACATGTGTCTGATGAAGGTGGCTCCGGGGCTGGCTGGGTGGATGCGGCTGATGTCTTCCCTCTTCCCTTGCCCTTCTTGGGTCCTGATTTCTTCGCTGGCATGATGCTTTCTTGACTGTCACAAATGACAACGAACGTAGCGTGGGGCCCCCTTTTATACCCACCTGTGAACGCTGCAGATACGCCACAGGTACACAGCAACAATGTCACACAGGATCGAAATGCCACGCCAACGAAACAGTTATGCCGCGGCAACACATCATATGCCACGCATATGCCTCAGTACGCTAGAACTTTACGTCCCTTGAACCCCATACAAACCCCAGATACGCCACAGTAACACCACACATACGCCATGTACGTCACAGGACTTTAATTTTGACCCACACGGTGCTTACGTGGCAAGATACAAGACAGTGTGACACAAGCATTAGTTATTAATGTGAAATCTACATTACATTCTACTCACTAATGAAGAATATTTAAGGTCTCCTGGACTTTATAATACAAGTAATGGAGGTTTTATGGTGTTTCTAATAATTTTATGATGTTGCTATGTGGACTTTATTTGATCTCATCTGGAAAAAAATAAGTAAACAAAATAATAACTCTATCAAGAATTAACATTAGTTAGCTAATTGTTGGTAGCAGTTCTCATGTCTGTTAAACAACTCTAGTTTGTTCATGGCTCCATTTGTAGTTGCAAATGAAATATTTCAGTGCAAAAGTCGACAAAAAGAGCTATAGTGATCGTCAACAAATGTCACAAATGTAGTGAATGTCAATACCATTCACTACAGGGTGCATGCACATGACATGCGCAATGACCTAACCTAGTTTTAGTGTACTGTGTGGCGTTCGACAGTTGTTAACAGCATGGTAAATATATCAAAGTATTTTTGTCGTTTTGTTGAAAATATTAGCATGGCATCGTCAAGTAGTAAGATGCCTAAATGTAGTAAAATAAGGAAAGTATTTTACCGCAAGTTGGCCTAGCGGTTGGCATGTCCACCTCTCGATCGGGAGCCCACGATCTACTCACTGTCGGGTCATACCAAAGCCCAACATAAAAATGGTACCTACTGCTGTCTGGCAAGGCACGCTGCAATACAGATGCAAGTGGGGAGTCAAACTCTTGTGGTTACCAGAGGACCCGCCCCCCATTGTAACCCTAGCTATGTAATAGGCGAGAGGCCGAGGGCTACATAAACGGGGATCGGCGCCGCCCTATGCGCCACATGGCATGGGAAGGACTTGGAGTTGATATCACATTATTACCAATGATGAGTCTGATCTATTTATCATACACTGACTTTGAAATGGATGATGTCGAAAGTCATAGTGAAGCTGAACGTACTAGAGTTCAGTTGCCAGCTACTTATATATGGGATGATTGTCCTGATATTGATCCATGGGAACCATCATGGTTGGCGGATTTCACAAAGCAACATCTCTTCTCATCTCATTATCTCTAGCCGCTTTATCCTGTTCTACAGGGTCGCAGGCAAGCTGGAGCCTATCCCAGCTGACTACAGGCGAAAGGTGGGGTACACCCTGGACAAGTCGCCAGGTCATCACAGGGCTGACACATAGACACAGGCAACCATTCACACTCACATTCACACCTACGGTCAATTTAGAGTCACCAGTTAACCTAACCTGCATGTCTTTGGACTGTGGGGGAAAACGGAGCACCCGGAGGAAACCCACGCGGACACGGGGAGAACATGCAAACTCCGCACAGAAAGGCCCTTACCGGCCACGGGGCTCGAACCCGGACCTTCTTGCTGTGAGGCGACAGCACTAACCACTACACCACCGTGCCGCCCACAAAGCAACATGGTGGGAAAAAAAAATACATTGAAACTTGTCATGCATGTTGTATTGTTGGCTGTTTTGAATGCAATAAAAATGTTTGTCAGTTTTCAAAAATCTTCCAGGTCAAGGCTTTTTTTTTTTTAATTATTGTCATTTCAACCACATACAGTTGGCACAGTTAAAACGAAACAGTGTTTCTCCAGGACCATGGTGCTACATTAAACATCACAGGACTACAAATCTACATATCTATACTACTAAAGGAAGGCTGTCTGTCTGTCTGTCTGTCTGTCTGTCTGTTCACCTATGCAAATCGATACCGGCGGGGACACATACTACATACTTTGCACATGGATTAGTGACACCCCAGAGGGGCCCTAGAAAATATTTTCAGTTTTCCAAAACATGGGACTAGTGCTAATCCAACACACTATTCATTTCCCATAGGCTACATGCTCATGCTAATACACTGCGCGCAGCAGGGAATCCCCTCCCCCACTCACCAGGGAGTTTCAACTGTACAGGACCTCGCAATCAGTGCTCCTTGCCAGAGACTTCCACTAGGGCTGAGTCTGCGTCTCCTGAGTGATGGGCAATAACTACTATGGTATGTCTCCTCTCTCCCACAGGCAAGTAACAACATAAAGTGCAAGAGTACAGCGAGTGCAAACATTGCAGACAATAAACTCCATACAACATACAGTGCAAACAACAAGGACAGTGCAAAAATGATAACTAGCACAAACAGACAGTCCAGTGCCAACCAGTACCTGTTACTGTTAATGTGCGGGAAGTTGAGCATGCATATGAGGTAGTGTATGTAAAAAAGCAATAAATAGATGTAAACAATAGACATTGGTTTTTGTCCAAAAACATTCAGCACTTGGACCATTCCATCCATCCATTATTCATAACTGCTTATTCTGAGTAGGTTCGTGGGCAAGCTGGAGCCAATCCCAGCTGACTATGGGCGAGAGGCGGGGTACACCCTGGACAAGTCGCCAGGTCATCACAGGGCCGACACATAGACACAGACAACCATTCACACTCACATTCACACCTACGCTCAATTTAGAGTCACCAGTTAACCTAACCTGCATGTCTTTGACTGTGTGGGGGAAACCGGCGCACCCGGAGGAAACCCACACAGATACGTGGAGAACATGCAAACTCCACACAGAAAGGCCCCTGTCGGCCACTGGGCTCAAACCCAGAACCTTCTTGCTGTGAGGCAACAGTGCTAACCACATACTACACCACCGTGCCGCCACACTTGGACCAAAGTGTTCAAAATGTATTCAGTACTGAAAGAATTAACTTTGCTAAATAAATTAACAAGCTAAAATACTAATGTCCCATTAGTTACCTAAATGAACCAAATGCGTCTCTGAGAGTGAAATGGAGCACTCATAATAATGTGATTTTTTTTTTATCTTAAAACAAACAACAACAACAACAAGCCAACTAAGCTGCCCATGTTCAAATGACTGAAAAAATAACCAGATGTGCTGGAATGAGATGGATGGAAGGTGCCATGATACCCATTTCCGATATAATGTTACAACATGACAAGGTATGGACTGGTCATTAGTTTACATTAGCTCCCATGCCAGTTTTCTCACCCATAAAACCAAGCTGCATCTATCTGCTTCCGCTCTGTTCTCGTCCTCTTTCACATGGCTTAACCTTGCTCAGGTTTATTACTTTGACGTCAACTCACACATTAATCAAAGCAGCTTTAAAAAAAAAAAATCATTTTGTTTTATTTTTATTTATTTTACCGACTTTATTGGACTGTTACAAAATAAACATAAAAAAGGAAATAAACATAAAAATAAACATAATAAAGTAAGTCAGCCCAAAGGGGAGAACGCGAACGGGCGACCCATGCAAGGCGTTTCCCCGAAGGTATAAAAGAGAAAAATCAGACAATTAAAATTAGACTAAATTGATCTGTGGCAACCACAGTCACGGTACACAGACCAAGTACATGAAAAGTCCGTATTATAGGTGGAGGTCAGTAATTCAAAGTACAGCTCTAACAGGGATGATTTGAAAACAGGGAGGCTACGGAATTTATCTGGGGAAAAATATTTACATACATAGTTAAACCATGGAACTATCCTTTTGAAGAATGAGGCCTGATAAGTTGAAATTCTGCAGTGTGCAGGTTTTAAAATTAATTTCGGATTTTGGGCCCTAGACCGGTCATGAGTTACAAAAGACATGTAGTGGTTTATGTTCAAATCTGTTTGGCCATTAATGCATTTATATACAAAGACTAAGTCTCTAATCTCCCTATCATGATGAATGAATGAACCCTTTATTGTCACTGTTACCAGTGAAATTGACCATCAACCTGTCCTTACAGAGGGGGAACAGGACAGGAAGACAGGGATAAAAGAAAAAGAAACACAGTAGTAACATGAGGAAAGAGGAGGAAAAAAAGAACACCCCCCCCACTATGCTCCTATCAGGTGTACAGTGTGGGAGCATTTAAAAACCTCCGCACAAGCACACAATAACACAAGTACACTTTAAAACATGGGACTTGAGGGGGGGAAAGGGGGAAAGGAGGGGGCAATCAGGGGTGGGGGAAGGGGTAAGGGGGTAGGAGGGGAGGAGGTAGAGGTAACTGTGGCAGCGGGAGCGTGGTCAAGCGCCGGTCTGTGATAGGAGGGCGGAGTCAGGGAAGGTAAGTGGCAGAATCACTACACCTGTTGTTAATTAATGTGTTTGTGTGTCTTCCCAGTGACCGCGCCCTATTTAAGGAGAGAGAGCGAGAGCAGAGGGAGCTCTCTCCCGAACCAGACGACTGGAATGTGTGTGCGTGGCTGAGAGAGAAAGATTTGCACTGAAAAGTGGAAATAAAAGAGTTTTGTGAATTCAGTTCTGTCCTGCCGTCCTTCTGTGCTCCACCCACTTACATGAACTGTCACAGTAACCCAGCGCAAGCAAGCAGCCGTCCGCTCCTGCAGCCATGCAAGCGGCGCTGGTCATGCACCCGCTTGTCACACTGGGGGTGAAAAACGGCGACCGCGGAAAATTGGGGAAGGAATGCAAAGAATGCGAGAGTGTCTCCCAGCAGTGACCTTCTGGGGGAAATGTTTCCCCAGCAACGGCCTTGATCGAGGCTGGTGCTGTTCAGGGAGCCGAATGTCGATAAGATAGAGATTGTTTGGTCTTTTGAACAGACGCAGTCTTTACACATCCACACCACTCATCCATATCTGTCCATTTCGTCCATATCTGTCCATTTCTGTTCAATTCAATTCCATTTGGTCTCCGAAATACTTATTCCTTGCAAAGCCAAAAGCGTCTCCAAGATGACAACCATGTTGTGGTTCAAATTCTATAGCCACAGTCTGAGTGCCGACAGCTTTGCCCACCACTTTAATCATATCGGGCAGCTTTGTGGGGCTTTGAACAGCTGTCACCGTTGTCTGATTTCCTCGATATACCAGGGCAATGCCTAATCCAATCAGCAAAAGTCTGGTAATCATAGTTCCGAATAGGTAGATATTTCCAATGTCCTCCACAGACGTTCCGGCAGGACAGGTGGGTTCCCCCGAACCCAGAAACTGTGTCAATTTCGTTAGGAGACCAGTTTAGCAAATCCATGCTTTTTTAGTTTAGAAATTCAATGTGGAGAGAGTCTCTCAAAAAAAAAAGTATAGGCAGATGAGATGAAACAAGGAGCACAAGCAGGAAAAAAAGGAGAGGAGAGGAGAGGAGAGGAGAGGAGAGGAGAGGAGAGAAATGCGACCGCCTTCCGTGAGAGCACGGAGAAGAAGTCAGAGGAAGCAAGTGCAGGCTTCTGAGTCTGTCTGTGTAAGTAGCATCCCCAATACACTGTTGTAGTATCCAGCGCGTTGCACGTCGTTGGACACTCTCTAACAGGCTTCTAAGGTTGACACTAGCAGGGGACCATACTTCAGACGCATAACAGAGCTGTGACTTGACGAGCGACAAATATAAAGTCCTCCTCACTTGAATTTCCATCAGCAAGGGACAGGATCTTTTTAGAAAGCCAAGCATCCGGTTAGCCTTGTTGACTATTGAGCAGATGTGCGAGTCCCATTTTAAATTACTTGAAATAACCACGCCCAGGTATTTTTCTTCATCAACTCATTGAAGGCACGTGCTGCCCAGGTGGTCGTCGTGAATGATTGGATTTTTTTTCCGCGTGACGGTCAATATTTTGCACTTGTTGGCATTATACTGCATGTTCGATTCACAACTCCACCCCTTGGCATTGGCTAGATCGCGCTGTAATTGCTTGCTGTCTTCGGAGGTCAGGATAGTGCGAAAAAGTTTTGTGTCATCTGCATATAGAGTGACTCCAGTTTCTTTATCCACGACCTCGGGAAGATCGTTGATAAAAATAGTGAAAAGCACAGGACCGACCAGGCTGCCTTGAGGCACACTGGAGGTCACGGGCAGAGGCTTAGAGACTGTGCCATCAATTACCACTCTTTCTGTTCTTCCCCCAAGATAATCTCAAAACCGCTCTAGCAGACACCCATCGATACCATACCATTTCAGCTTTTCAACCAGGATAGTATGGTCAACACAGTCAAAAGCTTTTGCGAAGTCCAGATATAAAATGTCCGATTGTTTGTTTTTGTCTAGAGCTTCACTGATTTTGTGAAGTACAGACAGAAGTTGTGTGACGCACGAGCGACTGCGCACAAAGCCATGCTGGAGTGATGTTATTAGTAGCGAGATGTGATCATAAAGTCTGTTGCAGACACAGCACTCCAAAACTTTACTTACAACTGGAAGCAAAGAGATAGGTCTATAATTTGCAGCAGGCTCCTTTGAGTCCTTCTTGTGAACTGGGGTGACGTCGGCACATTTCCAGTTTGAAGGAAAGCGCCCAGTTTTTAAGGAGCGATTAAATAAATCACAAAGACTTGGAGCTATTTGTGAGCTACAGTCCTTTAGAATACGAGCGGGAATTCCATCAGGACCGGTGGCTTTTGTTACATCTAGATTTGATAGACAGTCACGCACTTCGTCGACGATTAGCGTTATTTCAGCTATTTTTTCATCTGATCTCAAGGGACATGTATAACCGCAAAACGCTTTGTCTGAGCTGGGAGAAGTGAAAACGGAACAGAAATACACTACTGTTCAAAAGTTTGGGGTCACTTTGAAATTTCCTTACTTTTGAAAGAAAAGCACTGTTCTTTTCAATGAAGATCACTTTAAACTAATCAGAAATACACTCTATACATTGCTAATGTGGCAAATGACTATTCTAGCTGCAAATGTCTGGATTTTGGTGCAATAGGTGTATAGAGGCCCATTTCCAGCAACTCTCACTCCAGTGTTCTAATGGTACAATGTGTTTGCTCATTGCCTCAGAAGGCTAATGGATGATTAGAAAACCCTTGTACAATCATGTTAGCACAGCTGAAAACAGTTGAGCTCTTTAGAGAAGCTATAAAACTGACCTTCCTTTGAGCAGATTGAGTTTCTGGAGCATCACATTTGTGGGGTCGATTAAATGCTCAAAATGGCCAGGAAAATGTCTTGACTATATTTTCTATTCATTTTACAACTTATGGTGGTAAATAAAAGTGTGACTTTTCATGGAAAACACAAAATTGTCTGGGTGACCCCAAACTTTTGAACGGTAGTGTAGTTGTTAAACATTTCCGCTTTATCTGTGGGCTTACTAGCACTTTGACCGTTGTGAGTAATCACAGCATCTGTATTTGAGCGATGGTGCAGAATTGCTTTGTGATAGCTCCAAAACAGTTTTGGGTTGTCCCTAAAAGATCTTTCAATCCTAGCCAAATAGTCGCAATGTTTACATTTAACTAGGGTCTTGAGATCATTGCTAATATTTCGAAGTTTTTGTTTACGTTTGGACGTTTTGTTTTTCCTAAAGTTTTTTAGCGCTTGATATTTCTTCCGCATAAGATACCTGACCTCACCGTCAATCCAAGGCGGAGGGTTTGTATCGCGTACTGTATGATTTTAACTATGTAACTTTCCGGAGATTAGTAGCGCTTTGTTTGTTGGACAAGATTACACAGCAACATATCTAATTTGTTTCCCGCTATGTGAGTTGGTCCCTGAATGAATTGACGAAACCATTGACGCTACTAATCAGCTGCAGGATATCAAGAATGCAATATTCCCAACTCCACAAGGTCTTAATCACACATGGTCATAGCATCCAGTGTTTATCAGGTCTCTTTCTAATCTACACACTCGGCCTCCCTCAGGCCTCAAGTACACATTATTCTGTGTGATGAGAATCCACTGCCATGATTGCTTTCCAGGTCTCTCTCTCGGTCTCTCTCTCTCTCTCTCTCTCTCTTTACTCTTGAAGTCTGTGCACCTCCAAGTCTCTGGCAGAATGAGAAGTAGTGACCAGACAATGCTGTTATGTCAGCCAAAATGTAAACCTGTTCCACTGAAAATCTAATCCAAGCAAAATGGGACTCAAGGGAAAAACATGCACTCACCAGCCACTTTATTAGGAACACCATACACCTGCTGTTAATCAGCCGATCCCTTGAGAGCAGCACGATGCATAAAATCATGCAGATACAAATCAAGAGCTTCAGTTAATGTTCACGTCTTCAAACATCAGAATGGGAAAAATTGGGAACCTAAAAACGTGACTTTCTTTCGCTCTGGCATGGGTGTTGGTTTGAGCCAGATGGACTGGTTTATTTGAGTATTTCAGAAACTGTTGATCTCCTGGGGTTTTCACACACAACAGTCTCTAGAGTTTACACAGAATGGTGTGAAAAGCAAAAAACAGTGAGGGAGTAAGTGGCAGTTCTGTGGGTGGAAACAAATGCCTTGTTGATAAGTGAGGTCAGAGGAAAATGGCCAGATTGGTTCAAACTGCCAGGAAGGATATAGTATCTCATACCAAATCTTGGGCGGCACGGTGGTGTAGTGGTTAGCGCAGTCGCCTCACAGCAAGAAGGTCCGGGTTCGAGCCCCATGGCCAGCGACGGCCTTTCTGTGCGGAGTTTGCATGTTCTCCCCGTGTCCGCGTGGGTTTCCTCCGGGTGCTCCGGTTTCCCCCACAGTCCAAAGACATGCAGGTTAGGTTAACTGGTGACTCTAAATTGACCGTAGGTGTGAGTGTGAATGGTTGTGTGTCTATGTGTCAGCCCTGTGATGACCTGGCGACTTGTCCAGGGTGTACCCCGCCTTTCGCCCGTAGTCAGCTGGGATAGCCTCCAGCTTGCCTGCGACCCTGTAGAACAGGATAAAGCGGCTAGAGATAATGAGATGAGATACCAACTCTTTACAACCGTGGTGAGCAGAAAAGCATCTCAGCATGCAACAGCAGAAGACCCCATTGGATTCCACTCCTGCAGCCAAGAACAAGGATCTTAGAATCAAGAACAAGTTCCTATTAAAGTGAATGGTGAGTGTAAAACCTGAATGTTAAACAAATCTAACGAGACCATCAATGACGGCGTAGATCACTCCTGCCCCGTCTAGTCCAGAAGGAATGATCTAAAGTGGGCCACCTTGCACAATAAATCCTGTAAGCTATATGCACTATATATAGAAGCTATATACACCCTAGGAACACCGACCTTATCTCATCTCATCTCATCTCATTATCTCTAGCTGCTTTATCCTGATCTACAGGGTCGCAGGCAAGCTGGAGCCTATCCCAGCTGACTATGGGCGAAAGGCAGGGTACACCCTGGACAAGTCGCCAGGTCATCACAGGGCTGACACATAGACACAGACAACTATTCACACTCACATTCACACCTACGGTCAATTTAGAGTCACCAGTTAACCTAACCTGCATGTCTTTGGACTGTGGGGGAAACCGGAGCACCCGGAGGAAACCCACGCGGACATGGGGAGAACATGCAAACTCCGCACAGAAAGGCCCTTGCCGGCTGCTGGGCTCGAACCCAGGACCTTCTTGCTGTGAGGCGACAGCGCTAACCACTACACCACCGTGCCGCCCGGAACACCGACCTATTTGCCAGAAAGAATCCAATCGGTGAGGAATTGACCGAGAAGAAGCAATTTTTGTTGAACTGTTTATTAAGCCTTAATTAGTCCATAACTTCATTAATAATTGTGATTAAGCAAATCTGGGTAGAAGTTCGATGCACCCTAGGTACCCCTACCTTCCTGCCAAAAAGAATAAAAATCGGTGAAGAACTGAGAGAGAAGAAACATTTTCGTGAAATGTGGACAACAACAGACGGACGACGGACAGCACATGATGGTGTAAGCTCATCGCCTGTCGGCTGGATGAGATAATAACTGTGACTTTACTGAAGTGAGGAGCTTAGCATTAAGAGGAATAGCTTCAGAAAGTGAATTAGTTCAAGTGCACAGTGTGCTTGACAAGCTCCAACTGTGCTGACAGGTTCTTGCTACAAGGGAAGCTGACAACTGTGCTATAGGAAGGGCAAAGCATAGCAGCAGGGGTACCAGAGTTATTAACTATTACAATACACTACAAATTTGTATTGTATGAAAACCTGTTGATTTAAACACTTGGGGGTGAAAATAATCAATGATGTGGCCCAACAAAAAGAACCACCATGAAACTGATTATTTTTTCCAGTTCATCTCATCTCATTCTCATCTCATTATCTCTAGCTGCTTTATCCTGTTCTACAGGGTCGCAGGCAAGCTGGAGCCTATCCCAGCTGACTACAGGCGAAAGGCGGGGTACACCCTGGACAAGTCGCCAGGTCATCACAGGGCTGACACATAGACACAGACAACCATTCACACTCACATTCACACCTACGGTCAATTTAGAGTCACCAGTTAACCTAACCTGCATGTCTTTGGACTGTGGGGGAAACCGGAGCACCCGGAGGAAACCCACGCGGACACGGGGAGAACATGCAAACTCCACACAGAAAGGCCCTCACCGGCCACGGGGCTCGAACCCAGACGTTCTTGCTGTGAGGCGACAGCGCTAACCACTACACCACCGTGCCGCCTTCCAATGATTATAATTTGTTTTTATTTGTCAATGGATGGCATGTCATACTTTTTATCCATTTATAGTTACATTTACTGTTGTCGAATGTCCATAAAACAAATTACCACGTACATTTTATCAGTTATACACTTTTGGTGTTTACTTACCAGCCTCTGGGTTTTTTTTTTCCTCTCTTTGTAGAACAGGATAATGAGATGAGATGAGAAAACCCAAAAAAAAGTAGATTACAAAGAAACCTGGAAAGCATCTGTATTGCAGACTGTAATGGAAAACTTAAAACTAGACAGCCTTTCAATTTCATAAAATTGGTGAAATTTAGTTCCCAATGAAATTTGGTCATTGTGATATGTTTATTTCTGTAATATCTTCAAAAAAAAAAAACAGGCCATTCTGTAGCTGGGAAGTTCTTTAATTTGAGGATATTCCTGAGCAAATAATGTGCATGAAATTGCTTGCTTCTCGTAGTCAAGCAAACAGAGGAAGTCCGTGTGCGCATGAGCAGGTTTACCTTTGAGCATGCACTGACAGTTACGGTACATCGTTCTGTCACTAAATGAACACCTGATCACACCAAGGTGCTCGCTGACCGCCGATATTTATTACTTTGGTCCCGCATTTCCTTTCCTTCGTATATAGCATAACGTCTTTTCTTCTCGCGTTCCGTTACTGTAGTTGATCTTTCATGTTTCATTCACACACTCACGTCCTCCATTTTTCTCTCCTGTTTCAAATTTGTATCCCACAATGCCTTGCACAAATGAGGAAAGCCCATGATGTATGACATAGTATCTTGAATTGGGTCATGGTGAAGCAGGAAAAAATAACTGAGAATTTAGGGCCACATGGCCCTAAATTCATTAATTGTTCTATTTATTTAAAAAAAAAAACTAATAAAATTGGAAGTCTGTGATTTGAATTCAGTAGCTTTTGGTCCGGGCGGCACGGTGGTGTAGTGGTTAGTGCTGTCGCCTCACAGCAAGAAGGTCTGGGTTCGAGCCCCGGGGCCGGCGAGGGCCTTTCTGTGTGGAGTTTGCATGTTCTCCCCGTGTCCGCGTGGGTTTCCTCCGGGTGCTCCGGTTTCCCCCACAGTCCAAAGACATGCAGGTTAGGTTAACTGGTGACTCTAAATTGACCGTGAGTGTGAATGGTTGTCTGTGTCTATGTGTCGGCCCTGTGATGACCTGGCGACTTGTCCAGGGTGTACCCCGCCTTTCGCCCGTAGTCAGCTGGGATAGGCTCCAGCTTGCCTGCGACCCTGTAGATCAGAATAAAGCGGCTAGAGATAATGAGATGAGATGAGCTTTTGGTCCACAAAACAAAAATAACTGGGCATCAGGGAAAATTCATTTTATGACCTACACTTGAAAAATCTGAAAGGCAGTCTAGCTTTCACCATGACAACATGCTGACAGTGGTGACTCCTTCTGTAAACTAAATAAATGTTTCCTTCAAGAATGCAAAAAAAAACCCTTATTCTCAATTATATCCTTTTCTAAATACTTGCACATTTTAATGTTTATTTGCCTGTGTCGATTCCTTATGTGTCAAACCACTGAAATAAGCAATTACTATAGAAATGATAGTGTGTTAATATAAACCTGTCATTCGAATTGCAGCTGGAACTACTCTCGGAGCTGCTTTTATAGAAAATTATAAAGAAAAGCCAACTTCCAACCAATCAGATTCAAGAATTCAAGCATATATTCCCTTATCAAAAAGAAGTATACTTCAAGTTCATTTTATTAAGTATAGTTAAGTAAAGTATATTTCCTTAAGTATACTTTTGTGTACCAAGTATACTGATATCAATGTACTTACAGTATACTTGTAAGTAAACTAATCTAATACTTTTTGGGACTAAATTGGCCACTTTTAGTTTATATAAAGTATATTTTAAGTCTAAGAGAAGTAAACTCTGAGTATACAACTAGTATTTTTTTATTTTGTACTGCAAGTATACCACAAGTAAACTTATACACTAATAGCTTAATAGTTCTATACTTGTAGTCCACTCTTTAGTTTACAAAAGCATACTTCATAGTGTACTGGAAATATACTATGAGTTTACTTGTTTATACTTCTAGTCCACTTTTTAGTTTACTAAAGTATACTCTGTAGTACACTGGAAATATACTATTGGTTTACTCGTTACACACTTCTAGTCCACTTTTTAGTTTATAAAAGTACTGTATACTTTATAGCATATTGGAAATATACTATTAGTTACTGGTTATATACATCTAGTCCACTTTTTAATTTTGAAGTTTACTGCAATTACCCTTCTAGGTATACTAATAGTTTTCTAGCCCTAACCCTTACCTCATGCACACTACCAGTAGACAACTTAAGTCTTTTGTACCTTAAGGTACAATGAAGTTATCTCATCTCATCTAATCTCATCTCATCTCATTATTTGTAGCCGCTTTATCCTGTTCTACAGGGTCGCGAGCAAGCTGGAGCCTATCCCAGCTGACTACGGGCGAAAGGCGGGGTACAGCCTGGACAAGTCGCCAGGTCATCACAGGGCTGACACATAGACACAGACAACCATTCACACTCACACTCACACCTACGCTCAATTTAGAGTCACCAATTAACCTAACCTGCATGTCTTTGGACTGTGGGGGAAACCGGAGCACCCGGAGGAAACCCACACGGACAACATGCAAACTCCACACAGAAAGGGCCTCGCCGGCCACAGGGCTTGAACCCAGGACCTTCTTGCTGTGAGGCGACAGTGCTAACCACTACGCCACCCACAATGAAGTTATAAAGGTAAGAATTCACAAAATAACAACAGATACTCAGGATTAAGAACATATTCATTTTCTTCAAAAATAAAAATTTACTACAGGGCAAGTACACTTAAACATAAGACACAAATATTTTAATACTTCATTACACTTTGTTAAGTATATCTTGATCAAAGGTTTAAGTATAAGTATAAGCTTAATATACTTAGACTTTTTTATATATGTTTCAGTATACGGTAAGCCAAATATACTTATGTATAACTTTATTAAGTATATCTCTGATAAGCAAATAAAAAGTAAACTGAAAGCATACTCTCTTATTTTTAGTTTAAAAGAAGTATACTTGAAGCACACTTGAATAAACTTCTTTGTAAAGGTTAGAAGGCAAAGAAGCCTTTATTTATGACATATATGTTCCAGTAAAGGCGGCACGATGGTGTAGTGGTTAGCGCTGTCACCTCACAGCAAGAAGGTCCGGGTTCGAGCCCCGTGGTCAGCGAGGGCTTTTCTGTGTGGAGTTTGCATGTTCTCCCCGTGTCCATGTGGGTTTCCTCCGGGTGCTCCGGTTTCCCCCACAGTCCAAAGACATGCAGGTTAGGTTAACTGGTGACTCTAAATTGACCGTGAATGTGAGTGTGAATGGTTGTCTATGTGTCAGCCCTGTGATGACCTGGCGACTTGTCCAGGGTGTACCCCGCCTTTCGCCTGTAGTCAGCTGGGATAGGCTCCAGCTTGCCTGCGACCCTGTAGAAGGATAAAGCGGCTAGAGATAATGAGATGAGATGAGATGTTCCAGTAAATTTTTTTTTTTCTTTGCATGTCCCAGCTTATTAGAAAGCTGAAATCAGAGCACAGGGTCAGTCAAGGTACAGCACCCTGAAGCAAAGAGGATTAAGGACTGAGCTCAAGTGACAGCTTGGCAGTGCAGGTAATTGAACCCCCCCCCCCCCCCCCCAACCTTCTGATCAGTAACCCATTGATCTTCCAATAAATATAATAATAAACAACCACAAAAAAAAAGAGTTGTATGATCTTGTTCTGCTTAATGTATTTGAAAATAACCTCAACACTTCTTCTGAATGCTTTGTGAAATAAGGGTGCTTCTGCTGCAGTGATTTAATTTTCAGTGTTTCAAACTAAGAACAAGAAGACTGCATCGAGGCAGAAGCCTAATGAGAGAAAGTGATGGAGAGGAGCGCAAAACCAGAAATCGAGAATGAGAGATTTAGTGTGTATGAGAGGCTGCATAAAGTGGATGATTTAGAAAATTCCCAGTAAAGTCAATGCATGCACATGCACACAATCAGTAGCTTTGTAAAATTGCTAATTATAGCTGATATTAAGGATCTTTCACGTAACGCATAAAGGTCATTACAGTCCTGATTGAAATTTTCAGAGAAATGATGTGTGTGTGTGTGTGTGTGTGTGTGTGTGTGTGTGTGTGTGTGTGTGTGGTGGGGGGAGGGGGGGTTGTTAAATGTACTGTATGTCCATGCATGTGATTGCTGTGTTTGTTCAAGGGATCCTCCAACAGATTTATTCTCAAACTTATTTTAAATAAAAGTCATCACAGATTTCAAAAATCAAACTTCCATTTTGACCAAATAGTGTTCAAGAAAAGTGAATTTTCTTTAAAATGTCAGATGTGGTGGTGATGTATGCAATGATGTCAGGTAGTGGTCACTTGGAGCAAATCAATTGTTTATATTCTCTGTTTACATCATAGTTTTGCTCGTTTTACAAGCATTTTACTGAATTTATCATTTTTTAAACAAATATGTCTCATTGTGTCGCATATACACTACCGTTCAAAAGTTTGGGGTCACCCAGACAATTTTGTGTTTTCCATGAAAAGTCACACTTTTATTTACCACCATAAGTTGTAAAATGAATAGAAAATATAGTCAAGACATTTTTCTGGCCATTTTGAGCATTTAATCGACCCCACAAATGTGATGCTCCAGAAACTCAATCTGCTCAAAGGAAGGTCAGTTTTATAGCTTCTCTAAAGAGCTAAACTGTTTTCAGCCATGCTAACATGATTGTACAAGGGTTTTCTAATCATCCATTAGCCTTCTGAGGCAATGAGCAAACACATTGTACCATTAGAACACTGGAGTGATAGTTGCTGGAAATGGGCCTCTATACACCTATGGAGATATTGCACCAAAAACCAGACATTTGCAGCTAGAATAGTCATTTACCACATTAGCAATGTATAGAGTGGATTTCTGATTAGTTTAAAGTGATCTTCATTGAAAAGAACAGTGCTTTTCTTTCAAAAATAAGGACATTTCAAAGGGACCCCAAACTTTTGAACGGTAGTGTAAATGCCACAATAATGCTAAAAAGAAAACACAAGCTGGAACTAGACTGTATTTCTGCAGAGAAAATGCCAAGTGTGCTTGATCAGCTGTAGCAGAGGGTCACCGACAGAAAGTGGATTAGACATGAGACCTCGTGCTGCAGAATCTTTTTTTTTTTTACATGCTCTACATGGTGCTGGTTCTGGGTATATTAACAGAGAGAGAGAGAGAGAGTGAGTATGTGGCAAAGTGTGTGTAGTGTGTGTATGGCTGTGCTCTCTAAAATCTCGGTTTAAAATGGCTCAACTCGCAGCACGACATGACACTTTGTGCTCCAAAATCTTTTTTTACCATGTAAAACGTAAAAAAAAAAGGAAAAAAAAAATTAGCTTCTAGATTGCTTTTATATTCTAGCACTGGCTTGACGGCTTTATTAGCATTCACTAACACTACTGATGAGTGCTACACCAGCTGGAAGGTGACTTCACTGCTGCACTAACAGTGCCGACTTGCAGTTAAGCTCGCGTTGGCCTTCGAGAAGGGTGATAGATTTTTGGCCCCTCCCACTATAAATCAAAATCTGATTGGTGAAATCATCTGTCACTTCCTACATAAACATACACTGCCATGGCCTTTTGTCCCGGCAATGAAGTCCTAACCAATGAGTGAGCAACTCTAAACTCTTCTCAGCCTAGAGACAACAAACAAAAAAATCTCATTGGATAACTCAATTTTAATGTTTTCAGGACAGTAACCCTTTCATTTCTGAAGCAAATTTAATAGAAAATGAGGCCAAACTAGAAGAGAATAATTATAATGAACTTATGAAAGAAATTAAATAATTAAAGAAATTAAATATAACATTTGAAATGCTAATATGTTTGGGCCTCCTCTGAAGGCCCTGATGGTTCCCCTCTGGTGGATATAGTATCTTCTTCAGATTTGCACAAATAATTTCTTGCCCTTCTAAATGTGAACAAAATCTTGCAAAATGTGTTATGGTCTGATCAGTTGAACTGATGAACCTTTTGGGCATAATCCTAAAGGATATTTTTGGTGCAAAAACAAGACAGCTTATTACCCAAGGAACATCATACACACAGTGAAGCATGGTGGTGGCGGCATGTTATGCAGTTGCTTCTATTCAGCTGAGACTGGGGCTTTATTCAAGATAGGTGGAATCATGGATAGCTCCAAAGACTAATTTATTTTGGCAGAAAAGCTGCAGGCCTCTTTTATACAGCTGAAGATAAAGAAAAGAAAGTCACCTTCCAGCACAATAATGATCCAAAGCACAAATCCAAGTCAACAAAAGAATGGTTTCAGAAGACGATGATCAACATTTTGGAAAGGCCCTGGAATGACTTGAAGAGGGCTATGTACAGGAGATCTCCTTGCAGCTTAATAGATCTGGAGTATTTTTGCAAGGAAGAGTGGAATAAAACTGCCAAATTGAAATGTGTTAAGTTGGTAGATTTCTAACAAAGAAAAAAAAGCATACATTATACAACATACTGTGTATTGGCAGCTGTCCCTCGCTAGAGATGATGACTGCTTCATTAGGATGCACAGAAACGTAGATGGGCCACAAGGCCCACACCAGAGTGACAGAGTCGCCTGCAGTGGCGGTATGAACAGCCCGGCCGAGCCACCATGGAATGTCTGGCCTCGTGAGCTCTCACATATGATTCTCCTCTCCTAACAAAGCACCTTGCACAGTAAGGTCAGACAAACAATGTCGTGCCTCCATCGTGTTGTCTCTCTGGACCTCCAGACCTGATGCCAAGTGGTGCACAAAAGTACCACAGACCTGACGGGTATGGAAGTTGCCCCGCAGTGATAACTGACTTGCCGAGTGATGCCATCCATTGGCCATTTGAGTGGCTCTTCCACATGCCATCTGGTGGTGTGCCATTGACCCTGTTGGGTTCATCTGCCACATTAGTGATGTACTATTTAACCCATAACTGGAATCCAGGCAGGTGCTACCACTCTGGGTTAGAGTGGACCTGGGAGCAATGGTGATTAAGGGGCAATTCCACTTTCCCCAATACTCAAGTCATCCTGGACCTGAGACTCACCACCGGTTGCAGTTTCAAGTCATACCCAGGACTATATACAGTGTATACAGTGTATCTAAAGGTTGCATACCAGTTGAAAATGTCTTTATTTCCTATTTTGTTGAATTTCTCTTTGCAGTTTTAAGTGCATTCATAAAATTCTAAAATGTTAAATATTTTCTCTATTAATATGCTTATCTTCTAGATAAACTAGACAGGGACACTCTAACGAGTGCAAACCCCGCCTTTTCCCTATTAAAATACATTGGGCGAAAATTTCGAAGTTCTGCCATGACCTTGACCTTTGACCTTTGACCTCCAAAATTTAATGGTTTCCTTCCTGGGTGATTGGCAACACATGTACAAAATTTGGTCCAAATCGATCCATTGGTTCTTGAGATATCTTGCAGACACACAGACAGACAGACAGACAGACAGACAGATACACACACACACAGACTGACGCAGGTGAAAATAATAACCCCTCCGACTACTGTCGGCGGGGTTAATAACATTGTTTTTACTCCTGAAACAAAAATGGATGGTATGGTAACATAGGTATTTTATATATTAACAGCTACAAGGTCTGGAGTTTGTGTAAGCTCTCAAGGCTTTTTTTTATGTGTAGCACTTTTCTAAACCTTTTCTAAAGTTACAAATTGCTTCACAATCCATCAAAGACGTCCTTACGTATATCCAGGACAGTTATAATAAACAAAGCCAATACTAATATGTATTAAAAGAAAGAAAGAAAGAAAGAAAGAAAGAAAGAAAGAAAGAAAGAAAGAAAGAAAGAAAGAAAGAAGTGTTATGTTCACAAAGTCTGAAAACTGACTGTAATGCACAAGACTTTCTTCAAAGCACAGAGGCACACACAGCAAACGAACAGTCCCCCTTTCACTTTAGCTTGGTCACTGGGATAACATGGGCTTATTTGTTGGAACACCTAAGAGTCTGCACATAATTACAAAGAGATAGCAATTCAGAAATAGCTTCAGGGACTACTCAATGTAATGCATGTTATGTGAGCATCAGCAATTTCAAATTAATCCAAAAATTCTCTCATAAATCGGGGCAGAGATCTGAACAATGGACACAAGCCTCCACAAAAAAGCAGGAAAAGGAAACACACAGGGACTCAAAACAGATTGCGAGTGGGTGCACAACGTCCACCCCTGACCAACACCCTGCTTGCAAATATTCAATCAATGGATAACAAGCTGGATGACATCAGGGCCCAGGTTTGCTTCTAAAGGGTCATGCGGGACTGCAACATCTTTTGTTTCGTGTTGAGATGTCTCTCCCCTGCAGCGCATGGATAGGAAGGAGGAATCTGGCAAATCTACAGGTGGTGGAGTGTGTATCATGCCCAACAACTACAACTGGTGTGATCTGCAAAATAAATAATAGACCTGAAAGTGTAAATAAATGCTCCAGTCATGTTTTTATGTGGGTGGCACGGTGGTGTAGTGGTTAGCGCTGTCGCCTTACAGCAAGAAGGTCTGGGTTTGAGCCCAGTGGCCGGCGAGGGCCTTTCTGTGCGGAGTTTGCATGTTCTCCCCATGTCCGTGTGGGTTTCCTCTGCGTGCTCCGGTTTCCCCCACAGTCCAAAGACATGCAGGTTAGGTTAACTGGTGACTCTAAATTGACCGTAGGTGTGAATATGAGTGTGAATGGTTGTCTGTGTCTATGTGTCAGCCCTGTGATGACCTGGTGACCTGTCCAGGGTGTACCCCACCTTTCGCCCGTAGTCAGCTGGGATAGGCTCCAGCTTGCCTGCGACCCTGTAGAACAGGATAAAGCGGCTAGAGATAATGAGATGAGATGACGTGCTACTGGTCTAAACTGCTGCATTGATTCCAGTGGAAGTCTATCTGTAACAAAATGCGGACATCAGACAGACAACTGAAAAATGCCTCACAAATGGTACTGGTGGAAAACTCGCCTTAAGGCAGGAAGCCCCGGTATCGAGGGGGTTCAGATGCTGATCTGGCCTGAGTTTCCAAAAGCATTGCAGCACAAAGATCATAATTAAATGGTATCGTGAGCAACACAATGAATGCTGTCTCTCTCTCTCTCTCTCTCTCTCCCCTAGTTAAGATGTTCTTAGCATTAAGAGGCTCTTGGGAAACCCACCACTGCCCAATCAGAGCTCACAGAACAAGACGCACTGAGTGGCATGAACTGGGACATATTCCAGGCAAGTTCTGATGACATCAACATGTTTACGGAAGTGGGGACTCTTTTGTTGTTATTGCTTTTAGAAAACTTGCCAAATATTTTAATCAAGCATCTGGTTGAGATTAAAGGTTTGTAGTGGGACTGGGTCATATAAGTGGAAGGTGGTTTTTTTTTTTAACTTTCCTGCTGGAGCAAGCAAATTGCCAGAATGAATCTCAAAAAAAAGAAGAAGGAAAAAAAAAAAGACCATGTTCATTAGCATGAATATGTACGGTAGCAGTCCTTAGTAACTACCTGCTCTGGGTTGCTGTGGGGGTAACTTAGTTTTTTTGTTCTTTCTTTATTTATTTTTATTAAGATTGCAAGACAATACAATACTCGTGAGGCACAGGCAGCTGATGCTGGTGTTGTGACCCACACACAAAGTCATAGACATAACATTAATACACAGGATTCTCCAAAAACGCTAAATAAACATTAAATACAATCTAAAATATCTACAATAATCTAACATATCTATCAGGCAGTCCAGTTCGACAGTCTCTGCTTGAACACACTTATGCTGCGGGCTTGTTTTACTGACTGGGGCAGTTCGTTCCAAAGTCGGGACGCATAAGGAATGAAGTTGGACTTGTATGTCTGGGTCCTACAGCGAGGTAAGTGGAGGTGCGTAGAGTTACGAAGCTCTAAACGTGTGACTCTTTGCTCTCCTCGTGTGATGGGTATCAATGGTTGGAGGTGAGGGGGAACTAAGCCATTTACCAGTTTATACATGAGAACCATGGAGTGGAAGTGTCTTCTGGTTGATAGGCTGTCCCATCCGAGCTCCTGCATAACGACGCTTGAGGGTGTACGTTTCGTGGCTCCGGTGACAAGGCAGGCAGCTTGGTAATGGACACGCTCCAACATCTTACTGGATGAAGAAGCCAAGTCCCCTAGCAGTACAGAAGTGTACTCCAATTTTGGTTGAATCATTATGTTGTACGCCATCTCTAGTGCCTCCCGGGATAGCTTGCCTCGAAGTTTCCACAGGAATCCCAGAGTTCTCCTGGCCTTGTTGGATGTGGTCTGGACGTGTTCAGTCCAACGTAAGGTCTGATGGATGGTGGTGCCCAGGTGGGTATAGAACAGCACTTGTTCAACTATCTGTCCTGCAATCTAGATAGGGGGGAGCTGTACTTTACCCCGAGGGGACTTGATGCATAGGACCTTGCATTTGTCCGGATGGAGCAGCATGCCCCAGTAAAGAACCAAGTGGAAACAAGCTGAAGGTCAATGTTTGTTGTGTTGGCCACTTCTTGGGCTGTCGGTCCAGACTTGGACAGCGACGTGTCGTCGGTGAAGCAGTTAATGTTGGAGGAACAAGGTAGGTCTTTTATGTCGTTGATAAACACAAGGAATAGTAGCGGTCCCAAAATACTTCCTTGTGGTACACCTGCCTGTGTGCGCCCCCAAGAAGATGCTACACCATTAATCACAACTCATTGCTGTCGGCCTGTGAGATAGTCTGCAAACCACTTGTTAAGGGATCCCTTGACTCCATAATGGGACAGTTTATAGGTGAGACCATTATGCCACACGGTGTCGAATGCTCGACGAATATCTAGAAATACAGCAGCAGTACAGGAAATGTTAGGATCATCAATGGACTTAGCCCATTCATCTACTAGCCGTATAAGCTGCAGTACTGTTCCGTCCCCTTTCTTGAAGCCTGGCTGGTTGATGTTAATCAGGTTGTTGTTCATAAGGTAGGTGTAGAGATGATTATGAACAAGTCTCTCCAGGACCTTGGGAACTGTAGGAAGTAGGGCAATGGGCCTATAGTTGGAGGGATCAGTGTGATCACCCTTCTTATACACTGGTGAAACATTGTACTGTTTCCACTCTGCTGGGAACTGGCCTGTTGAGAGTGAAAAGTTGAACAGATCACACAGGGAGGTGCAGATGACTGGTGCTGCCTCCTTAAGCAATCTGTTGGATATCCCGTCAGGACCAGGAGCCTTGTTGGAATGAAGTCCTTGTAGGACACCTTGGACTTCCTCCACCGATACTACAATTATATTGAGTTTTTTGTTGGTAAACATAGGAAGTCTTCTGATACTGTCAGGGTGGGTAGCTTCCCTTGTGACGTTGACGAATATAGTGTTGAACAGTTCAGCCTTGTCCTTGTCCTTAGCCACCACTGAGCCGTTAGCGGAGAGTGCTGGGATACCAGTCTTACCCTTCCCGGTTGTTTGTTTGAGTACTGACCAGAACTGACGAGCACCTTCAGCGGATTTCAGTCTCTCGCTTACGGCGGCGTAGTGTTCGGCCTTGGCTTGGCGAAGGTCTTTAGTCAGGCGGTTTTTGGCCTTAGTGTAGCTTTTCCAGTTTTCGTTTGATGGGGATTACTTAAAAGTGTTATACAGTTCAGTTTTGTGTCTGATTGCCTCCAATAGCTCAGAGGTGACCCAGGGCTTACATGCAGCTGTAACCTTAATGCTCTTGTTGAGAATAATGTTTTTAGCTACATTTAGGAACTTAGCCTTCCAACCATTCCACCTCTCGTCTATGGAGCCATGCATACAGGAGTTCCAATTAACCTTACTTAATTCAGTCCTAAATACATCAAAATTCACATGATTGTAGTACCATACCTGTTTCCTAGTAAAGTGCATAGCTGGAATAGACAAATTAAGTTTACAAGTTATGACGGCATGATCGGAATTTCCGACAGGTGCTAGGGTAGACATGCCATTTATCCTGGATGGGTCAGACAATATGATGAGGTTAAGAGTACTTTGGCAAGTAGGAGTAGATCGGGTTGGCTTGTGTTGACACTGGTACAGGCCGTACCTCTCTATGATGTCTACGAGGTTAAGTGCATGATTATCTGTTGATGTACCGTCCCAATCAGTGTGATGACAGTTGAAATCCCCGGTAATGACAATTGTACCTTTTTCCGTAGCAGCTTTTGAAATGGAGGTTTCAAACTGGTCATAGAAGCTGTCAAGGGCAGCTGGTGGTCTATAGATACATGAGACAAGAACTTTGTTGCCCGCCACAGTGGTCTCAATCCATACGTCTTCCCAGTTGGAATTGCAAGTTTCAAGGTCAACTCTACGTTTGCTGGGTAGAGTGTCACTAATGAGGATGGCAATGCCTCCTCCAGTTTTACCTTGTCTGTCCTTTCTGTATATTGTGCTATATCCTGGGATGTTGATGTCATTGGAGAGAATACTGTCATGTAGCCATGTTTTGGTAATACACATTACAGAGATTTTGTTGGTATGGAGAATCACTTCAAGTTCTAAGATTTTATAATGACCAGAAGCCGTGTTAGGATTCAAGCTTCGGACATTAGTGCTACCAATTGTGAACATGGCTGATTTAGAAAAAAAAGATCATAATGTAGCATGAGTTTGTGGGCATGGTCTCTGTGAAAATCACCTCTTTTCAGTTGAGATGCTGGGCTTCCTGTTGCGTCCTTTCACTGGGATTCTTCATAATCGCCTGTCGAAAATGGCTATCCACATAAGATGCCATTCTGTCGTTTTAAAACCGTTTTTTTGTTCGTATTTTTGTATAATCAAAAGCAAAATCTACAACACATACGCTTTACCAGTCATCCTTTATGGACTAGGATGTGTAAACTGGACATCAAACCTACAGTGGTGCTTGAAAGTTTGTGAACCCTTCAGAATTTTCTATATTTCTGCCTAAATATGACCTAAAACATCATCAGATTTTCACACAAGTACTAAAAGTAGATAAAGAGAACCCAGTTAAACAAATGAGACAAAAATATGATACTTGGTCATTTATTTATTGAGGAAAATGATCCAATATTACATATCTGTGACTGGCAAAAGTATGTGAACCTTTGCTTTCAGTACCTGGTGTGACCCCCTTGTGCAGCAATAACTGCAACTAAATGTTTCTGGTAACTGTTGATCAGTCCTTCACACTGGCTTGGAGGAATTTTAGCCCATTCCTCCGTACAGAACAGCTTCAACTCTGGGATGTTGGTGGGTTTCCTCATATGAACTGCTTGCTTCAGGTCCTTCCACAACATTTCGATTGGATTAAGGTCAGGACTTTGACTTGGCCATTCCAAAACATTAACTTTATTCTTCTTTAACCATTCTTTGGTAGAACAACTTGTGTGCTTAGGGTCGTTGTCTTGCTGTGTGACCCACCTTCTCTTGAGATTCAGTTCATGGATGGATTTCCTGGCATTTTCCTTTAGAATTCGCTGGTATAATTCAGAATTCATTGTTCCATCAATGATGGCAAGCTGTCCTGGTCCAAATGCAGCAAAACAGGCCCAAACCATGATACTACCACCACCATGTTTCACAGATGGGATAAGGTTCTTATGCTGGAATGCAGTGCTTTCCTTTCTCCAAACATAACGCTTCTCACTTAAATCAAAAAGTTCTATTTTGGTCTCATCCATCCACAAAACATTTTTCCAATAGCCTTCTGGCTTGTCCACATGATCTTTAGCAAACTGTAGACGAGCAGCAATGTTCTTTTTGGAGAGCAGTGGCTTTCTCCTTGCAACCCTGCCAGGCACACCATTGTTGTTCTGTGTTCTCCTGAACTCATGAACATTAACATTAGCCAGTGTGAGAGAGGCCTTCAGTTGCTTAGAAGTTACTCTGGGGCCCTTTGTGACTTCGCCGACTATTACACAGCTTGCTCTTGGAGTGATCATTGTTGGTCGACCACTCCTGGGAAGGGTAACGAAGGTCTTGAATTTCCTTCATTTGTATGCAACCTGTCTGACTGTGGATTGGTGGAATCCAAACTCTTTAGAGATGGTTTTGTAACCTTTTCCAGCCTGATGAGCATCAACAACGCTTTTTCTGAGGTCCTCAGAAATCTCCTTTGTTTGTGCCATGATACACTTCCACAAACATGTGTTGTGAAGATCAGACTTTGATAGATCCCTGTTCTTTAAATAAAACAGGGTGCCCACTTGCACCTGATTGTCATTCCATTGATTGAAAACACCTGACTCTAATTTCAGCTTCAAATTAACTGCTAATCCTCGAGGTTCACATACTTTTGCCATTCACAGATATGTAATATTGGATCATTTTCCTCAATAAATAAATGAGCAAGTATAATATTTTTGTCTCATTTGTTTAACTGGGTTCTCTTTATCTACTTTTAGGACTTGTGTGAAAATATGATGATGTTTTAGGTCATATTTATGCAGAAATATAGAAAATTCTAAAGGGTTCACAAACTTTCAAGCACCACTGTATGCAGAAAAATAGACACCTTTCAAAACCATGTTTTGAGGTTCATGACAAACCACAGGCTAACAGACCACATCAAAATCGAGGATCTTCTTGAAGCTACTAAAATTACTCCCATAATGAATGTAATCAAGAGCAAAACCCTAAAACTCTTTGGCCATGTGAAACGGGTAGAAAGAGGAGTTGCTAAAATCTGTGTCGAAGGTATGATGGAAGGCAAACAGAACAGAGGAAGACTGAGAAAGCATTGGCGAGACAATATATACCAGTGGTCCGGTCTCAATATCAATGACCTTAACAAAGCTACACATAACAGGAAACTTTATAAGGTGATTTCTTATATTAGCGCACAATCTGCCACAGGTAGAGACAGTGTTAGGTGATGTGTTTATATTTTTAGGTAATCAAACCAACTACATTTGTAAGACATTTTTGTTGGCAGTGACGAACAAAAATAATAACTGTGTGACTGGGATTAAAAAAAAGTCCTGAGTGATGTAGTTGAGGTTGAGGAATTGTCAGAGCCAGACTTCACACAACATTCTCTGACAGATCTAGTATTATAAACTCTGGGTACCTGGGAACATATTAATTCATCTTATTCATATTATATGGACATGAGTGTTTTACCAGGAAATACGCCACTTGTAATTTTCATTCAAGTTCCATCTGGGACATCCAGAACCAAAACCGTGACGTAAATTTCTTTGTGTCACCCGTGAGGAAATTGATGAGTTGTTTTGATAAATTTAGGGACTTTTTGTCTGTGAATATGTCAGTATAATAAAAAGAAAATCACACTTTGGCTTGAAGATATGAAGTTTATCTTCTCAGGTTGAAAACTTGTATTTTTCATATGAAATACATCATGGATCTGAATGACATAATTAAATAATATTGGCTGGCATTGAGTGGTCTATCAGATATATTCCATTCAGCTAGCATGATATTGAACGAGTCGACGACGAGTTGCTGAATGGAATATATCTGATATACCATGAAAAAAAAAGCCAGCTAATATTATTTTATATATATACATTCCTTTCAGGTGTTCAACACGTCTTTCTCTTTCAAAATTCACTCAAAGACTTTAGTATTTAACGAAACAAACCTGGCGGCCATGTTTGTTTACAAATTGTCAGTATCGCTCGCTAGCACGGAAGTTTTATGTCTCCAATATGTGATGTCATGTTGTCTTGACAACCATCCAATATCGTAAACCATATTCAACGCTCATTCTCCATTGGGTAGAGTGACATACCATAATGCACATAGGATAAACGATATGCTAACAATATTGCATGCTGTCAAACCAAATGAATGAAACCCGCTAGAAGGGAATAGAACACGTTTTTCTTCCATCGAAAAAGTGTCCTGTATGTATAATCATTCCTGACATTTCACTCCGATGACATCACTCCCAGTATTTTCCCACTGATTAGACGTGCATTGTCAAAATGGCAAACTGGTTCAAAATTAAAATTCTTTTGATTAACTTGCATATATTTTGTGCATGTGTCCATAGAATATAAAGAACATTACATGGTTGCACGCAGATATTAAGTTGACCTTCTCGTGTTGAAAACATTTTCACCCATCTGCTCCACTCACTCATGAATATATTCACCACTCGATCATATCTTCACCCAACCGTGTAATATCCTCTATACATTGTGCATATTTAATGTACAAAAAATCTTATGTTTGAAGCCAGACGCTCATCATGAAAAAAAAAAACCTGATACAGCTACTTGGAGCACTAAACACATGGACAGTTGTCGCAATATTCTGAAAGGACAGTGCACATCTAATCTCGAGCAGATGTTTCCCCTACAAACTGTGCGAGTCTCCACAATGGAGGCATGGTGTAGAGTGTGTATTCCCTCCAGATAGCTGAATTGGAAAAGTAGTTATAAACTATAAATGAATAATAACTTCTCACTCATCGGGAAAAAAATATAAGACATGCATTAGTATGCAGGGATAGGGAGCTAAACTTCATTATAGGCAAAATAAAACATAAGGCTCTTGGATCAATATGCTCCTGCACTATTCAGCAGTAGGCCCTAATGACATGGTGAGTTATGAGTCACACCTCCGCAATATCATTATTCCAAATGCCATGCATCTGTATACTCACTACCCTTCTACTATGTGAAGAAATATGAAGAAATATTCCTTTAAAGATTTGTTTGCCTCTTTTTTTCTGGCTGCAATTGGAAAATGCATCAGTGTCACTGAATGGTCTTTGGGTGGAATTTATGTATATACACACACACACACACACACACACACACAAGGCAGGAGTGTAAATCCAGAGAAAGAGAAAACGTCCACAGATTTGATCATGCACATAAAATAGGCTGTGCAATGAGGGTTTTTGGTATGTAGCCAAACATTCATGGTTTATTCATGGCATCATTGGGTATGTATGTGTACTGAAGAGGAGTGAAGCGTTCACATTTAGCATAATGATGTACAGAGTAAAGAATGTTAATATATTATTCAGAGCATAGACTCTCAGCTGATAATATATTCACAGAAAAGTCTTCTGTTTACAAACATTGCCACTGTCATAAAATAGCATTGCACTAATATATGCAGCAGTCCCTTAGCTAGGAACCCTGGTGTGCTTTCCCCTTCAGCAACTGTACTCAAGTGCAACACTTTGTACAACAGGAGGTCCCAGGCCACTTTTAAGCAGAACACATTGCGATTGCACTGAGAAAACAATTCAACCTTTCTACTTCATGCTAACTGTAGGCAATGAAACAAACCTGCTATGTATTGATCATTTGGTCATTTCCGTTTCCAGTTGAGAGTACGCTGTGCGTATTTTGGCTGCCACAAGTCCAAGTCAGACTTGGAAAAATGAGATTATGTTCTCACCGGAGCTTTTTTTTTTCTTTTTTTCTCCCTTTGTTTTTCTTTTTGTGTTTGTATAGTTTGATGTTTGTTTTTTCTGGTTTGAATGTTTTGTCCGTCGGTTGTGGCATCGCTCCAGACCCAGTTTTGGGCGTCGGTTCCCTTCAGGCCTTGGTGCACCATGGGTGATGCTTGTGCTCCTTGCTATGGACTGCAGTGAGCTCATTGCTCTTTTAACATCAGGGTTGTCTGGCGCTCTGTGCAGCGGTGCTTCTGTGTTTGGTGCAGTGTTCTGAGTGATGTTGCCTGGCGGCATCACGGTGGCTGTACAGGTGGTGTGGGACATACCAGCACTCTGTGTGGCGCTGCTTCTGTGCTCGCTTTGTGGATCCATGGCACGGTGTTCCGAGCGATGCTGCCCGGCAGCATCGTGGCAGCTGTGCAGGCGGTGTGGGATTTATCTTCTTTTGCTGGGACTATAGATAGCTATGCCACTGGAATTACATCCTGACCATCTTTTGGTGGACTCCTCCCCCCCCTTTCCATCATTGTAAAGCAACCTTGGGTGTGAGAAAAGCGCTATATAAATTAAATAATTATTGTTATTATTATGGGTTGCAGGCAGCTGTTGATGTTGTTTCAGTTAGCGTTTTTTTTTGTTGTTGTTGTTGTTTTTTGTCATTACAACTGTCTACTGAAGGAGCATTCAACTAAAATTTATAAAGGCCCAATTATGTAACATTTCTTTCTTACAAATACCCAATAAGCAGGTAACATAAGTGAATGGCAACAAGTTACCTTTTAATGCTAGATAGTTTGGCTCCTGTGGCCATGTGTTTTGCACCAATGCTTCACATTAGTGCCTTTGATTTAAAACTGAGGAGACACTTTGTCAGTGTCTCTAGCCCCAGATATGGGGCTAGAGTTTGCTGGCAAGCACCACCAGGTGCTTGCCAGCAAACTCTAGCCCCATGTCTGGCACCTGAGGTAGGTCCTGGTTTCCCTGATCTGGGCAGAGTAAATGTTTTCTTTGTCCCGTTTTCATGCAGGTCTTCTGAATTGTGTTAGACTAGATCTTCACCCCAGGCCTATTTGCCTTGGGAGACCCCCAAGACAGCATAGGCCTGAGGATCACTAGACCACCCAAGCCTTTCTGCCACTACAAGGTCACAATCGAAGGAGGATTTTTAAGGTTGTTTTTAACAAAATGGAACTGGAAGATGTGTACCAATTACTGGGGAAAGGAAAGCTCCTTGGAGCTCAACATCCCCAAGACCAAGGAGTTGTATTGTGGGGGGAGATGAACATCTGATTTCCCCCACCCCCTCTTTGAACCCCTGAGGCTAAATGGGCAGGCAGTGGAGCAGGTAGAGGCCTTTGGGTATGTGGACATGGAGATTGACAGTCTCATGTCTTTCTCCCAACAACACATTGACTCAGTGTACAAAAAGGCACAACAACGCCTGTTCCTGCTGAGGAAACTCAGGGGCTTCAAGGTTAGGAAAGACATTTTAACAGTTGTGTACGAAACACTCATTGACTCAGTACTTACTTTCAATATCTCATCCTGGTTGAATTTAATTTCTGTTAAGAACAAGTCAAAGCTTTCTCGGATTGTTAATCAAGCAAGTAAAATAACTGGTGAAAACCAAACTCAATTATCTGTACTCCATACATAAGCAGTTAAAAGGAAGGCTAACCACATTATAGCAGATCTCACCCACACACAAGTCACTACCATCACCCACACACAAGTCACAGTTACTACCATCAGGTTGCTGCTACAAAATCCCCTTTGCCAAGAAAAATATTTTCCGTAATTCATTCATTCCCACTGCCATAAAAACCTTAAATAAACAATAACATCTCTCTACTTCTATAACCACCACTATTATATAAACACAAGGCCAACCAGCACATAAATTGTACCATCAGTATTATCATTTTATTTTCCTGATCCCTTATTTATTTATTTATTTATTTATTTATTGTACTAGCTAATTTTATTCTGTTTTTAGGAATGTATCCTTTGTATGTCAATTGTCTGGTTGTTGTTTTTGTACACTGTTGAGCCATGCCTAAGATGATTTTCTGTCATTAAAGACAAAGTTTTTTTCTGATTCTGATTCCTCAGCTTCCCTGGTAAATGCCACGCCAGGGTACTGGAAAGGAGGTTAAGATCAGTTGTTCCAGGAGGAACAATGCAGGTTCTGTCCAGGCTGTAGCACAGTGGATCAGCTTTTTAGTCTCTCACAGATGGTTCAGCGGGCCTGGAAGTTTGCCAATCCAGTCTATATGTGTTTTGCAGTCTTCGAGAAGGCTTATGACTGGGTCTCCTCAGGGATTCTGTTGGAGGTGCTTCAGGAGTATGGTGTGCCAGGTCCACTTCTGCATTGCCATTAGGTCCCTGTACACTTGGAGTGAGAGCTGTGTTCACATGCTGAGCATTAAGTCAGACCTGTTATGTGTGAGCATTGGACATCGCCAAGGCTGCCCCTTGTCTCCACTCCTGTTCATAATTTTCATGGACAGGATTTCAAGGCAGATCCATGGTGAGGAAGGTATCCAGCATGGTGATCATGAGGTCATATCTCTGCTTTTTGCAGATGATGTTGTCCTTCTAGCACTCACTTGAACAGTTTGCAGCCAAGTGTGATGTGGCTGGAATGTGGATCAGCACCTCCAAATCTGAGGTCATGGCTAGCTCCCAGAAAGGATGGCATGCGCCCTTCAGATGAAGGGGGAAGAGTATGTCCCCATTGCAGCAGTTGAAGTATTGCAGGGTCTTGTTCAAAAGTGAGAGGAAATGGGACTATGAGATTGATTGTAGGTGGGATGCAGCTTCCACAGTGATGGTGGGGTTTGAGGGACCTGAGTCATAAGACAAAGTTCTCAATTTACCAGTCAATCTATGTCCCCATCCTCTCCTATGGTCATGAACTTTGGATAATGACCAAAAGAATAAGATCGTGAATACAAGTGTCCAAAATGGGTTTTCCCCACAAGATGGTGAGGCTTACACTCCAAGGATGGGTGAGAAGTTCAGAAACCCAGGGGCTCAAAATAGACCTATTACTCCTCCACATTGAGAGGACCCAGTTGTGGTAGTTCAGGCATCTGGTAAAGATGCCTCTGGGCACCTTCCTCTAGCAGTGTACTGGGCATGGGCAGCTTAGCAGAGGCCGCTGGAGGGATTGCATCTCCAAGCTGGCCTGGGAGTGGCTGGGGATCCCCCAGGAGGAGCCTGGGGAAGTTACTAGAGATGGGTAGGCCTGGGCATTTCAGCTCCCCCTGTTGCTACCATGACCCTGAAATGGATTAAGCAGTTTGGATGATTATGACATTGGACATTTGCTCAAAATTCTAAAACTTGTTCATTTCCAATTTTCAACGAATCCCAGATTTTCAAGGTGGTCTCAGACTTTTGGACCCCACTGTATATGTTTGATTTGGCTCACTGGAAATAACTAGCTATTCTTGGTTGAAATCAGTAGCCTAAGCTAGCTAACGTTTCCTTATTCTCTTTTTCAGTGCAACATCAGTATTCATCTTGGTTTCTTACAATTTAGACATTGTCTCATCTTGATTTCAATTAAACTATTATTCTGACAAGAAAAGATTTTCAAACACATACAGTATATTTTAAGGAATGCTGGACACATGCATGTGCAGTCCATGAAAATTTACTGGCATGATGGCTTAAAATGGGACTTAAATCAGAGAGATCTTCCACTTCATTAATTTAATTATCCCACCTCCCCATGTAAAACTAATCCAGTACTAATAAAGCTTAAGACAGTCCTGACTGCAACATCATTAATTTAGTGAGAATGCAACCTTAGAAAGCAGAGAAAGCTCTTCATACATTTCTGCTTGTGTGTTCTTTTAGCTTAAAATCCTTAAAATCATCTTTTTACTGTATTTAACTAGACTTTTTTTTCTTTAATGGACACACGTATATAAAGAAATCAGTAATTTTAAAAGTGCAGGGCTAGTGAAAGACTGCATATAGTACTGTACTGGAGAAATAAGGTATCAGAAGGCTTCAGACTTGGAAAAAGCAGATGACGGATAGAGAGAATGTTGCTCTCCAGCCGAAGGGAGGCTTGTGATTGGTGATCAGTTGCAGGGAAGAGCAATAGCAGTCCAAGTGGGTTTGCCTGATGGAGTTTGTCCCTCAAGAGCTTGAGGCAGGAGGCCATAACAAGTCTGTCAACAGCATAGAATGATGGCCTTCAAAAAAAGCACACCCACACCTCCACCAACTCAGCAAAACACATACTTTGTCTTGTTAAGGGAATGGATGAGCAGGGGGAAAAAAAACAACAACGTTGCTTAAGGGTGTGTGGGTACACAAAGACAAATGATGTTTGTGGTTTTATTACAGGACACATTTGAGGAGAAGCTTATATCTGTAACTAATCTGTAATGGCAATACTAATCTGATTAGATACAAGGCATTACAGCACACTCTCACACACAAACACACGCACGCACACACATACTAGTTCTTGTGTGGGTGTGTTTGCTCTGTGATAAATGTAGTGGTGATCCATCTTCTCTAATGAAGTTCTCACTGTGCTGCTTTCCTTATTTGTAGACTGACACACACTATCTGTAAAAGAGGCTTCACTCGGACCGATTCCATGCTGCCTACAGGTGTTTTTTTTTTCTAATTATCTCTCCACACATTCACTTTTTCTCTTTCTTTATACCTCATTTCTCTCTCTCACACACACACACACACACACACACACACACGTTTTCTCACTTGACACCTCTTGCTCTATCGCCAGTAAGAATTATATAACATGATACAGAAAAGCTAAAACAACAAGTCCAGCCTATCGAGTTATCCTTAACCTGTCATACAAGTTAGCTTCGGCGAATTCTTATGCGTTGCTAATCATGAGCCAATGCTAGTATTTATGAACAGCTGGTATAAATTGACTAGCAGGACCAAGCATGAGTATGAAGAAGTAAGAGTGGGGCTGAATTCTTTCTAGCCCAGACTGTAGATTCAATCAGCCTATCAGTGACAGTCACGTCAGGTGATTACACAGAGTAAAACATGCCCTAGATTTGACCCATTTGGGCTGATATTCACTGCGACACATTTGTAACACTCTTTGTAGTGACTGACAGGTAGATTTCACCAAAATGCCTTTTTGTTGCTGTCATAAAGCAGTCTCCATTAAAACTACATATATACTTCCTGGCCAAAAAAAGTTGTTGTTTGGATTTAAATAAGCAAATAAGAGCCTTTGATTGGATAATTACTGCAGTGGTTAATAGGTTTCAGCTGGCAACAATTCTTTTAACCCTAAATGATGCAGTGAGTAGCTTCTCATTTCTCGTCAAGCAACCATGTTGGAGGACCTCTCTCATACTATACTATACTGTGTTTCAGAAGGGTCAAATTATTGGCCTGGGTCAAGCAAAGAAAACAACTAGGAGATTGCTGAAATTACTGGAATTGAGTTAAGGAGAAGAAGAGAAGCCTTTGTCACATGTACGTACAATCAAGCACAGTGAAATTTGTCCTCTGCATTTAACCCATCTGAAGCACAACCACAAATGAGCAATGAGCACGCACATATACCCAGAGCAGTGGGTAGCTATGTTACAGCACCCGGGGAGCAGTTAGGGGTTAGGTGCCTCGCTCAAGGGCACTTCAGCCCAAGGCCGCCCCATGTTAACCTAACCGAATGTCTTTGGACTGTGGGAGAAACCGGAGCACCCGGAGGAAACCTACGCAGACACAGGGATAACATGCAAACTCCACACAGAAAGGCCCCCGTTGGCTGCTGGGCTCGAACCCAGAACCTTTTTGCTGTGAGGCAATAGTGCTAACCACTACACCACCATCCAATGCATCATTTTATTATTTTAGCTTACCGGCCATAGGCCAATGAGCTATTGTCCTCATGCCGTCGTCCGTCATCTGTCCGTCTGTCCATCCGTCGTCCGTCCACAATTCACAAAAATTACTACTCCTCCGTGATTTTTCAGTGAATTTTGATTCTGACTGTTTTATTTGGAAGATCTAATCAGCCTGCACAATAGTTACTCCCTGGTTTTGTGATTGGTATGGCCACGTGAGCTACTGCATTGCTGATGCTCTGATTAAAACCTGTAAGGATAGTGGTGAACCATCAACTTCACAGAAGAAATGTGGTCAGAAAAAAACTCTTGACTGACCATGATCAGTAAGAGCATTTCCACACACACTGTGGTGAGAACTCAGACGATTGAGATTAAATAGCTGTGTAGTCATAAGAAAACCACTTGTTAATGAGGCTAATTGGAAGAAAAGGCTTCCATTTGCTGTGGAGTATAAAGATTTGGACTCTGGATCAACTGACAATGGTCATGTGGTCTGATGAGTCCAGATTAACCTTATTCCAGAGTGATGGGTGTGTCAGGGTAAGAAGGGAATCTCATGAAGCGATGCACCCATCACGCATAGTGCAATGCTATGATCTGGGGTTGCTTCAGTTGCTCAGGTCAAGGCTCAGCAACTTCAGTGAATCCCATCAATGGAATTTTTTCTTCCCTGATGGTATGGGCATCATGCAGAATGACGATGCCCAGATTCATTGGGCTCAAATTGTGAAAAAGTGGTTAATGGAGCCTGAGGAATAATTTTGACACATGAATTGACCACCACATTACCCCATTGAAAGTCTTTGGGATGTGCTGGAGAAGACTTTATGGAGTGCTTTGAGTCTCCCTTTGTCAGTACAAGATCTCAGCAAAGGAGTAATGCAAATTTGGATGGAAATAAATTTTGTGATGTTGCATAAGGCTGTCGAAACTATGGCACACTGAATGCATGCCATAATCAAAGCTAAAGATGGTCCAAGGAAAGATCAATGTGTGCTATTTTTTGGGGGGGGCCAGGCAGTGTATTTATCGGACAATTACACAATTAAGACCGGTGACAGAACCCTTTTAATGTTTAGTTTAGTGTTTATTTCTGGTTTGAATGGAAAGATTTTCTGTTTACTATAGTAGGTATTCTGTGTAAAAACACAACATGAACCCAGTAGAACATTACAGACTACCATCCATTATCCATAACCGCTTATCCTGTGCAGGGTTGTGGGCAAGCTGAAGCCTATCTCAGCTGACTATGGATAAGAGGCGGGGTACCCTGAACAAGTCACCAGATCATTGCAGGGCTGACACATAGAGACAAATAACCATTCACACTCACGGTCAATTTAGAGCCACCAATTAACATAACCTGCATGTCTTTGGAGTCTGTGAGGGAAACCGGAGCACCCGGAGGAAACCCATGCAGACGGGGAGAACATGCAAACCCCACACAGATAGGCCCCCGTCGGCTACTGGGCTTGAACCAAGAACCTTCTTGCTGTGAGGCGACAGTGCTAACCACTACACCACCGTGCTGCCCCATTACAGACTTGAAACATGCAAAACATCAAGATTTTCTTGATACAGCTACATAACTTTTCAAGTGTGAGTGTGTGGTCATATAATGCTGTCTGTCAAGAACAGAGGAAATGAATGCAGGGTTCAACATCCAATGGAAATTTTCATGACAACAGAATGATGAGTGAACAATACAAAAATGCAATGGGAAGAAGCTGAAATCTGAGTCAAAACCAGTAAGTAAAAAAATAAATAAATAAAACAGATGATAAACAAATGAGAAAATAGAGCAAGAGTCATACACAGAAGGAAACAACAGCTATAGCAAATGAGAAAAAAGCCCTAGAGATGTAGGCAACAATGCAACCAGTTGTATGCAATCAATACACTGATGAGGTAGAATGACGAGTAGGTGTGGCTAATGGTGGGGAGTTCTGGGAGTTACCAGAGACAGCTGTGATTATCTGATGCCATCAATGACCCACTCCATCAACTGAAATTGTTTCACTGTTGGTTGATTGATGGATATTAAGAGATAGATATTAGAGATAGATATTCAAGCCTCCCATTCAATATCACTACCAGCCATCACTGTTTCTATACTGCTAATCAGAAGCAACTGCTCTAAGACTACAAGGGAAGCCCAGGTTCCTGTAAAATGTCACAAAAAAGTTTGTCTGTTAAAAATGTATTTGCACTACTTACAGTGGTGCTTGAAAGTTTGCAAACTCTTTAGAATTTTCTATATTTCTGCATAAATATGACCTAAAACATCATCAGATTTTCACAGAAGTCTGAAAAGTAGATAAAGAGCACCAAGTTAAACAAATGAGACAAAAATATTATATTTAGGCATTTATTTATTGAGGAAAATGATCAAATATTACATATTTGTGAGTGGCAAAAGTATGTGAACCTTTGCTTTCAGTATCTGGTGCGACCCCCTTGTACAGCAACAACTGCAACTAAATGTTTCCAGTAACTGTTGATCAGTCCTGCACACCTGCTTGGAGGAATGTTAGCCCATTCCTCCGTACAGAACAGCTTCAACTCTGGGATGTTGGTGGGTTTCCTCACATGAACTGCTCGCGTCAGGTCCTTCCACAACATTTCGATTGGATTAAGGTCAGGACTTTGACTTGGCCATTCCAAAACATTAACTTTATTCTTCTTTAACCATTCTTTGGTAGAACAACTTGTGTGCTTAGGGTCGTTGTCTTGCTGCATGACCCACCTTCTCTTGAGATTCAGTTCATGGACAGATGTCCTGACATTTTCCTTTAGAATTCGCTGGTATAATTCAGAATTCATTGTTCCATCAATGACGGCAAGCCGTCCTGGCCCAGATGCAGCAAAACAGGCCCAAACCATGATACTACCACCACCATGTTTCACAGATGGGATAAGGTTCTTATGCTGGAATGCAGTGTTTTCCTTTCTCCAAACATAACGCTTCTCATTTAAACCAAAATGTTCTATTTTGGTCTCATCCATCCACAAAACATTTTTCCAATAGCCTTCTGGCTTCTCCACGTGATCTTTAGGAAACTGCAGATGAGCAGCAATGTTCTTTTTGGAGAACAGTGGCTTTCTCCTTGCAACCCTGCCATGCACACCATTGTTGTTCAGTGTTCTCCTGATGGTGGATTTATGAACATTAACATTAGCCAATGTGAGAGAGGCCTTCAGTTGCTTAGATGTTACTCTGGGGTCCTTTATGACGTCGCTGACTATTACACACCTTGCTCTTGGAGTGGTCTTTGTTGGTCGACCACTCCTGGGGAGGGTAACAATGGTCTTGAATTTCCTCCATTTGTACACAATCTGTCTGACTGTGGCTTGGTGGAGTCCAAACTCTTTAGAGATGGTTTTGTGACTTTTTCCAGCCTGATGAGCATCAACAACGCTTTTTCTGAGGGCCTCAGAAATCTCCTTTGTTCGTGCCATGATACACTTCTACAAACATGTGTTGTGAAGATCAGACTTTGATAGATCCCTGTTCTTTAACTAAAACAGGGTTCCCACTCACACCTGATTGTCATCCCATTGATTGAAAACACCTGACTCTAATTTCACCTTCAAATTAACTGCTCATCCTAGAGGTTCACATACTTTTGCCACTCACAGATATGTAATATTGGATCATTTTCCTCAATAAATAAATGCCCAAGTATAATATTTTTTGTCTCATTTGTTTAACTGGGTTCTCTTTATCTACTCTTAGGACTTGTGTGAAAATCTGATGTTTTAGGTCATATTTATGCAGAAATCTAGAAAATTCTAAAGGGTTCACAAACTTGCAAGCACCACTGTAGCTCTCTTATTCCAAATCAATATTTTGTCCTAGAAAGTACTTAGCTTTACGGCTAGTTTGTTCAGCACTTATTTCTCGCTAGCCATCATAATCTGATAACGTGATTTTTTCCCACAGAATCCTGTGGAAGCAGGACCCATTGAAAACCCATTGATGCTCAGCGTCTCTGTAGTTTAATGCCACTACGCGATATAATTTGATCTTCGTGCAGCAAAGCAAGACATTTATTTCGACAATATGCTTTTAAAACATACTTTCCAGACGCCCGGCTTCACTGGGGGTCTATGGAGAGTCGGCAACAGTAAGGGAAGACTGAATGCTGGGCTTCTTTATGATGATTGGAGGAACTCTCAAATCTCTTTTAAATGTCATGTGACTGGCAGCATTTTAAAATCATACATCACATTGATCAGAGAGATTCAAGCTCAGTCCATGCGGTGTGTTGATAAGTGAAGTCGTGAGACTAGCTGCTGCTCATTCTCATTCTTTTCCTACCGATATACAGTTCCTATTTCTATTTGTATATACTGTAAATAAAATTGTAAATACAGAGTTTATGAGTTTGTTACTTGCTTAAGTTTAATAAAGGCTGTTTATTTTAAGCCAGGGAAGAGAGGGGAAATCTAGCCAGCTAGCTAGCTAGCTAGCTGTTAGCTGTGTGAAATGGCAAACATTGCTAATGTTATTGACCTGATTTTGGAGAAGACCTGATGTTGATGCTCTTCCTTACGATGAGAGGCTCATAATTAAGCAACAGGGCAGATCAATTCCCAAGATTGGTTTCATTCAAAAGTCAGCGAGACACAATTGCTCATTTCAGCTGTCTTGGTATGACGAAGTAAACTGGTTAACTGGGAGCACTTTGACCAAGAGAATGTACTGTTCGCCTTGTCTTTTAATGAGACCATCCCAGGGATGTATTATTTGGTCAAAACTGGATTTTGGAGATTTGGCCAACTTTGGCAGGGCATCCAAAAGGCATAAGAAAAGCAAGGAACACTTAAGTTCATGTACACACTTAAGTTTACTTGGCAGAGTCAGAGTAGAACATGGCAGAATTCACATATAAATAATAACAAATTGACAAATTATTGAAAAATGTTATTACGCAGACCTAAAACTGAGCTAGGCTGAGTCTCAGCCTAGCTACCTCTGCCATGACAAGACTGAATGTGATCTAGAGGAGCAACAACATCAGCTTTCCAGTAAAGATCCAATGATACAGATTTGTTGTGGTATCCATCCTCTTATATGGATGCAAGAGTTGGACCCTAACAGCAGACTGTGAACATAGAATTGAAACCATTTGAATGCAAGTGCTTCAGGAGACTGCTACACATCTCATATACAGAACACAAGACTAACAAGTATGTCAGGCAACAAGTTAATATCCTTGCAGATAGACAGGAACTGCTCTTAGCAGTCGTTAGGCGCAAAAAACTCAGCTGGTATGGACATGTGAGCCGCCACAACTGCCTCACCAAAACAATTTTCCAAGGCACAGTAGAAGGCAAGCGCCAACGAGGCAGACTAAGAAAGGCTTGGTTGGATAACATCAAGAGTTGGACCAACAGCAGCGTTGATACTCTCCTTTGCCTCACAGAGGACCGTGACCAGTGGAAGGTGTTGACCACCCAGTCTAGCATGGCAACCCTGTGACCTCAGCAGTCAAGGGATAACTGAACTGAAAACTGAGCTTCCCCCGTTTCAAAAACGATGAGCCGCCATTGCTGCTAATATTTCATAAGCTGAACATTTAAAGAGCTTGTTTACATTTACAGTATTTGGCAGACACCTTTGTCCTTCAGAGAATTAAGTGTATACAGAGGTAGAATTACAGCACATATATGTATTGTGAAATTTTATTATTTCTAGAATATTCTTTGGTATTTATTTTTCTGTGTTTGTGAAAGAACATCATGGGTTTTTTTTTGTTGTTTGGTTTTTTTGTTCTTGTATTTTTACTGCAGTGTGTTCGCCAGCTACAGTACACAGATTTTATTTGAATATGTTCACGCTGTACCTGTAAATGTTTCATTCTGTATGAAAGATCAGTGTTCCACAGCTATTTTTATGTTTTTATTAACAGATTTGTTATTTGTCTGCTTTCTCTCCATTGCCTCCCTCAATCTCCTCCAACCGTCTGAAGTATTTACCTCCCTCTCTCTATCATGACAAACAGCACAACAGCTCCTGCAGATTTCCAGATGTGTGTGTGTGTGTGTGTGTGTGTGTGTGTGTGTGTGTGTGTGTGTGTGTGTGTGTGTGTGTGTGTGCTTGCCTACAAAAGAGGAGCAGAAAAGAAGAAAAAAGGCTTAAATAAATAGTACTTATTGGTGGGAGGTCCAGTTCTATAAATAGAAAATTCTCCACTTCAGCAGGTGCATGAAAGTGTGTGTGTGTGTGTGTGTGTGTGTGTGTGTGTGTGTGTGTGTGTGTGTGTGTATTGCATATTCATATTCATGCTTCCTTGAAATCCTTGAGTTAATTGTAACGCTTCCAAGTGTAGGTTTTGAACAGCCCTTAAATTTATCTGTCAGAATAAGAAGTGTGCAAATTGAAATATAGAAAGAAGAATCATCTGTCACTCTTTGTTACACACACGCAATATGAGGAAGAGAACGCATTGCATCCTCATGTGTGTCCCTCCATGCAGCATTGCAAACTCACATACAATCAGAAATAATTTGTGTTCACATAATGAAAGAGGGGTGGCACGGTGGTGTAGTGGTTAGCACTGTCACCTCACAGCAAGGAGGTTCTGGGTTTGAGCCCAGCGGCCGGCAAGGGCCTTTCTGTGCAGAGTTTGCATGTTCTCCCCGTGTCCGCGTGGGTTTCCTCCAGGTGCTCCGGTTTCCCCCACAGTCCAAAGACATGCAGGTTAGGTTAATTGGTGGCTCTAAATTGATCGCAGGTGTGAATGTGAGTGTGAATGGTTGTTTGTCTCAATGTGTCAGCCCTGCGATGATTTGCCAACTTGTCCAGGGTGTGCCCTGCCTCTCACCCATAGTCAGCTGGAATAAGCTCCACCTTGCCTGCGACCCTGTACAGGATAAGCGTTTATGGATGATGGATGGATGATTTGGCCTCCAAATTCACTAAATCTTAATCCAGTCAAGCTTCTGTGGGATGTGCTGGACAAACAAGTCTAATCCTTGGAGGCCCCATCTCAGAACTTACAGGACTTAAAAGATCTGCTGTTAATGTCTTGGTACCAGATACTACAGCACACCTTCGGAGGTCTTATCCCCTGCTGGCTGAAAGGCTCAAAGGGGGATTATGTTGTGGCGATGTCCGTCCGTCTATCCATCTGTTCCGGGAAGGGTACTCACCTTCTGAAATCAACTCCTCTCACAATTTTTGGAGGAATTTCATGAAACTTGACAGGATTCTTTGTTATATGCCGATAATACGCATATTGCAATTTTGTTCAATTCAGTCGCATTTTATCAGAGTTATGGCATAGTTGCCAGCGGGGGATATTGTGCTCTCAGAGCACTCTTGTGGCTCTTGTGGTCATTTATCAATGGATCAGAGCTGTTTTGGCTGCACAATGGAGATCTACACAACATTAAGCAGGTCGTTTTAATGTTATAGATTATCGGGGTACATGATAAATCAAACATAGGTCACTTGAACCCAAACACAGTTGTCACTGATCTGGGGTGGGTTTCCCAAAAGCATTGTAGCACAAAGATAATCCTTACTGGTAAATGGTAGAGTGAGCATCACAATGAACACTCTCTTTCCTAATTAAGACGCTCTTAGTGTTAAGAGGCTTTGGGGAAACCCGCCCCGTTTGATAAAACAACAAATGAGCTGTAATGAAAATACAAAACATTGAATTTTACAAGCTTGAGCAAATGAACACGTATGAATGCACATTTCCAAGAACCAAAACTCAGGCCAATATCTGGGTTCTGTGTATTGAAATGATTCTGATGAATTTGTGGGGAGATGATTAACTGAAGCTGAACACCTGCTATGCAGTCTGATGTTTTTTTTCTGCTCAGCTTCTGGCATTTTTCACACAGAGAAGATGATGAAAGAGGTATTGAGGTCAAAGCATCCGGCACATCCCACAGATGCTCAACTGGTTTGAGATCTAAAGAATCTGGAGGTCAAATCAACACCTTGAACTCTGTCATGTTCCTCAAACTGTTCCTGTACAAGTTTGCAGTATGTCAGGGCACCTTATCCTGCTGAAAGAGGCCACTGCTGAGAGGGAATGCCATTGCCATAAAGGGATGTACTTGGTCTGCAACAGAGGCAACTGCTCTAACACTACAAGGTAAGCACAGCTGTAAAATGCTAGCTAGCTGTTTGCCTTTTCACACAGCTAACATCGCTAATGTTGTCGACCTGATTTTGGAGAAGACATTTGATGCTCTCCCCTATGAAGAGAGGCTCAAAATTAAACAACAGGGCAGCTTAATGCCCATGATTGATTTAATTCAAAAGTCAGGGAGACACAATTACTTATTTCAGCTGTCTTGGTATAACGAAGTAAACTGGTTAACTGGGAATGTTTTGACCAAGAGAATGTACTGTTGGCCTTGTCTCTAATAAATCATAATAATCATAATAATCAATTCTACTGGACTGTCAAAGACTTATCATGGATAAATACTAACTGAAGCATACAGGTTGCTTTTTCTTCTAAATTATGATACAACAGAAATGTTGTAATGAAAACAAGTTTCAGTTTTCACCCATATTGGAGCGCCAATATTTCAGTATCTAAAGGTTGCATATAGGTTTATCCTTCAGGTATAGTTTACCATGAACCAAATTAAGCATTTTGTAGAGTTTAAGCTGTGTGTCATAAATTCAGGGCATTTTGTTAGCATTTGAAAATGCTTTCATAGGCCATGAATGCTGTGCGTGTATGCGAACACCACCATCACAAATTTTGGATATGTTAAAAACAGACATCTAATCTTTCTAAAACAGTCAATTTTATGTTGGTGGATGCTGTCATTTTTTTTGCTATAACATGCCAAAAATGTCACCAAATTAATTTTTTCCATTTTTAAACTTTAATATCTTCCAAACCGCTCATCACAGAGGGGCAGTTTTAGAATACAAAGTACACAGTATATATGGGAAGGTGTATGTGCAATATCAAGCCTCTGTCTTTGAAATTGCACTTTCCACAGCCCTTCAAATATGCTGCCACAGAGCGTAGTGTAGAATTTCCGAGCAAATTCAAGCCCCCAGAATTCTATGATAAACCAAAAGCACACATGTAAAAGTACATATTCTACAAGTACTGGTGCCAGAATTTGAGCCTTGAAAATTTGAAGGACCTAGCTTAAATACTTTTCTAGATACAGCAATCTCAAAGTGGCTCCCCAAAAAACTCTGCTCAAAACGGGTCCGAGGTTAGTTGCAAAAATATTTTTTATGACAAAACTATAAGGAGTTGGGAGCTAAAATCTGGCACTTTTCCTATTGGGAAGTGTGTGAACCTCCTGGAAATTTTTCAGCCAAATCTGAGATAGTTGAGTGGGAGCATTCAGAAATTTGACATGGAATGACCCTTTGGCCAACTTTGACAGGGCATACAAAAGGTATGAGAAAAGCAAGGAACACTTAAGTCCATGTGCATGCAGGAGATACGCAGAACTATGGCCTCACTTTTTGTTTATACATGCCTTGAGACCTCAAGAATGACATAGGAATAGTTTTAAGCATTAACAATAAATCTAATATAGTAATTTTATGATTAAATTGATTCATACAGGGGGCGGCAAGGTGGTGTAGTGGTTAGCGCTGTCGCCTCACAGCAAGAAGGTCTGGGTTCGAGCCCCGTGGCCGGCGAGGGCCTTTCTGTGCGGAGTTTGCATGTTCTCCCCGTGTCCGCGTGGGTTTCCTCCAGGTGCTCCAGTTTCCCCCACAGTCCAAAGACATGCAGGTTAGGTTAACTGGTGACTCTAAATTGACCGTAGGTGTGAATGAGAGTGTGACTGGTTGTCTGTGTCTATGTGTCAGCCCTGTGATGACCTGGTGACTTGTCCAGGGTGTACCCTCCCTTTCGCCTGTAGTCAGCTGGGATAGGCTCCAGCTTGCCTGCGACCCTGTAGAAGGATAAAGCGGCTAGAGATAATGAGATGAGATGATTCATACAGGTAGCAGTCTGAGTGAATGACCTTGACATCTGTGACGTCACAACAGGAAGGCTATCAGTCTCATCGCCATTTTTGCTATACTAAAACACAGAGCTAACTACAACTTCGATCCTCCATTTTGAGCTAATTTATTGCCATGCCACATCGATGTGTTACTGGTCGGTGCAGCAACATGACAGAAGGTGGATTTACGTTGCATTCATGGGCCAAGAATGTTCAAACTGCAAAGATTTGGACGCATTTTGTGAGAAATTCAGGGATTGGGTGCCTACGAAGTGGTCTCTCCTCTGCTCTGCAAATTTTACTCAGGATTTGTATAAAACCTTTGATCTGTTGAGGAGTGTTGGTTATAAGCCCGTATTGAAAGATGGTGCAGTATCAACAATTAAAGGAAAAGAATGCTACCAGAAAAGGGAAGTAAGTTCAGTTGCACCAGTTATCCCAGAGTGTGAGCCGAGCAGTAATGGCAGAGTATTCAGTATGGAGAAAATGGAGAATGAATGGACCAGTCGTTAAATTTCTCCACTGGATATGCTTTTTTTTTTCCTGCTGGATATGCTTGCCTCAGCAGCAACATCTCGCCCTGACATGAAAGAAGCAAATGAACGAAGAACTGAAAGTCAAATTGTTTCAAAACAATCAGCCACAAGCTCGGCCTTCAGGAAGCGAGAACACAGACAGGTAAGATGCGACTCTCATTTGGTTATATAACAAAAAATAACACTCGTTGCTTACCTGCATTTAGATTAAATACATGTAACTTATATTATGTATTTAAGTTACCACCTGGCGACTTGTCCAGGGTGTACCCCGCTTTTCACCCGTAGTCGGCTGGGATAGGCTCCAGCTTGCCTGTGACCCTGTAGAACAGGATAAATCAGCTAGAGATAATGAGATGAGATGAGATGAGATGAGATGAGATGAGATGAGATGAGATTTAAGTTACCAGTATAAGATTATTTAATTTGCTTCAGAATGTGATTGTCTCTGTTCATCTGATTATTTAATTAGCCTTTTATGTTTTATCAGGGGCGGCACGGTGGTGTAGTGGTTAGCGCTGTCACCTCACAGCAAGAAGGTCTGGATTCGAGCCCCGTGGCCGGCAAGGGCCTTTCTGTGTGGAGTTTGCATGTTCTCCCCGTGTCCACATGGGTTTCCTCCGGGTGCTCCGGTTTCCCCCACAGTCCAAAGACATGCAGGTTAGGTTAACTGGTGACTCTAAATTAACCATAGGTGTGAATGTGAGTGTGAATGGTTGTCTGTGTCTATGTGTCAGCCCTGTGATGACCTGGCGACTTGTCCAGGGTGTACCCCGCCTTTTGCCCGAAGTCAGCTGGGATAGGCTCCAGCTTGCCTGCAACCATGTAGAACAGGATAAAGCGGCTAGAGATAATGAGATGAGATGTTTTATCAGTGAAAATGCATGCAATGCATGTATGTTGCACAAGTTATAACACCTATCCTGTTTTCATGAGCATCACATGAGACTGTCAGTTCAATTCCATCCAATTCTCTAGACGGCTTTGTTCTCTGGCTTTATTTCGTAAGGTGGGGGCCTCTGTGGCCGATGTGTTACTATCGGATTCACTTTCCAATGGTTCAAACTGATACAGTTCTATGTGTATAGCAGTAGCATGTACACACACTCCAATTTCAGGCCTATCACAGTCAGATTTATTACTATCTGAGGAATCTAAAGAATCTCCAATAAATCCAAACAAAGAGGCCATTGCAACTACTCTCACCTGCTGAGTCTGGCTTTGGTCTATAGCACCGGTTACCGCTGTGGCATCACCCACCCAGGGCTGGCTGGCTCAACGGGGCAGCTCGAATGCCAACTTTGTGGTCGATTTTAACTCTCAAAAATATATATTTTTTATTCCCAGTTATGCAGCATACAAGAGTCAAGGATGGAGATACTATCCACTCAGAAATGTATTTAAAAATAAAGGTTCTGCGTATCTCCTTTAAATTTAATTGGCAGAGTCAGAGTAGAACATGGCAGAATTCATATGTAAATAACAATAAATTGGCAAATAATTGACTAATGACAAATAATTGCAAAATTTTATTACGTAGACCTAAAACTGAGCTTCCCCCATTTCAAATACTACCAAAGCCACTGGTCTGCATCAATGTTTAAGCAAGTGGTACATGTCAAAGTAACATCCATATCCATGTTGTTTATTTGACCACATGCCTTTTTTCCGTTTTGGTCCCGCCTCTTCCACAATTCACCTCTGTTCACCTGTTCTGTGCTTAGTTTTTGATTAGCTTGCCTTCTTATTCTTACTCCCATCTTGCTGAATGTTTTATATGTTACCAAGCTGTAGGTTATTTTGCTCTAATTCATGGTTCTCAAATGTTTATGCATTAGGATATGCCTGTGATAACCCCGGATTGGATTTATTTATCAAGGTGATTTTTGCACATTTCATTAGTGATACATAAAACGTTCACATTCACAATAAAACTACCACAGGAGCAGTGAGTTTCTAGCAGGTTCTGTTTTCTATGCTGCGATGTTTGCATCATGTCACGTGGTCATATGATCATGCTCCATTCATAATATGGTGTCCAAGTGATCAAAGAGCTATGCAAAAAAAAAAAATGTTAAAAAAAGAAAAGAGACACCTTAGCAAATGAAAATGGCTTGAATTCTTGTCAATTACAATCAGATCCCTTGAGAATATGGTACATTAAAGAGGTTGGTAGGAATGGTCCAAATGCGGAATTCTGCACCTACAGTAACACCAACCTTAACCTTCAGAAGTTTCCTTCTGGTGCAATTTACCACAAGAGAAAACAAAATGAATTTGCATGCAGTAATTGTTTTCCTTGATTTCCACAGCAAGGTTGGATCTCAAACAGACTCCCAGTAGAGTAAAAGTGAAACTTGTAATCCAAAGAAAACAGTTTCAGAGTCTCTTTACAAATACCTAATACAAGAACAACTGTACTGTGATAATATTAAGGCTCATCTCGTCTCATCTTCTTCCACTTTATCTGGGACCGGGTCGTGGAGGCAGCAGTCTAAGCATGGAAGCCCAAACTTCCCTTTCCCCAGACACCTCGGCCAGCTCCTCGGGAAGAACACCGAGGCGTTCCCAGGCCAGCCGAGAGACATAGTCCCTCCAGTGTGTCCTGGGTCTTCCCCGGGGCCTCCTCCCAGGGGGACATGCCTGGAACACCTCCCCAGGGAGGCGTCCAGGAGGCATCCGAAAAAGATGCCCGAGCCACCTCAGCTGATTCCTCTCGATGTGGAGGAGCAGCGGCTCTACTCCAAGCTCCTCCCAAGTGACTGTGCTTCTCACCCTATCTCTAAGGGAGTGCCCAGCCACCCTGCGAAGGAAACTCATTTCGGCCGCTTGTATCCGTGATCTTGTTCTTTCAGTCATTACCCAAAGCTCATGACCATAGGTGAGAGTCGGAACGTAGATCGACTGGTAAATTGAGAGCTTTGCCTTTTGGCTCAGCTCCTTCTTCACCATGACGGACCGGTAAAGCGACCGCATCACTGCGGAGGCTGCACCGATCTGCCTGTCGATCTCACGCTCCATCCTTCCCTCACTCGTGAACAAGATCCTGAGATACTTAAACTCCTCCACTTGAGGCAGGACTTCTCCACCAACCTGGAGAGGGCGAGCCACCCACGGTCGAGAACCATGGCCTTGGACTTGGAGGTGCTGATTCTCATCCCAGCTGCTTCACACTCGACTGCAAACCGCCCCAGTGCATGCTGAAGGTCCTGGTTTGAAGAAGCCAACAGGACAACATCATCTGCAAAAAGCAGAGATGAAATCCTGTGGTTCCCAAACAGGATTCCTTCTGGCCCCTGGCTGTGCCTAGAAATTCTGTCCATAAAAATTATGAACAGAACCGGTGACAAAGGGCAGCCCTGCCGGAGTCCAACATGCACTGGGAACAGGTCTGACTTGCTGCCGGCAATGCGAACCAGACTCCTGCTCCGTTCGTACAGGGACCGGACAGCCCTTAGCAAAGAGCCCCGAACCCCATACTCCCGAAGCACCCCCCACAGAATACCATGGGGGACATGGTCGAATGCCTTCTCCAGATCCACAAAGCACATGTGGACTGGTTGGGCAAACTCCCATGAACCCTCAAGCACCCTATGAAGGGTATAGAGCTGGTCCAGTGTTCCGCGACCAGGACAAAAACCGCATTGTTCCTCCTGGATCCGAGGTTTGACTATTGGTCGAATTCTCCTCTCCAGTACCCTGGAGTAAACCTTCCCCGGGAGGCTGAGAAGTGTGATTCCCTTGTAATTGGAGCACACTCTCCGGTCCCCTTTCTTAAAAAGAGGGACCACCACCCCAGTCTGCCACTCCAGAGGCACTGTCCCCAACCGCCACGCGATGTTGCAGAGGTGTGTCAACCAAGACAGCCCCACAACATCCAGAGACTTGAGATACTCAGGGTGGATCTCATCTACCCCCGGTGCCTTGCCACCAAGGAGCTTGCAAACCACCTCAGTGACTTCAGCTTGGGTAATGGACAAGTCCACCTCTGAGTCATCAGCCTCAGTCTCCTCAATGGAAGACATGACGGTGGGATTGAGGAGATCCTCAAAGTATTCCTTCCACCGCCCGACAATGTCCCCAGTCGAGGTCAACAGCTCCCCACCCGCACTGTAAACAGTGTTGGCAGAGTACTGCTTCCCCCTCCTGAGGCGCCGGATGGTTTGCCAGAATTTCTTTGAGGCCGACCGATAGTCCTTCTCCATGGCCTCCCCAAACTCCTCCCAGTTTCGAGTTTTTGCCTCCGCAACTGCCCGAGCTGCAGCACGCCTGGCCTGCCGATACCCGTCAGCTGCCTCAGGAGTCCCAGAGGTCAACATGGCCCGATAGGACTCCTTCTTCAGCTTGACGGCATCCCTTACTTCTGGTGTCCACCACCGGGTTCAGGGATTGCCGCCACGACAGGCACCGGAGACCTTGCGGCCACAGCTCCGAACAGCTGCATCCACAATGGAGGTAGAGAACATGGTCCACTCAGACTCAATGTCCCCCGCCTCCCTCGGAAGCTGGGAAAAGCTCTTCTGGAGGTGGGAGTTAAAGACCTCCCCAACAGAGTGCTCGGCCAGACGTTCCCAGCAGACCCTCACCATACATTTGGGCCTGCCAGGTCTGTCCAGCTTCCTCCTCCGCCAGCGGATCCAACTCACCACCAGGTGGTGATCAGTTGACAGCTCAGCCCCTCTCTTCACCCGAGTGTCCAAGACATAGGGCCGGAGATCAAATGAAACGACAACAAAGTCTATCATCGACCTCCGACCTAAGGTGTCTTGGTGCCATGTGCACTTATGGACACCCCTATGCTCGAACATGGTGTTTGTTATGGACAAACCGTGACTAGCACAGAAGTCCAATAACAAAACACCACTCGGGTTCAGATCGGGGCGGCCGTTCCTCCCAACCACGCCCCTCCAGGTGTCACTGTCATCGCCCACGTGAGCATTGGAGTCCCCCAGTAGCACAATGGAGTCCCCAGTCTGTGCACCCCTCAGTACCTCTCCCAGGGACTCCAAGAAGGCCAGATACTCTATACTGCTATTCGGCCCGTAGGCACAAACAACAGTAAGAGTCCTCTCCCCAATCCGAAGGCGCAGAGAGACGACCCTCTCGTTCACTGGGGTAAACTCCAACACATGGCGGCTGAGCTGGGGAGCTATAAGCAAGCCTACACCAGCCCTCCGCCGCTCACCATGGGCGACTCCAGAGAAGTGGAGAGTCCAGCCCCTCTCGAGGAGCTGGGTTCCAGAGCCCAAGCTGTGCATGGAGGTGAGCCCGACTATCTCTAGCCGGTACCTCTCAACCTCCCGCACAAGCTCAGGCTCTTTCCCCCCCAGCGAAGTGACATTCCATGTCCCAACAGCTAGCCGCTGTGTCCGGGGATCAGGTCGTCGAGGCCCCTGCCTTCGACTGCCACCCAATCCACACTGCACCAGTCCCCTACTGCTACCTCTGTGGGTGGTGAACCCACAGGAGGTCGGGCCCACGTCACCTCTTCAGGCTAAGCCCGGCCGGGCCCCATGGGCAAAGGCCCGACCACCAAGTGCTCGCATACGAGTCCCAACCCCAGGCCTGGCTCCAGGGTGGGGCCCCGGCTGCGCCATACCGGGCGATGTCACGGTCCTCGATGGTTTCTCCATAAGGGTTTTGGTGAACTGCTCTTGGTCTGGCCTGTCACCTAGGACCTGTCTGCCTTAGGAAACCCTGACAGGGGCATAATGCCCCCGACAACATAGCTCCTAGGATCATTCAAGCACACAAACCCCTCCACCACAATAAGGTGGCACTTCTAGGAGGGGTAATATTAAGGCATTTTTGACAAAACTTTTTTTTTGTAAACATCTTCCCTTTGGTAGTATTCATTTACACATGTAGTACATGGTACAGTAAATCATATTGCAAGTGATAAATGAACCCATTTACACTGACTCCATCATGTATTCACATACAGCCATCTTGTTTGTTGTCCTTTCTCACAAAAGAAAAATAGACAGGCACGCATCGAGTGCCAGCATTACCATAACAATGAAAATCAGGTAAGTCAGAGTTCAATAGTAGCTGACAAAACAGAAATGTTCAATTTGGGCATGAAGCCTGCTCATGGTAGGACTCGATGATTACAGCCTAAAGCTTTACAATTATTCTGTGAAAGGACACATTACAGTTAAGAAACTTGTTGTAACCCTAGTTGCTGGTTTATCATTTGAGTCTCATGTAACAACTCTAAATCAGCTTATTATGATCTGAGAAGGGTGGCACGGTGGTGTAGTGGTTAGCCCTGTTGCCTCACAGCAAGAAGGTCCGGGTTTGAGCCCTGTGGTTGACGAGGGCCTTTCTGTTTGGAGTTTGCATGTTCTCCCTGTGCCCGCGTGGGTTTCCTCCAGGTGCTCCGGTTTCCCCCACAGTTCAAAGACATGCAGGTTAGGCTAATTGGTGGCTCTAAATTGACCGTTAGTGTGAATGTGAGTGTGAATGGTTGTCTGTGTCTATGGCTATGTTTACATTAGACCGTATCTGTCTCGTTTTCTTCGCGGATGCACTGTCCGTTTACATTAAACCACCTGGAAAAGCCGGGAAACGGGAATCCGCCAGGGTCCACATATTCAATCTAGATCATATCTGGTCCGGTGCTGTGTAAACATTGAGATACGCGAATACGCTGCGCTGAGCTCTAGCTGGCGTCCTCATTGGACAACGTCACTGTGACATCCACCTTCCTGATTCGCTGGCGTTGGTCATGTGACGCGACTGCTGAAAAACGGCGCGGACTTCCGCCTTGTATCACCTTTCATTAAAGAGTATAAAAGTATGAAAATACTGCAAATACTGATGCAAATACTGCCCATTGTGTAGTTATGATTGTCTTTAGGCTTGCCATCCTTCCACTTGCAAGTAGTAAGTGATATGCGCTGGGATCACACACACAGCGGCTCAGTCCCGAATCGTGGCTTGTGCACTTCACTCGCGCACTGTGTGAGCTGCGCAGGGCCGGAGTGCGCACCCTCCAGAGGGCACTCGCTGTTCAGGGCGGAGTGATTTGGAGCGCAGGATGCCTGCGGAGCCGAGCGTATCCGTGTATTGGTGTTGCTGTGTGCACGGCTAACGGTTTTAGTGTAAACGCGAATCATTTTAAGAACGTTAATCTGATGATCTGCTGATTCGACGTAATGTAAACGTAGCCTAAGTGTCAGCCCTGTGATAACCTGGCGACTTGTCCAGGGAGTACCCTGTCTTTCGTCCATAGTCAGCTGGGATAGGCTCCAGCTTGCCTGCGACCCTGTAGAACAGGATAAAGTGGCTAGAGATAATGAGATAAGATGATCTGAGAAACACAGCTTAAATAAGAAATCTGCATGACACAGAGAAATTAGTACATGTTTTCATAGTGTCTGGATTATGAAGATGTGTTGTGAACAAGACTCTGACCTCTGCTACCACATTAAAAAAGCTTCAGCTAATTAAGAAAACACCAGGTTGTGCACAAGGAAATGAAAGTAAGATCATATTACCCCAGTCGAACTGCAGTGGCTTACGTATTATTACCTCGTCCATGACAGAGTAAGCGGGGCGAGGTATTGTAATCAGTGTGGTTTGTTTGTTTGTTTGTTTGTTTGTTTGTTTGTTTGTTTGTTTGTGCATGTGTGTGTTTGCCTGTTAACAATCTAACATCTAGACAGTTGCACCAACTGACTTCAAATTTTCAGGGTAGGTGGGCAATGGGCCATAGATTACTTGATTAAATTTTGGGAGTAATTGGGTCAAGGTGAAGGTCAAGGTTACCGGAAAGGTCAGCCTTTTGGTCAAAATAACATTTTCCATTACAGCTCAAAAACATGAAAGTAAGATCATATTACCCCAGTCGAACATTATAGCTCAAAAACAGTTGCCGATACACAGATGTTTACTATTATGAGCATATAGGAACTCCCATATGGCCTTTCATTTGGCACCATGATCTTTGACCTTGAGTGACCCTGAAAGGTCAAACTCAAGGTCATGGATTTTCAGAGGGCTGTCACTTGAAAATGGTTGATGGTAGACAGATATTTACCACTATCAACTTATAGGAAGTGCCATATGGGCTTTCATTTGGCACCATGACCTTTGACCTTGAGTGACCTTGAAAGGTCAAACTGAAGGTCATGGGTTTTCAAAGGGCTATAACTTTAAAATGGTTCATGGTAGCCAGATGTTTGCCATTATCAACATATAAGAAATCCCATATGGACTTTCAGTTGCCGCCATGAACTTTGACCTTGAATGACTTTGAAATGTCAAACTCAAGGTCATGGATTTTCATAGGACTATAACCTGACAGCTGATGATTAAGAAATATTACCATTATCAACATATAGGTATAAAATAAGTGCTGCTGGGTGAGGTTTGTTTTGCCTGGCAATACTTGTTAACTCAATATCATTCACCTCTAAACTCTGGAATCATTTTAAAGAGAAAATTAGGCATGCTAACTCAATAACTTTTTAAATCCAGATTAAATACATACTAGTTCAAATTGTTTTCATTTCTTAGTCTTAGGATTGTCATGATTCATAACCACTCTTATAGGCAGTAATGACTTGTCCATAGTGGCAGGTGATGAAGAGCCCAAGCATACATTTCAGCCATTCAGCAATTATTAAGTTAAACTCCATATATGTTAAATTTCATAGAAATACATAACCTCTTTAGAGTGACTAGTGGTTTTAAAAATTTTCAGCTATAAAGACAATGTTCTAATGATTTGCTCATCTTTTTTGTCGATATTGCACAATCATGAGGCAATGTGTTCACTACCCCACTGAGCTTCCAGTACAATACATACAGCCAGTTGCTGCTTGACACCCCCTTCGTCAGCCACCAACCAGGGATGATAAGACAGTTTTGGTGGCTAAGGTGGTACTACCATCCCCGGTGCCACCAGCAGCTTAATGCCACCAGGGGGTGTCTAATGTGTAAATTCATGCTACTGATACATGCCTCCTATGAACTTTCGACCATATCCAACTCGATCCTTGCTCCACAGTTAACTGAAGGCATTTAGTTGCCATCCTAAGCTTGCAGCTACCAAGACCAAGATGCGAAAGAAAAGTGATCATGGAACATCCAACAAAATCATGACAGCCAACTTCCCCAGGCATGCTCAGTTATTCTCAACACAGCTGGCATGAAGAGCCTCATATCTTGCCTTCTTGCATTCGAATGCTTCTTCCATGTTTTCCTCCCATGGAACAGTAAGTTTGACCAGCAGCACCCTTCTGGCAACATCCAATCAAATGACCAGGTCTGGTCTCTCGTTAGTAGTAGCAATATGGGCAGGAAACCGTAGGGCTTTGTTGAGATCAACTGCAACCTGCCAGTCAACAACGCCACATAGAAGCCTTGTTTGCTTTGTGAGCTTCCTCTCCCGAGGATGCTCACCTGCCTTCCAAAAAGTAACTCTGGGGACCGCTTGCTGTATCAGCCCCTTGTTGAATGCCTCACACTGGTCTTTCACGATGGTCGCTCGAGTCTCCAGCACTTGATTGTGGCACCATGTGTACAGTTGTAGGAGCTGTCTGGTGGAAGACAGTACATGGAAGAGGGTTCTACGCTCAACACCACAAGGTGCACCACACCTAGTGGTCAAAAATGGGAACTGTAATAGAGGCTCACTGGGGCATGAATAACACTGCCTCATACCCGAGGGAGGAGCTGAACAGGTACATGCGTTGCCCAATGCATCCAATGATTATATACACCACTTATCTTGTTAAGGGTCACAGGTGAGCTGGAGCCAATCAATCCCAGATGAGTTCAGGCGAGAGGTGGGGTACACCTTGGACAGATCATGTTTCATCACCAACACGCTTTCTGGTTTTATCTGAAATAATAAGAATTCAAAGTCATGTATTCAGCATGTCTATGATGTACAGGACAATTTCCATTGTAAAATATATTGCAAGACGGATTGGGAGAGGAAAAAGGTGATTATGGAGTGGATAATGTTCATACAGCAGAAATTTGCACACTATGGTGAGGTGATCTTGTTTCTCATGCAAAGGCTGAGAAAAAGAAGACAAATGTGCCTCCTTTCATGTAATAATGATTTTGGGGGGCTAGTTTCAGGTCTTTTGTTTTTCGAGATGTAGATGAGTGCAATTTTTTCTGGGTAGTGATATGAGTTCTAGAGTTTTCATCTCACATGAGAAATACACCTGGTGTCTCAAACACATCTGAAGAAAGTTATGACTAAAACCGCTCAAAGTGAGCTGCTAGATTGTATGCTAGATGCCTGTATTTTGTCTCCTGCCTATGGCAGGGTTTTAATAGTGTTCATCTTGTCCTGGAAAACACAACTATGATTAGGTTGATTGTTAGTTTGTCCAATTACATTTGGTCCTTTAAAAATGTGGGGGGAGGGGGAAGGGTGCTGTAATTATTACATCATTCACATGATTTTAAATATTTAAATATTCATGGACCTGACATTATGTTCTAAATTTCCCACTTCTTCTGATCAGATCTGGATCTGGAGACCAAGGAGGTCTGAAAAACTTTTTTTTTTCTTTTTCAAACTCTTTTCCTATGTTTATTTGTATGTGGGAATCATATTAAGTCAATAATTAAGTCATATTGAGTCAATAATTTTAAAAGCCATCACCCACCACAGTATAAGGCATGCGTTGTAAAGGCTTGATCATAGAGCTCATAACATTTCTATAATGGACTAAGACAGGACAAAAGAGAAACACATTTTTACCACGTTAAAGGACATGAATGGATACCCTAAGAATGTTATCCACAAGTATAACAAGGAAACTGTTAGCGTGTCTGCCTCTCGACTGGAAGTTCACGAGTTCTACTCGCAGTTGGGTCAGACCAAAGACCATCATAAAAAAAAAAATGGTACCTACTACCATCTGGCAAGGCACACTGCAATACAGATGCAAGTGGGGAAGTTAAACTCTCATGGTTACCAGAGGACGAGCCCCCTACTGTAACCCTAGCTGTATAGGCAAGAGGCTGAGGGATATCAAAACGGAGATCTGCACCACACCCATATGCCTTAAACTGGGACAGGATGCTGACCAGATTCTGGTGTGAGAGGGACTTTGACTTTTGATAACAAGGAAACACACACGAAAGTACCACCAACACAAAAGTGGAAAGGATTCACCACTTTACCCTATGTTAAAGACGTGAATGAGAGAATCCAATGCATATTAAGTCAGCATTTTATCAGATCCACTATTAAGCCAGTCCAAATGCTGAAGTAGATCTTATCAAAACCACAAGACCACATTCCAAAAGAGAAAAATAAGGGCATTGTGTACCAGATTCCTTGTAAACACTGTAATGCTCAGTATATTGTTGAGACTGGACATTCATTGATACAAGAATAAAAGAACACAAAGCAAGTGTCAGGTTGGCTAAATGTGAGACCTTGGCTTTAGCTGACCATACCAACAGCCTGGGTCATGATGTAGCTTAGGATAACAGCAGTGTACTCATTTCTCAAGACTACTGGTTAAAAAGAAAAATTGCTAAAGCATGGATGATCACGAGTGATGCTTACTTACTGCTTATGGCCGTTAGTTGATATTCAACAATGACGAGGTCCTTCTCTTCGTTGTCTTCTTTGTCTTCCCAGGTCTTGCTGCTGTTGGGGTTGTTGCCATCTGTTGCCATCTCTCATGTGCCCGTTCATGAGAGAGAAGCCTGATCCTGGGACAATGACAACAGGCGAAGGGACCAGGCACAGGAGGAATTGCCATAGGCATCACTGGGCCCGTTTCTCCTCCCTCAGCCTGGTCCGTTCTTCCTCGAAGTGGCGGATTCCCTAGGACACAGTCTGCTTCCAGTTCTCGCAGTTCTTGGTGAGGATCTCAAGGTCGGCAGGAGAGATATTGCACGACTGCAGGGACCACTTCAAGAAGTCCTTCCAATGCTTCTTGGGTCTTCCATGGGAGCAAGTCCCTTCTGTGAGTTCTCCGTAGAGGACCAGCTGGGGCATTCGGTTGGGGGCCATTCGGATTATATGTCCAGTCCATTGTAGGACACGATGGAGGATCATGGACTCCATGCTTGTGGAGTTAGCCTTGCATCTAATCTGTGTGTGTGGGATCTGTGTGTGTGGGATCCTGTCCTCCCAAGTCACTCCGAGGATGTGTTGGAGGCAACGCATATGGAAGGCTTTGAGGGATTTGATTTGCTTCCTGTACAATGTCCAGGCTTCACATCTGTAGAGAAGGGTTGAGATGCAGACTGCATGATAGACTGCGACCTTCGTGTGGACACAGAGGTTGTGGTTCATGAAGCTGCGCTTACGGAAGCATGCGGATGATCACGAGTGATAGCAATGCACTAACCAACAGAGACTGTGGCAGGAAAATACCTGAACATTATCGGCCTTTAATTAAAAAGATATCATTTATAGCATGTGAACTTTATGTCAGGTTTTTAGTTTACCTCGTAGCATTTATTTATGTCCTTTTTTCCCCTCAATCCAATGTTTCTCGTAGATTGTCTTCTTTTACAAGTATGCAACCTCATAATGCAAGTGACAGTTTAGTTGCTGTTTTCGATTAAACTAGTTTGTTGACACTTGTAAATACACTTTCCATTCTGTCCCTGATGATGGACCGTAGGTCCAAAAGCTTGGAAAAAAATTTCATAAACTCATGTGGAAGACAGGTTTTTATTGACTCAACTCTTTTCCTGTTGATTCTTCCTATTTTGGATTATTGCCTTTTTGCATGATGTATTAGCATTTTATTTTTAACGTTTTGAAATTTAATTTTTGGAACATAAAGGGTAAAATTTCCTATTTTTCCCCATTCAAATAAACCATGAAAGACTCAGAGTTTTACCAACACCTTTATGTCTTTCATGTGTGCGGAAATACAATGGAGTTGAAAATAATTTCTGTGATTCATTAAATGTTTTATTTGTATTGATTATGTGGAAATGGAGTGCTTCAATTGCACAAAATTATATGACATTATCTGGCATTTAAAATCATGTTATGCATGATCTCTCGATGTGTTTGCTAGGTTCTTGGTAATAAACCTCTCTCACACATGAATGGGAGGAAAATCAAAGAAGTAAAAAAAACCCCACCAAATACAGTTCGACAAATACAGGCCAGAATAGAGTACAGCAGCATAATGGAGAAAATAAGGCAAATCAAAGAGAGATGGCTCTTCAGATAACAGGAGCAAAAAAAAAAAAAATTAAGGTACAAGTACAAAGAGAACTGAGAAGAAAGGAAGCAGGTAATGGAAAAGTGCATGGAGTGGAGGATGACCTTGAGTCAGGCTGAGAGTAATCATTTGCTCATCTTGGAGCCATCTCCCTCTCTCATCTTGGAGGCCATTAGCCAGTCACTGTAATGAATGTGTGTTATTTATCGTGCAGACAGTGGCTACCTTTAGCCTTGATGAAGACAATCACACTCACCTTCAGACACCTTTATTCATTCACTCCCCTCTTTCTTACACTCGCTGTTCCATTATCAATCCTGTATGAGATAATGAATAAAACATCAGGGCGAAGTCAGAAAAGCTGAAAGGAGGTTTGATTTAAAAGAAAACTGATCAACGGATGATGTGGAAAATGTAAAATATCAAAGCCATCAGTCCAAGAGAGTTTATCTCAGAATGTGTGCTCCCGTACTGGCTAAACCAATACTACAAATGTGCAAATGTTTGTCTATGTATTACTTACTGTTCTATTTATATTCAATTTGTTAAGCCAGTTTTACACTGTGTGATTTCAGCAGTCTTTTGAGATTACTACATATCACACTGTACAAGATTACCCAATTAAAATGTTGAATTCTGCAACAGACTGTGCAATAACAGGTGTTCTCCATGTCAGCTTACGTGATGTAGACCCCTGAATGATAGACCTGTGATTAAAGAAAACTAGGTTCTGCTTATGTCAATTAGTATGATCTGGCCTCAAGTAGAAAGTAACATGCCTTAAACAGAAACATTCTTCAAAGTGGAATTTGAGTGCATTAGCACCTTTTGTTGTTGTGCTCTGCAATCATCCATCCATCCATTATCCGTAACCGCTTATCCTAGGAGGTGTCCCCTCCTAGAACTGCCACCTTATTGTGGTGGAGGGGTTTGTGTGCTTGAATGATCCTAGGAGCTATGTTGTCGGGGGCATTATGCCCCTGTTAGGGTTTCCCAAGGCAGACAGGTCCTAGGTGACAGGCCAGACCAAGAGCAGTTCACCAAAAAACCCCTATGGAGAAAAAATCCAGGACCGTGACGTCGCCCGGTAGGACGCAGCCGGGGCCCCACCCTGGAGCCAGGCCCGGGGTTGGGGCTCGTATGCGAGCGCTTGGTGGTCGGGCCTTTGCCCATGGGGCCCGGCCGGGCTCAGCCCGAAGAGGCGACGTGGGCCCGACCTCCTGTGGGTTCACCACCCACAGAGGTAGCAGTAGGGGTTTGGTGCAGTGTGGATTGGGTGGCAGTCGAAGGCAGGGGCCTCGACGACCTGACCCCCGGACACAGCGGCTGGCTGTTGGGACATGGAATGTCACTTCGCTGGGGGGGAAGGAGCCTGAGCTTGTGCGGGAGGTTGAGAGGTACCGGCTAGAGATAGTCGGGCTCACCTCCACGCACAGCTTGGGCTCTGGAACCCAGCTCCTCGAGAGGGGCTGGACTTTCCACTTCTCTGGAGTCGCCCATGGTGAGCGGCGGCGGGCTGGTGTGGGCTTCCTTATAGCTCCCCAGCTCAGCCGCCATGTGTTGGAGTTTACCCCAGTGAACGAGAGGGTCGCCTCTCTGCGCCTTCGGATTGGGGAGAGGGCTCTTGCTGTTGTTTGTGCCTACGGGCCAAATAGCAGTATAGAGTATCCGGCCTTCTTGGAGTCCCTGGGAGAGGTACTGAGGGGTGCTCAGACTGGGGACTCCATTGTGCTACTGGGGGACTTCAATGCTCACGTGGGCGATGACAGTGACACCTGGAGGGGCGTGGTTGGGAGGAACGGCCTCCCCGATCTGAACCCAAGTGGTGTTTTGTTATTGGACTTCTGTGCTAGTCACAGTTTGTCCATAACGAACACCATGTTCGAGCATAGGGGTGTCCATAAGTGCACGTGGCACCAGGACACCTTAGGTCGGAGGTCGATGATCGACTTTGTAGTCGTGTCATCTGATCTCCGACCCTATGTCTTGGACACTCGGGTGAAGAGAGGGGCTGAGTTGTCAACTGATCACCACCTGGTGGTGAGTTGGATCCGCTGGCGGAGGAGGAAGCTGGACAGACCTGGCAGGCCCAAACGTATGGTGAGGGTCTGCTGGGAACGTCTGGCCGAGCACTCTGTTGGGGAGGTCTTTAACTCCCACCTCCGGGAGAGCTTTTCCCAGCTTCCGAGGGAGGCGGGGGACATTGAGTCTGAGTGGACCATGTTCTCTACCTCCATTGTGGACGCAGCTGTTCGGAGCTGTGGCCGCAAGGTCTCCGGTGCCTGTCGTGGCGGCAATCCCCGAACCCGGTGGTGGACACCGGAAGTAAGGGATGCCGTCAAGCTGAAGAAGGAGTCCTATCGGGCCATGTTGACCTCCGGGACTCCTGAGGCAGCCGACGGGTATCGGCAGGCCAGGCGTGCTGCAGCTCGGGCAGTTGCGGAGGCAAAAACTCGGAACTGGGAGGAGTTCGGGGAGGCCATGGAGAAGGACTATCGGTCGGCCTCGAAGAAATTCTGGCAAACCGTCCGGCGCCTCAGGAGGGGGAAGCAGTACTCTGCCAACACTGTTTACAGTGCGGGTGGGGAGCTGTTGACCTCGACTGGGGACATTGTCGGGCAGTGGAAGGAATACTTTGAGGATCTCCTCAATCCCACTGTCATGTCTTCCACTGAGGAGACTGAGGCTGATGACTCAGAGGTGGACTCGTCCATTACCCAAGCCGAAGTCACTGAGGTGGTTTGCAAGCTCCTCGGTGGCAAGGCACCAGGGGTGGATGAGATCCGCCCTGAGTATCTCAAGTCTCTGGATGTTGTGGGGCTGTCTTGGTTGACACGCCTCTGCAACATCGCGTGGCGGTCGGGGACAGTGCCTCTGGAGTGGCAGACTGGGGTGGTGGTCCCTCTTTTTAAGAAAGGGGACCGGAGAGTGTGCTCCAATTATAGGGGAATCACACTTCTCAGCCTCCCAGGGAAAGTTTACTCCAGGGTACTGGAGAGGAGAATTCGACCGATAGTCGAACCTCGGATCCAGGAGGAACAATGCGGTTTTCGTCCTGGTCGCGGAACACTGGACCAGCTCTATACCCTTCATAGGGTGCTCGAGGGTTCATGGGAGTTTGCCCAACCAGTCCACATGTGCTTTGTGGATCTGGAGAAGGCATTCGACCGTGTCCCCCGTGGTATTCTGTGGGGGGTGCTTCGGGAGTATGGGGTTCGGGGCTCTTTGCTAAGGGCTGTCCGGTCCCTGTACGAACGGAGCAGGAGTCTGGTTCGCATTGCCGGCAGTAAGTCAGACCTGTTCCCAGTGCATGTTGGACTCCGTCAGGGCTGCCCTTTGTCACCGGTTCTGTTCATAATTTTTATGGACAGAATTTCTAGGCGCAGCCAGGGGCCGGAAGGAATCCTGTTTGGGAACCACAGGATTTCATCTCTGCTTTTTGCGGATGATGTTGTCCTGTTGGCTTCTTCAAACCAGGACCTTCAGCATGCACTGGGGCGGTTTGCAGTCGAGTGTGAAGCGGCTGGGATGAGAATCAGCACCTCCAAGTCCGAGGCCATGGTTCTCGACCGGAAAAGGGTGGCTTGCCCTCTCCAGGTTGGTGGAGAAGTCCTGCCTCAAGTGGAGGAGTTTAAGTATCTCGGGATCTTGTTCACGAGTGAGGGAAGGATGGAGCGTGAGATCGACAGGCGGATCGGTGCAGCCTCCGCAGTGATGCGGTCGCTTTACCGGTCCGTCGTGGTGAAGAAGGAGCTGAGCCAAAAGGCGAAGCTCTCAATTTACCGGTCGATCTACGTTCCGACTCTCACCTATGGTCATGAGCTTTGGGTAATGACAGAAAGAACAAGATCGCGGATACAAGCGGCTGAAATGAGTTTCCTTCGCAGGGTGGCTGGGCGCTCCCTTAGAGATAGGGTGAGAAGCACAGTCACTCGGGAGGAGCTCGGAGTAGAGCCGCTGCTCCTCCACATCGAGAGGAACCAGCTGAGGTGGCTCGGGCATCTTTTTCGGATGCCTCCTGGACGCCTCCCTGGGGAGGTGTTCCAGGCATGTCCCCCCGGGAGGAGGCCCCGGGGAAGACCCAGGACACGCTGGAGGGACTATGTCTCTCGGCTGGCCTGGGAACGCCTCGGTGTTCTTCCCGAGGAGCTGGCCGAGGTGTCTGGGGAAAGGGAAGTTTGGGCTTCCATGCTTAGACTGCTGCCTCCGCGACCCGGTCCTGGATAAGCGGAAGAAGACGAGACGAGGCTTATCCTGTGCAGGGTCACGGACAAGCTGGAGCCTATCCCAGCTGACTATAAGTGAGAGGCAGGGTACACCCTGGACAAGTCATAAGATCATTGCAGGGCTGACACATAGAGACAAACAATCATTCACACCTACGGTCAATTTAGAGCCATCAATCAACCTAACCTGCATGTCTTTGGACTGTGGGGGAAACCGGAGCACCCGGAGGAAACCCACGCAGACACGGGGAGAACGTGCAAACTCCACACAGAAAGGCCCCCATTGACCACTGGGCTCGAACCCAGAACCTTCTTGCTGTGAGGCAACAGTGCTAACCACTACGTCACTGTGCGGCCCACTCAGCAAACAATGTGGACTTTATAGATAACTGGAATAGTTTTGAGGGTAAGGTTGTTCTGGAATTGTGGGATGGTATTCATCCCACTTGGGAAGGTGACGCACTTATTTCTTGCAGCATAGCTCATAGTATCATAGTGAAGGCCAGGAAGTAGACAAGCAGGCTAAACTGACTGTCCGCTAGCTGCCTTGAGTCAGATTCTGGTGCTGAGAAGACAGTTCCCTATCTGCTTAGCAGCAGCAATGACAAGACAGCGCTGCTTCAGCAACACTCCAGAACGAAGTGCTCTTCAGCACATCATGGCACAGCTGGAGCTCACTGGAGGAGGAGGAGGAGGAGGAGGAGGAGTATAAAAGGGTGCTGCTCCAACTCACAGGCGATTAGCTCTGAGCATGATGTCTGACATCATCTGACCCACTGTTATTTCACCAGGCTTCACCATTGCACTTTGCCACAAACAGCCAGCACCAAGACCTGCACTCGCTCCCATTTTTCCATTTCTGTTTCCAGTTGAGAGTACGCTGTGCGCGTTTTGGCTGCCGGAGCTTTTCATTTTTCTTTTTTTCCTTTTGTTTTTTCTTTTTCTTTTGTGTTTGTGTAGTTTGATGCTTGTTTTTTATTTGAGTGTTTTGTCCACTGGTTGTGGCATAGCTCCGGACCCAGTTTTGGTGTCAGTTCCCTTCAGGCCTTGGTGCACCATGGGTGATGCCTGTTCTCCTCACTATGGACTGCAGTGAGTGCGTTACTCTTTTTAACATCCTGGTTGTCCAGCGCTCTGTGCGGCAGTGCTTTTGTGCTTGGTGTGGGGCTCTGAGCAATGTTGCCTGGTGGTGTCACAGTGGCTGTGCAGCACGGGCGATTGCTCTAAGACAACGAGGGAGGCTCAGCCTCCTCTAAAAATGACGAACATCATGTAGGATGAATTGCGCTAGGCTTATGTTATAGCCGACCTTATAACATTGCTATTTCAGATCCAGAATCATAGAAATATATGTGCTCAACCCAACTACAGTGCGAAATCATTCCCTTATAACTTTCCTCAGTTCGCCTAATGTGTGCGTGAGTTTTTCCCCCTCGTGACAGCGCGATGCAGCCCAGCCTCAGTGGACTTCAATGGCATTTGGGAGCTATGCGCTTTTCAATCTCAAAATGCAAGACGATTATTGGACAAATACTGTGAAACCGCCCGCCCACGGAGTCTCACGGACTCCCAGCCTCAGTGGACTTCAATGGCATTTGGGAGCTATGCGCTTTTCAATATCAAAATGCAAGACGGTTATTGGACAAATACTGCAAAAATGCCCACCCACGGACTCCGAGCCTCACAGTGGGAGGGACATGGCAATTTCCGCGAGGAGACTGGTGATTGGTGAAAGCGGCTGGATATTTTCTTTGATTGACAGCTCGTTTCAAATATAGACAGGCAGCGGTGAATTTCAGTTCGGTCCCATGCGGATTCGCAAGTGCTGTGGTGTATTGTAAGAGCTCAGCTTACATTTTGATTTCATTCATTACATACAGTTTCTACCAGCTTTTTTAGTTTGTATATATTTTCATTGTAAATAAAGTGTAAATATAATGTTGTCAAGTTTGCTATCTTAGTTCCAGAAATGTCGTTTATTTGAGTGACTGAACTTGAACTTGAGGGGGCTAGTCAGCTAGCAAGAAAGCTGCGCACGGATGCCAAGCATTGCTGATTTAATTTTGGCGAAACCATTTGCCAGTCTTCCTTTCGAGGAAAAAATTAAAATTAAAGAGCAGGGTAGACCAACGCCTCAAATTGACTTGGTGAAAAAGGTAGGGAATAATACTCGTTCCTTTCAGCTCTCCTGGTACGAGAAAGTGAATTGGCTAACAGCAAGTGACCCACATCAACAACAGTAAATAGGCTACTTTAGTAATATGTCATGGATGGACCAAAAATATAGAATCTATTTAAAATGTTTATGCTGAGTATATTATATTGGAATATATATTTATCTGGATATGAATTAAACACAGCTACAATTTGGAAAACATTTTTAAACAAAAACACAGCCGAGAACATTTCACACTACAGACCTGGATTAAAAGTGAAGGGTTATCAAAATTGTCAATAAAACATTTCTCAGTCAAAATAAGTAAAATATAGGGAAAGTGTCATTGAATGAAATGTGTGGCACCCAGCTCTATGTTTGGCTCCCCAAGGTCAGTGCTTGTGCCTATTCCAGAACACTCTGCTGTTACTGCTGAGGTTCCTGACAAAGAGCTGCTTTCAATAATGATCAATTTTTAAACAACATGCCACAATTTTAAAATATAAAATGTTAAAATATACTCCCCCCCCCCAACACCACCATCATGTATATTGGACAGTAGGCTAATGGGCCAAAAGAACCTGTTATTTCACAGTTTGTGACCCCGCCAACAATCAGCCAGATCAGAGACAAGAGTATGGGCAAAACTGATGTGTTTTTTCTTTTTTCTTTTAAAATCTGGAAATATCGTAACCGACCAGCCTCCCCTGTTTGAAAGACTACCAGCCGCCACTGCTGTGCAGGTGGTTTGGGACATACCGGTGCTCTGTGTGGTGACGTTTCTGTGCTTGCTTTGTGAATCCATGGCTTGGTGTTCCGAGCAATGTTGCCCAGTGGCGGCGTGGCGACTGTGCAGGTGATGTGGGATTTATCTTCGTGTGACTGGTGGGACTGTGTTAGCTACGCCATTGGAATTACATCTTGACCCTCTTTTGGTGGACTTTTTTTTTCCCCCTCAATTGTAAAGCGACCTTGGGTGTGAGAAAGGTGCTATATAAATTGAACTTATGATGATGATAACTATTATTATTATTATTATTATTATTATTATTATTTATCCACACTCTTTTCCACTTAAAAAAAAATGAGAACACTTTTCTCGCACCTTATTCCCACTTTTCGAATTTGTTTCGAGTCCTTACCGCAAGAGGTGCTACACAGATAAATTGTTTATTGTTAATAAAATTATAACTGTTCAGAAGTTTAATGGACTGTGTTTAACAGAGATGTGGCTCAAACCAAGTGAGTATGTAGCATTAAATGAAGCTAGTCCTCCTGGACACATATACCGTATATATACAGTACACCAGCCTTGTCTAACTGGCAGAGGAGGAAAGTCACAGTTATTTATAATGATAATCTTGGCATCACACAAGACCGTAGACATAAATTCAATGTGTGTTGAAATTCTTTATGCTTCCATAACATACGTAGCAACAAAAAAGTAAGTCTACCCAGTCGATTTCACTCATTATTAGTTACAGATCCCTGGAGTCATATTCTGAATATCTTTGTGAATTTGCTGATTTCATCTCAAACCTGCTTGTTTCTTTAGACAATGTTTTAATCATTGCAGACTTTAATATTTACTTTGATAACCTGGAAGACCCTCTAAGAGCAGCATTCATGTCCATTCTAAATTCAGTCGGGGTTAATCAGAACATCATAGGACCCACTCGTGATGGTGGTCACACTCTTGATCTAATACTAATATCAGATTAAATGTAGAACTATGTCCATGTATATTTCAACAAGACAATGCAAAACCACATTCTGCATACATTACAAAGGTATGGATGTGGAAGAAGAGGGTGCGGGTGCTTGGTCTGTCCCCAACAGAGAGTGTGTGGCAAATTTTGAAACAAAAAATGTGATGATGACCCTGTACTGTTTGTCAGGGTGCAGGCACTTACGGATGCAAACGGAGGGGAGAGCAAGTGCATTGCAAACTGTAAACAAAGCCAAATTGTGAAACTGGAGACATAGTCAGGGACGGGCAAGGGTCAGTCAATCAGCGAGCGGAATATCAGAGATCAGGCGAGAGAACGAAGTCAGAAATAAACGTAGACAGAGTTCAATAACAGGATATAAGGCAGATAGTCAAACGGCTCGGTAAAGTCAGGCACGGGGACACAGAATGATACTTCACAAAGTCAGAGTGTGAGAGCTGAGCTTATATAGGGAAGGTGATTGCCGGTAAATTAGAGACAGGTATTGAGGTTAGAATTCTGGTGATGAGGGGTGCTGTGGTGCTTGGGAAGTGTAGTTCGGAGCGGCCATGTTTGGAGGCTGCTCCGAACTCAGGTTTTCAGTGCTGTTACTGACACTGTTGCACAATTTCAGACCTGTTTGCAGGAAAAATGGGACAAAACACCTAAAATGCTTGATCACTTGGTGTCTTCAGTTCCTAAATAGCTTTTAAGTGTTGTAAGAAGGAATGGCAACATTACAAAGTGGTAAATACTTTACCGTCCCAAGTTTTTATGAAATGTCTTGCAAGAAGCAAAATTTAAATGTGTTTATTTTGAACATCAAATAATGTGCTGTTTTGAGTGTAATACAGGTCAAAGATTATTTACAAATCATTCCTCTCAGTTTTGATTTCAATTTCAACATACCATCCCAACGTTCTCCGAATTGGCTTTTTATGTTTGACAGAATGGATCAAATTCTGTTCTGTAATCATAGTACAGCCAAATATTATAGCGCTCAAGCTGCATCACTATTATTTGTTGGATACAAGAAACCACAGCCATTTTACTGAAATGAAAATGATATTTAGTTTCAGACAATTTAATTTTAGACAATGACATTGAGGGATAGAATATAATCATGTTCACAATGCGACCATAGCTTGTAAAAGAAAACTATGAGAAAACTATGCACAATAGCATTCTCTATCATCTATCATGCTTTATTTGTGGGATATGTAGGATGTGTGTGTGTGTGTGTTCAATTCCAGAAACACTCATTATTTCATGAGATCATTCTTGATTATTTAAAAATTAATATATAATTGACGTGACTTGATTTACTGTCTGTAATAACCAAGTGCAATATGCAAAATTAATTGTATAATTTATGGCTGCAAGTAGCAATTGCGGGGGCAAGTACTTTCTCTTCCCACCCCTGAGAAATGGAGGAAGACCGTTCAAAATTTATGAGCCGTTCTACAAATGTGTGAATTATAGCGCCCGTATAAGAGATTGAGATTAAATTTCTTGGAGTCCTTTACAATAAGGACATTTACTCATCGACAAAGTTTGGTCAAAATAAATTACACCTTTGCGGAGATATGTCTTCACTTCCTGTTTGGAGCCTTCACTGTCAAATTCATTTGAGTGTTATGGATGAACCATCCATCATATCAAAAATCTGAGAATTTTTTTCCCCCCAGGTTGGCTTCCAGATGCTGTATTTCAGGTTTTATGGTTATTTGACAAGGTTTGTGGTAGAAGAAGAAAAAAAATCAGTTTTTGTTAAAATTCAAAAAGGTCAAATTCCTTAGATCATCAATACTGACCCTACAAGGGAGTCAATAAGATAAGGAATCTTGGTTCAAATGTTAGGGCAGCATGGTTGTGTAGTGGTTAGCACTGTCATCTCACAACAAGAGGGTTCTGGGTTCAAGCCCAGTGTCTGACGGGGGCCTTTCTGTGTGGAGTTCGCATGTTCTCCTTGTGTCTGTGTGGGTTTCCTCCGGGTGCTCTGGTTTCCCTGACAGTCCAAAGACATGCAGGTTAGGTTAACTGGTGACTCTAAATTGACCGTAGGTGTGAATGTGAGTGTGAATGGTTGTTTGTCTCTATGTGTCAGCCCTGTGATGATCTGGCGACTTGTCCAGGGTGTACCCCGCCTTTCGCCCGTAGTCAGCTGGGATGGGCTCCAGCTTGCCCGTGACTCTGCACAGGATAAGCGGTTATGGATATTGGATAGTTCAAATGTTTTGAGCAGTTTTACAAATTTGCTAATTATGATGCCACCAAGAGATGATTTTTGACAAAACGTCTTACGTCCTGAAGACACTTCGGATGGGGTCCTTCAGTAATCTCCACAGTTTGGTCAAAATAAGTCACACAATAAGTTTCTGAGATATGTGCTCAGTTCCTGTTTCACCGCTTCAGCATCAATTTTATTTCGGCGTTATGGACAAATGTCCTGTACATCAAACATCTGAATCACAATTTTTGTCACAGTTTTGTCTCCAAATGCTGCATGTCAAATTTGGTGATAATTGGATAAAATTATCCAAAGCAAAAAAAAAAAAATTCTAAAAAACAAAATGGCCAACATCATATTGATAAAATCACAAATCTGTTACATTCACAGCATCAGCACCATCAAGGCACTATATAGATAAACCTTCTTGGAGACCCTTAGTGTGAAGTCTTTCAGTTCTTTCCAAAGTTTGGTCAGAATTGTTGTGAAGGTAGCGGAGACTGTTTTATTTTATTAAACGTGTATGAAGGATTTTATGGGCTGCCATAGGCTTCCATAGAAAGTTAAAGAAGAAGAAGAGGAATCTGCACTATTTCTAGACCCCGATTTAAATGTAAGCAAATGTGTGATATTGACCATGTTAACTGCTTTGTAAAAAAGGTCAGATTTTCCTCATGCCTAATCTCTTCTATTGAAGCATGTCTTCACATGACACTTTAATGGATTTGATCTAAAGTGGATCATAAGATTTTGTTCTGTGCCAGCTCAAGTGAATACAGTCATTAAAGAAAAAAAGGGGACATACCAAAGACAAAGAAACTCTGAAATATATATAAATATTTAGATCCATCCACAACTGCTTATCCTGTGCAGGGTCGCAGGCAAGCTGGATCCTATCCCAGCTGACTACGGGCGAAAGGCGGGGTACACCCTGGACAAGTCACCAGGTCATCACAGGGCTGACACACAGAGACAAACAACCAATCACACTCACACTCACACCTACGGTCAATTTAGAGTCACCAATTAGCCTAACCTGCATGTCTTTGGACTGTGGGGGAAACCGGAGCACCCGGAGGAAACCCACGCAGACACGGGGAGAACATGCAAACTCCACACAGAAAGGCCCCCCGTCGGCCGCTGGGCTCGAACCCAGAACCTTCTTGCTGTGAGGCAACAGTGCTACACTACACCACTGTGCTGCCCATGTAAATATTTTGAAGATTTGTAGTGAAATATGTTGTTTTAAATTAGATAAGAATGCAAAATAGAAGCCTTTTCACTCATGCTCTCAGACCTTTAGAAGCCACTGCATACTGTGATGGCTACCAAAAAAAAAAAAAAAAAACTGCCTCTAGCTAGCAATATCTAGCTTTCTAGTAATATTTCATCCAAATTTTTTCTATAACACATACTAACAGAGCAGGAATTAGTAGTTAGAATTAGCAGAACTGGACTCCAGCAGTCAAGGTGGCTTTTAGGAGCAGATGGTAACATTTATGGTGCTTCTGTTTGCAATATAATAATTGCTAAGTGTAGCTTTTCAAATTAGTTATGGTTATTAACACAGCAAGCAAACCTTGTTTTAGCCACTTGAACTGACATGCCCTGGCACAGTTTTGATCAGGTGAGGTTTTTGTAGCATAGAGCTATAATTTAATTGCAATTAAACACATGTACTGTCCATCCATCCATTATCTGTAGCCGCTTATCCTGTTCTACATGGTCGCAGGCAAGCTGGAGCTTATCCCAGCTGACTATGGGCGAGAGGCGGGGTACACCCTGGACAAGTCACCAGGTCATCGCAGGCTGACACAGAGACAAACCACCATTCACACTCACACCTACGGTCAGTTTAGAGCCACCAATTAACTTAACCTGCATGCCTTTGGGGGAAACCGAAGCACCCGAAGGAAACCCACACAGACCCGGGGAGAACATGCAAACTCCACACAGAAAGGCCCCCTGTCTGCCTCAAACCCAGAACCTTCTTGCTGTGAGGCGACAGTGCTAACCACTACACCACCGTGCTGCTTACACATGTACTGTAATTGTTAAATTTACCTTTAGTACTATGATGCTAGTTAGCAAGAACCTTTGCTAGGAAGCAATTGTTCTAATGTAACAATGTTCTTGGAGTTCCTGAAGTGTACAACAGAAAAGTGTTCACATATAGTCGGTCCTCTGTTAATCACAGCAGCATCGACCAATCAATTGCTTCTGTGCGTTCATGTTTGTAGAAGAGGGTAGATAGCACATTCCTCCAAGTGTGTTATGCTGCCCCATGACTCAGCGTGAGCACATGGATGGCTTCACGTGTTATTCTACATGCTCCCCTGGTTGGCAGCTTCATATAACAGGGCAGAACTGCCTAGATCGAATTGGGGAGAGAACGTGCGGAAAATCCTTCTGAAAAATGCTCTTTTATTCACACACACATACACACACACACACACACACACACACACACTAGGCTTGGTGGTTAGCCACAGAACCACTAAGCTAGTGAAAATCAGCAGGGCAAAAAAAATCCATCAGACTCCTGCTGGATGGCAATTACAAAAGCGCACCAAACTGTTATAACACATGCCAACACAGACAAATGGCATCAACAGACAAACACACATCCCCTGTTAGAGAAAACACTTCACACACAAAAAAATTAACTCCTGCATAAATTGGCAGCTGCAGGGCTTATGGGAAAGCAAACAAGTGTCTGCACTACTGTATGAGTTTTTATATTATTGTATGACATATTTTAACATTTGTAACCATGTTGGCAGAGGCTTGGAGTGATGTTCCATCACTTTAATTTTAGCACTCATGCATGAACACTTAGTCTTTTTGCCCTCAATAATAAAATTTTGATATCTGATTAAATTCATCTCATCTCATTATCTGTAGCTGCTTTATCCTGTTCTACAGGGTCGCAGGCAAGCTGGAGCCTATCCCAGCTGACTACGGGCGAAAGGCGGGGTACACCCTGAACAAGTCGCCAGGTTCTGATTAAATTGCTGGTCACAAATTAGATGAGCTTTAGTTCAAATTACTAGTTCTCGAGCACCTCGTTGCAGCTCGATGACCACCCACTAAATTAGACAATGTGACCAACATGCACAATTAAGTCACACAACTGGCATTTGAAGTCAATGGAAGCAAACTTCCCACAGTGCTTCTGACCAATTAAAGGGATTTAAGCCACGGAAAAAAGTATTGAGTGTGTGACCTCAATTCTCAATGAACTCCACTCCTCCAAAAATGTGTCCTTAAATGATTTCTTGTAAAGCCAAGTATTGCATTGTTCAAATACAAATTAAAGCTGATTGTTAAGTTTGGTTCAAACCTCTGGCTGACACCAGATAATGGGATTATAAATCATTATTCATCAAGTAAATAATCTTGAAAGGATATTTAGTATGAGCATAGTCTTTATGATCGCAGTAATTGTTCTTCGGTATAAGTCTACAATTTCCAATTGAAATTATTCACTGAAGCAAAGGTAATATAATGGAAATCTTTAGGGCATCCATGTGGGACCGTTCAAATGTCAAAGCTTCGGTGTTACTACAATTAATAAATAAATTCCATGTCTTCACAATATTGGAGCAAAACTGTAAAAGCGAGAATATGTCAGAATGTATTGTTGTCCTTCTTCTGGAGCGGTCTGAGTTTGAGGCAGGAATATATTTGTGTTAATCGTAGTCTAAATGAATGTATGCAAGCTTAGTTTATTTTGATTACAAATCCAAAGACTTATTAGTAACACTTAGAGAGAGTACTTTATTTCACATGAATTGGTGCTTGTTCTGCTGAGATAGTTGTTTTTATTTTGCCCACTCGCAGAACACACTGATAGACGATAAAAGAGGAGATGAAAATAAGGGTTGTTAAAATAAGGAGTGATTTGTCTCTGTTCTGTTGATCCCCAAGCTTCGAGCAGAATAGGTAATTGATTCAGTAGGTGGTAGATGGATGAGGAAAGACTCTGAGGGAGACAGACAATGAAAGGAGAAATCATTAGGAAACTCAGCAGCTGAAGTGAATTGGTCACCCGAAGGCCAGAGACGGACAATGGAGCTATGGCTACAACGGCCCAACAAATCTTATAGCCCTCTCCAGGATGCCAATTACAACCTGCCCAGTGCATTTATGATACACCTTCTGTCAAATGCAAACACTTTCACCTGATTGTAGTGTCTGGCAACCATTCGCAAGCAATCTTGTTCCTTTATGAACCATAAAACTTCACTCAAAATAGCAGCCAGAAAAGTGCAATATCCGTGACATACCGTAGCACACTTCTTTCTAGGTGCGTATTCGTACCAGTGGGCTTTAAACTAGAAATGTGCAGCTTTCAACAATGGCCATCAAATGGTTGCTAAGAAACACAGAGCTGAAACTCTCCTGAGATTGTTACAGATCTTCAGGAAATGGCTGGTGGTGAAAGAAGCCAAAGTGTGCTTTAGTAATGATGCCCTGTGACTGTCATTCCAACTGCTTTGGTGAAAGTTTGAATTCTCCAATTGTCCCACTGCTCATAATGGCATCGCTCTTGCTGCTCATGTATTCTGTGTTGAATCATTCATCGTTGTCACCCACTGCCCTGCTAACAAACTCAGATGACAAATCATCCTTTTCACATTAGCATAATGTACAGTAAGGGCCCTACTCTCTCCTTCACTCGTAGAGTGTTTCTTCCCTGCTGCTACTTTTCTTAATGGTACTTCCAAAGAATAGGTATAAGGTGTAAGACCTCCATTTGCTTCTATGAAAGGTTACTAAGGTTAATGACACATTCTTGTCATATGAATAACTGTAATTACTGCTTTCAGCTGGAATCAAAATTTTCAACTTAACCCCACAAGATGTAATAACATGAGCATAGCTATCTTTGAAAGATGGTCACTACTGAATAAAAATTACCACCATCATTTTTACATCATAAACAATTTGGGCATACTTTCAAGTCAGAGTACTGATGTGAACAGAGGCATGTATGGGCCTTTTTTTATTCCAACTCTCAACTGCTCCCAAAGGAATTTGCAACTGCCTTCTTTCTGACAACTCTCACCCACTCATACAGGAATTCTGACCAGTCCTACATGATTGCAAAGGTATTCTGACTAGTTCCATCCAAATGCAAAGGTATTCTGACCAATATCACCCAATTGCAAAGATATTCTGACCAATTGCAAAGGAATTCTGACTAGCCCCACCTAACTGCAAAGGTCTTCTGACCAATGTCATCCAATTGCAAAGGTCTTCTTACCAATGTCACCCAATTGCAAAGGTCTTCTTATGGATGTCACCCAATTGCAAAGGTCTTCTGACCAATATCACCCAATTGCAAAGGAATTCTAACCAGTATCACCCAATTGCAAAGGAATTCGGACTAGTCCCACCCAACTGTAAAGGTCTTCTGACCAATGTCACCCAGTTGCAAAGGTATTCTGACCAATATCACCCAGTTGCAAAGGTATTCTGACCAATATCACCCAGTTGCAAAGGTATTCTGACCAATATTAGATTAGATTAGATTAGATTAGATTAGATTAGATTAGATTAGATTAGATTAGATTAGATTAGATTCAACTTTATTGTCATTGCACATGTCACAGGTACAAGGCAGCGAAATGCAGATTGCATCTAACCAGAAGTGCATAGCAGTAAATAACATAAGTGTATACAAATACAAATGTGCAGGAATTAAAGTATATGGAATGGTATAATGATATGATAGATATTTACAGTATAAACAAAACACAGTATGAATAAACAGTAGTGCAAATGGTGATAGTGTAGTGAAGTAAGTTCAAGTCAATTCAGTTTGTTCGGTGTGTGTGTGTGTGTGTGTGTGTGTGTGTGTGTGTGTGTGTGTGTGTGTGTGTGAAGTGGGGGGGACGGAGTTCAGCAGTGAGATAGCTGAAGGAAAAAAAATGTTCCTGAACCTGGTGGTTTTGGTCCAAAGGCTCCTGTAGCACCTTCCATCCAGAGGGTAGGAGAGTGAACAGTTTGTGTGCTGGGTGACAGGAGTTTTTGTTGATGTTTATGGCTCTCCTGAGACAATGCTTCCTGTAGATGTTCTCAATAGCAGGAAGTGAGGCTCCCATGACACACTGGGCAATTTTCACCACCCTCTGCAGTGCCTTCCAGTCCGAGACAGAGCAGTTCCCATAGCAGACTCTAATATAGTTGGTTAGGATGCTCTCAATGGTACAGTGGTAGAAGTTCACCAGGATGTCTGAAGAGAGGTGTTTTTTCTTCAGAGTCCTCAAGAAAAAGAGATGCTGGTGAGCCTTCTTGACCAGGTTGGAGCAGTTGGTTGTCCAGGTGAGGACCTGTGAGATGTGGATCCCCAGGAGTTTGAAGCTGATCACATGCTCCACTGCTGAACAGTTGATGTGGATGGGTGTGTGTGTGTGTCAGCATTCCTCCTGAAGTCCATGATGAGCTCCTTGGTCTTATTGGTATTGAGCAGCAGGTTGTTCTCGCTACACCACACAACCAGGCAGTCCACCTCCTCCCTGTAGGCTGACTCGTCATTGTTCTTGATGAGGCCTATCACTGTGGTGTCATCCGCAAACTTGATGATGGTGTTAGTGTAATGTACAGATCTGCAGTCATGAGTAATATCATCCAGTTGCAAAGGCTTCTGACAAATATCACCCAATTCCAATGATATGCTGACCAATATCACCCAATTGCAAAGAAATTGTGAAAAATCTCACCCAGTTTCAAAGGAATTCTGACCAATCACACCCATTGCATAGGAATTCTGACCAATCACACCCATTGCAAAGGAATTCTAACCAGTCCCACCACTCTCCTACAGAAAGATTGATGACGTACCTATTTCTATTTAACATTGTATGTCACTGATTCTAATTATATAGCTTATGTCTTTGAATGTTTTTTTTTCTTCTCTGGCTTAGTTTTCAATCAATTTATAGTTACATTTTATTGTGAGACATCCCCAAAACAAGTTAGTTCCTGTTATTTCTTATGCTCTTGTAGCAGTTATAAACAGTTATTCCTCCACCAGCCCCCCTCTCTCTCTCTCTCTCTCTCTCTCTCTCTCTGTTAATATGTAGACCTTCATGTGTCATAAAATGTAAGTTACAACTTTACCATGTCAAAAAAAAAAAAGTTACAGCTTTGCCCATGACTGTTACAAAACAGTGACATTGGAGACTCCTTCCAAAAAATGTTAAATAAATATCTCCTTATGGAAAACTTCACCATACACCATTTGTGTCAGTTTATGTGGATCGTCCACCATACACATTCATGTGCAAGTTACTCTATTATATAATAATAATAATAATAATAATAATAATAATCTCATTATCTCATTATCTCTAGCCGCTTTATCCTGTTCTACAGGGTCGCAGACAAGCTGGAGCCTATCCCAGCTGACTACAGGCGAAAGGCGGGGTACACCCTGGACAAGTCGCCAGGTCATCACAGGGCTGACACATAGACACAGACAACCATTCACACTCACATTCACACCTACGGTCAATTTAGAGTCACCAGTTAACCTAACCTGCATGTCTTTGGACTGTGGGGGAAACCGGAGCACCCGGAGGAAACCCACGCGGACATGGGGAGAACATGCAAACTCCGCACAGAAAGGCCCTCGCTGGCCACGGGGCTCGAACCCGGACCTTCTTGCTGTGAGGCGACAGCGCTAACCACTACACCACCGTGCCGCCAATAATAATAATAATAATATAAATTGAACTTAATAATCTCATCTCATCTCATTATCTCTAGCCGCTTTATCCTTCTACAGGGTCGCAGGCAAGCTGGAGCCTATCCCAGCTGACTACGGGCGAAAGGCGGGGTACACCCTGGACAAGTCGCCAGGTCATCACAGGGTTGACACATAGACACAGACAACCATTCACACTCACATTCACACCTACGGTCAATTTAGAGTCACCAGTTAACCTAACCTGCATGTCTTTGGACTGTGGGGGAAACCGGAGCACCCGGAGGAAACCCACGCAGACACGGGGAGAACATGCAAACTCCACACAGAAAGGCCCTCGCCGGCCCCGGGGCTTGAACCCAGGACCTTCTTGCTGTGAGGTGACAGCACTAACCACTACACCACCGTGCCACCAATAATAATAATAATAATAATAATAATAATAATATAAATTGAACTTAATAATAATAATTATAATTTCAATTATTATTATTATTATTATTATTATTATTATTATTGAAATTATAATGTAGTAGAATGAGTATGTTCATATAAACCTGTGATTTGTTTTTCACTACTGCTGTTATAGAAAAGTAATCAGCACCTTCTGACCAAAATGAATGGAGAATTTAACAATGCTGTGGGATAATGTCAAGTAACTAGATCACTATTTAAGTCAGTAACATGAGGCTACATTGGACAGGGACATGGTGTTGTTCCCAAAGTTCATATTCACAGCTAAGGTGTTGAGAGATAGCTTAGCCTTAGTAGTTTCTTGAAGATTAAAAATGATAATATTTGTTCTCAGTATTTTACCATGATAATTCTGTGTTAGTTTAATATGAGTAAATATGTCTAGATGAAGAACACCTTTATGCAGACATAAATCTATACATATTGATAAAATATTCTGCGCATACTCAAGAACAGTTAGTCACCCTGATTCATCTTCCTTGGAACAAATGTTGTGGCTATTTTCTAAAATAATTCACATCTTACTCCATTTTTCATCCAGCTGGGTGAAAATTGCACTTTGTGATCTATAAAAGAAAGTTTTCCTCATGTTTTGTTATTTTTCACAGTGAAGAATCATGCTGCCAATTAAAGGTGATAAAGGCCTCGAGTTATCTTCTAAAGAAGATGTGCTGTAGCTCAATACTGATGCATAGGGATGGCGAAAGAGGTCAAGGTTCATTCTCATGGAGCATCACTTTTGTGCAATACAAGAACACTGACAAAATGTGAAACATATCACAGTGGCTATTTATTTAGCTTTGCTCTCATGGTTCTAATCTGTTCTCATGCTGATCATTTGAAACTACAGAGATCATGAAATATAAGCACCAAAAAAAAGTCTACTCAGTTGATTCTGCTAATTATGTCTGTGAAGATTCTCAGTCATCCAGGTCATAGTGACTGTGGGTGGTAAAAGAGAGCAACTGGACTTGCTTGAAGATTCTTGAAGACATTTCACCTCTCATCTGAAAGGCTTCTTCAGTTCTGTCTGACTAGTAGGGAGTATCAGGCATTTATCCTCTCATGGATGAAAAGGAATTCGGACTAGTCCCACCCAACTGTAAAGGTCTTCTGACCAGTGTCACCCAGTTGCAAAGGTATTCTGACCAATATCACCCATGAGATTCAGTAGTGGTTAATCAGAACGTCATAGGACTTATTCATAATGGTGGTCACACTCTTGATCTAATCCTAACATTCAGACTAAATATAGAAAACACAGTCACACATCCATATTCTGAAGGTATCTCAGATCATTATCTAATCTCAATAGATCTTAGCAATAATACATGCACATTGCCACACTGTTATGTCAAGCCATGGGCGTCGCCACCATTGAATGTGAAGGGGGTGTGTCCCTTTCACATTTCATAATTCTTCGTTTGGACCCCCCCACATTTAACATAAAATATTAGTTCACCCAGCGCCATTTCTATTGCTTCGTGAAAGAATTCATTCCACTTGATCGATAAGAGAATACACATACCACTGAAAATCCACTCCGGGTTTTCCGGGCGTTACCTACAACAACTCACCGCACGCGAGTGAATCTCAGCGCGAGCAGAGACATGTTGGTGCTGCTGCTCAAAAGTGGAGGAGGTGGCGTCAGCCCCACTGGCACACCTAGCTTTTGCTAAAACCTTATTCTTTTGTTATCTGCCCTCAAAATGAACCCTAGACCACATTAAATTAATGTTCAACTAAACAATGAAATAAGCTTAGTCTAATGGGGTATTCTTGGTTTATGATGAATTGTTTGCAGTATTTGCTCCCTCCCCAGACACAATGGATATAAGGACATTCTTTAAAAAGAAGCAGAAAGTCAGTCAAAATTTCCCCACAGGACAGGGTTTTTTTGTCCCAATGGAAATGTTAGTGCAGTTAGCTGGCTAGTCAATGTTAGGAGGCCTATCAGCTAGCTTAATGTTAGCTATCATTTAACTCAAACCCAGTATGCCGACCTTACTGTAATGCCAAGAATGAGGTCAAGTCTGTTCTGATGATATTTATTGATTCCCTGTTGTGATTTGAAGAACTTGTTTTGTCTGGTCTTTGCCAGTTTTCTGGAAAGTAACATGGGAGATCAGTGTATGGGGAAGGAATAGTAGAAAGGAAAGCGATGGAGAGAGATGGATGTTATTCCAGGTGGATTGTGAAGGAAAGGGGGATAAAAGTTATGAAGTGGTAGAAATTGTGGTGGCACCAATGTAAGAAGGAGTTATATCTATAAATCTATTTGTTATACTAATCTGTAAATGTTACTGTAGTACCACCATTGCATGTAGGTTGACAAAACTGCACTTGTTCATTGTGTGAAGTTGTCTTTTATGTGTCATTGCTTGACCCAGTGTAATTTTGTGTTATGAAGACTGCATGATGCCATGTCATTTTTGTTATGAGTATCACTAAATCGGAAAAAAGTAAAATGCACCCACTAAAGTCACTGTTGGCGGTGAACAAAACTGCACCTGTTCATTGTGTGAAGTTATTTTTTATGTGTCACCGTTGCTTGACACAGTGTGATTTTGGGTTATGAAGTTTGCATGATGCCATGTCATGCCTGTTCATTGTGTGAAATTATGAATATTCTTATTTTAAACATACAGTTGAGTGTCACTATTGCTTGGCACAGTGGCATGTTGTGTTACATCTAAAACTAAATAAAAAAGGAAACAAAATAAAAAGTAAAATGCACCTATAAAGTCATTGTTAATGATAAATTGTGTCACATTCATCTCATTATCTTAGGCAGAGCAGTGGGTTTAAAAACAGGCTGATGAATATATGGACTAGTTGAATGAGGGCTTATTGTTGAGTCTCTAAAATAGTCATTGAATTAAGTGACTTTTTTTGAAGATAAAATTAGGTGTTTAACAACCTGTTAAAAATACACCAGAATGCAGGAAATGGCATCTAATTAATTACAAATTTTCGGGGGAGGACCCCCCCCACCACCACCACCACCAGTGTGCCCCCCCCCCCACTTTAAAAATGCTTCTGACACCCCTGTGTCAAACATACCTTCATGTCAACAACTCCAGAGTTTTTTTTATCAATAGTCTCCCAGAGTTATCAACTATGATTGGACCACCATCTGACGCCACAGAACTTGATCAAGCAAATGAATGCTTACAGTCAGTCTTCCATTATAAACAAGATAATGTAGCTCCACTTAAAATTATAACTAGAGAGAGAGAAAAAAAACAGACCACTCGGGAAAAAAAAATCCACCCTAATAGAAGATAACAAAAATAACCCTCGATTCTTATTTAATTCTGTAGCAAAATAAACTAAGAATAAGACCATCACAGAAATGTGCATACCATCAATATGTTGTAGTGATGAATTTTGTCAGTGGGCAAAATTGAAAATACCAGGAAAAAAAAAATTCAGAGTATTAACTAAAAGCCAGACAATTTGAAAACTCACCCTATATTCTCATCTCATCTCATTATCTCTAGCCGCTTTATCCTGTTCTACAGGGTCACAGGCAAGCTGGAGCCTATCCCAGCTGACTACGGGCGAAAGGTGGGGTACACCCTGGACAAGTCGCCAGGTCATCACAGGGCTGACGCATAGACACAGACAACCATTCACACTCACATTCACACCTACGGTCAATTTAGAGTCACCAGTTAACCTAACCTGCATGTCTTTGGACTGTGGGGGAAAACGGAGCACCCGGAGGAAACCCACGCGGACACGGGGAGAACATGCAAACTCCGCACAGAAAGGCCCTTGCCGGCCACGGGGCTCGAACCCGGACCTTCTTGCTGTGAGGCGACAGCGCTAACCACTACACCACCGTGCCGCCACCCTATATTCTATAAATTATAATATAACTATATCAGACCAGCAATGTTTTACTTCCTTTCAAGAGACCAAACTAATTTCACTAGGTTCCTCATCAAAATCATCTACTTGTGTACTAGATCCTTTACCTACATATTTCTTCAATCGGATACTATCAGAACCAATCAGACCTCTTCTAAAAGTAATCAGTTCTTCCCTTAGCACTGGCTATGTACTGTACCTAAATCATTTAAACTAGCATTTATCAAACCACTGATAAAAAAAAACCTGATCCTCGATACCTGTCAGCTGTCCAACTATAGGCCAATATCTAACATTCTCTCCAAGATCCTAGAGTAAGCTTTAGCACAGCAGTTCTGTTCATACCTACACAGCAAAATCCCAAGTGTTGAATTAACACCCAGAGTGTTTATATAGGTCCAATTGGACCCAGATTAACTCTGAAAGTGTTAATTCAACACTGAGGAATTTGCTGTGTACAAAGGAACAACATTCATGAAATGTATCAGTCAGGATTTAGACCTCGTCAAAGCACAGAGACAGCACTGGTTAAAGTAGTAAATGACCCACTACTGCCCTCTGATCAGGGTTGTGTCTCCTTGATTGTGTTGCTTGACCTTAGTGCAGCTCTTGACAACATTGATCATACTATTACATTACACTTACACTGCATGGCACTTAGCAAATGCTCTTATCCAGAGTGATGTACAACAAGTGCAAAAGTTGGAACTCTATTCTTCTTGATAGATGAAAAAATGTTTTGGAATTAAAGGAACGGATCTCTCCTGGCTCAGGTCTTATTTAACTGATTATCAGTTTGTAGATGTAAATTGTGACTTCCCTATATTACTCTGTTTTTTGGCCCATTTCTCTTTTCTTTATAAATGCTACCTCTGGGTAATATTATTCATAAGCATGGTATAGTTTCCACTGTTATGCTGATGACACACAGTTGTATGTTTCAGCAAAACCAGATAAGAGGCACCAGCTTACAGTAATAAAATCGAAGAATGTGTTAAGGATATTAGACACTGGATGCTTATTAAGTTCCTTTTACTTAATTCTGAAAAGACAAGACAGAAGTACTTATAGCTAGTACAGTTAGCTTGCTTGGTTGATCTGCAAACAAAGCTAAAACAAAGTCTAGCATGTAACATGTTAATCAAGTGCATGCACTTTAAACCAAAGCGATGTGCATGAATCATATAGTTGACTGTAGGCTATGTAAAATAAAAATGCTAGACAGGCCACACCCACAAGCAACAACCTTAGTGGTCACTAAATGCCCACAAGAGACAAACTACAACTGATGCATTACTTGATAATATGAGCAGATGGTTATTGGTTTCTGTGGTGAGATCATGGCCAAATATGAAGCCAGTTCTATCTTCAAAAGTGTGAAAGGTGGCAAGTGTGTGATGCAAAAGGAACCATCTGCAGCTCAACACCTTGAAGACCAAGGAGCTGGTCATTGACTTTGGGAGGTCCAGACCAAGGTCATGACCAGTTCTGATCGAGGGAGTCGAGGTGGAGGCTGTGGATTCCTACAAGTACCTCGGGCTGTGGCTGGACAGCAAGCTGGACTGGACTTGCAACACCAAACACTTATACAGGAAGGGACAAAGCAGGCTATACTTCCTTAGGAGGTTGCGGTCCTTTAACATCTGCAGGAAACTCCTGTGGATGTTCTATCAGTCTGTGGTCACCAATGTCCTGTTTTACACTGTGGTGTGCTGGGGGGGGCAGCACATCCAAGAAGGACATATCCAGGCTGGACAAACTGATCAGGCGGGCCAGCTCTGTGGTCGGCATGAAGCTGGACTCTCTGGTGACGGTGGCAGAGAAGAGGTCTATGGACAAACTATTGAACATCATGGATGATGCCAGTCACCCTCTGCACACCGTCATCAGCAACCAGAGGAGCCTGTTCAGTGACAGAATGCTCCTTCCCAAGTGCAGGACGAACAGACTCAAAAACTCCTTTGTCCCTCACGCCATCAGACTGTACAACTCCTCTCTGGGGGGAGGAGGGGTAACAGGAGGACAGAGGACGGGAAGGAGCAGTAGCCTAGCCTAACAATAAGCAATACCGGACAATGTGCAATATCTCTCCTACCACCGCCCCCCCTTCTCCCCACCTTTTTTTTCTCCCCTCCTTCCCCCCTCCCCCTTCCTCTCCTCCCCATATCTTATTCTTTTTATATATTTGTATATGTAAATACTTAATTTATTTTAATTTATCTAGAAGTTTTCTCCATTTCTTTTCTCTGTTTATCTCTAATGATGCTGCTTGAATCTTAATTTCCCTGAGGGAACCCGCCCAAAGGGTTCAATAAAGTTTTATCTAATCTAATCTAATCTAATCTAATCTAATCTAATCTAATGTCTGTTCACATACGTATACTGTCAGCTTCTAGACACCCTTTTCTTTCTTGTTTGAAAAACAAAGCAACCCCCTGCCCCGGATTTCCATTCTTCTTTTTCCCACTTGGATTTCGGCAGGGTGCTGTTAAGCCTCTCTGCTCTTGCAGCTCTATTCTCTGGCAGACGTTCAGATCGATTTAAGGGAGGCCATGACAAACAAGGGCGTTTATTTCATCTAATCAGTGTAATAAACATTGCATGCCAGTAGCTGGCTGAGCTTCACAGTTCACCCATGAATAATGAAGAAGTTGAGGGCAAAGAGGCTCAGAGATCAGGATGCTGCAGAGAAGCGGCCAAAACCCTGCACGTGCTCTTTATGATTGACTCTGATGCAGATCCAGTGGGGCCAATTAAAAGTGAGAATAAGAGATGGGTCAGAGCTAAGAGTGCAAGTCCATCAGGCAGTACAACACCCACACACACAGATGCAGAAGCGAAGTGAGCTGAAGTGAAGTGAATCATTCATTTTCATGTGATATTTAGGTTTTACACATTTCATTTTGCACACACGATTCATTTATTTATTTATTTCCACATGTGATTTTTACATTTGATTCATTTCTCATCATGTGAGGGTTTTTTTTTTACTTGATTCATTCATTTTCTCATGTGATTTTGACACACGATTCATTTTTCTCCACATGTAATTTTGACAAAAATTTGTTTATGATTTCCATGTATAATTTTTCCCCTGATTTATTTATTTTCACAGGTTTTTTTAACACATGATTCTTTGATTTTATATGTTACTATTTACATGATTAATTTGTTTCTGTGACCTTTACACATGATATTTTCTTCGAATCACATACCGGTATTTAAACACACACACACACACACACACACACACACACACACACACACAATCGTATGTGAAAATTACATTTTGTGCAGCTTACATTATGTTCGTATGGGCTTGACATTGATCATGTACATACACAAAAACAAATAGATGAAATGAGACAAGGCTTTTAATGATTCAGGGAAATACCAATTTGACATTGAAATATGTATAGCTCTTGAGAAAAATGTCATTTTAGCAAAATTTTCAATACATTTTAGCAAAACATGACTGAGCAAAATATGATGGAGTTTGCATGATCTCCCTGTGACCACATGGGTTTCCTCCAACAGTCCAAAGACATGCAGACTGGGTCTACAGGCTACTCTAAATTGCCCACACTGCAAAAAATAAAAATCTTAGGAAGTTTATTTGTCTATTTTCAAGTCAAAACATCTAGCCACCCTTATTATAAGACATAATTGCCCAACAAGCAAAACCTCATTTAGCTAGAAAGGCTAGTTTTTAGACAGTCCATCTTGAAAATCTTGTATAGACAAAATGTCTTGAAAAAGTCTTATTTGGAGCACCTTTGAAAATAAAACAAGTTTTTTTTTTTTAAACAAGTAAGTACATTTTGGACATTTGTCAAATGTGGTTCATCTTGTTTCAAGAAAAAAAAACAAAGTATGCTTGTTTTGGGAATAAATGAACTTTACTGAAATCTTTGAATCTTTCATTACAATTCAACTCCACTTTACATATCCTAAGTTTACTGCGACTGTTTTCTCAGTCATTCAGAGTGAGCTCCTTCTAGATGCTGTACAGACTCTAGACCAGACAAGTGCCTTCAAAAAGGCTATGAGTGAGTGGAGGGCATTTTAGTGAGGTCTTTTTGGAATGCTGTGAGTTAAGTTCAGTGTTTTGTTTGTTTGTTTGTTTGTTTGTTTGTTTGTTTGTTTGTTTGTTTGTTTGTTTTTTGTGCCTGATCTTGTAAACTCCTCGTACACATGAATAGTCAGTGCCCCCAAAATGCACTGTTGCTTTGGCGTTGTGTAAGCACTGTAAGTCAAAATGCGTAGACTTTTTATTATTATTTTTTTTTTTTTTGGTGCCTGAGGTCCTGGGGAAGTGGAATCTTAAGAGATGTTTTAATGTTTGAATGTTGAAATGGGAAAAAAAAAATAAACTTGTTGCAATGCTACACGTGTCGTCAACTTGATTCAAAATACTCTCTGGTCTCATATCTAGAGTATTTTACTAATTACAGGTCACAAAAGGAGAATCTTTTAAGCTAGCAATGCTTAGTTGTAGAATCTAACAATCCTAATATTAGTATATTTATCTTAAATTCAGTTTTTACTGCTAAGACTTTGTCATGAATTTAAGTGAAATACCCTTAAAATGAAATAAATAAAAATGAGTTGAATGGCTAAATGTAAGAAGTACGATCTTGTTATGAGAACTATTTTGATTATTTTGAGTTAATCAGATCTCGCATAATAAGTTCCCCAATCTTATTTTGGAATTATTTCATCTAAAAACAGGTTAGATTTTTCATCTTACTTTAAGAAATCTTACCAAGTCAAATTTGACTAGTTCCATTGGCAGATTTTTTTCACCTGATTCAAGCAAATATGCTTTGTTTTAATCTTTTATTTCTTATTTTTGAAAGGCCATTTTTTGCAGTGCATAGGTGTGAATGTGAGTGTGAATGGTTGTTAGCCCTGCGATAGACTGGCAACCTACACAGGGTGAACCCCGCCTCTCACCCGAAGTCAACTGGGATTGGTTCCAACTTCCCCTACAACCCTGATGGATAAGCGGAATAGATAATGGATGGATGGATGGATGGATGGATGGATGGATGGATGGAAATCAGAAGCCATGGCTGACAGGGGAAGTCCACAGGCTCCTGAAGCTCAGAACGCCGCCTTCAGAGCTGGGGACGAGGTGGGCCTGAGGACAGCTAGGGCCAACCTGTCACGAAGCATCAGGGTGGCCAAGAGACAGTATTCCAGGAACATTGCTGTCTACTTCAACGACAGCAGAGACACCAGGAACCTGTGGTGGGGGATTCAGACCATCACAGACTACATACAAGCCCTTGCCACAGACCTGTGATAACTCCACCACTCTGCTGAATCAGTTGAATGACTTCTTCACTCGCTTTGAGGCAGACAATAGCACCATGGCACAGAAGACCCCACCACCTCCCAGTGACCAGGTGTTGATGCTGTCCCCAGATAGTGTGAGGAGAGCTCTCAGGATGACAAATGCATGGAAAGCCCCGGGTCCTGATAACATTCCCGGTCATGTCCTGAGAGACTGTGCCGAGGAGCTCACAGATGTCTTTACAGACATCTTCAACATCTCATTAAGCCAGGCTGTTGTCCCCACGTGCCTCAAAGCCACCACCATCATCCCGGTCCCGAAGAAGCTGTCTCCCTCCTGCTTCAATGACTACCGCCCTGTCGCACTCACTCCCATCCTCATGAAGTGCTTCGAGCGGCTAGTCATGCAGCATATCAAGTCTGCCCCCCCCCTGCCCAGGACCCTTTCCAGTTTGCATATCAGTCCAACCATTTGACATCTCCACTGCCCTCCACTCAGCCCTCACCCACCTGGAGACAAAAGACTCGTACGTCAGAATGCTGTTCATAGACTTTAGCTCAGCATTCAACACAATCATTCCTCAGCAGCTCATTCATAAACTGGACCAGCTGGGACTCAACACCTCCCTGTGCAACTGGCTGCTGGACTTCCTGACGGGGGACACAGTCTGTATGGGTCGGCAGCAACTCCTCCAGCACCATCACATTGAACACAGGGGCCCCCCAAGGATGTGTGCTGAGCCCCCTCCTCTTCACTCTGCTGACCCATGACTGCACACCAACATCCAGCTCCAACCTCTTCATTAAGTTTGTGGATGACACAACTGTGGTGGGTCTCATCAACAATGGCCATGAGACAATCTACAAGAGTGAGGTGAGCCGCTTGGCCATGTGGTGCAAGGACAACAATCTCCGCCTGAACATGGAGAAGATGAAGGAGATTGTTGTGGACTTCAGGAGACCGCACACCCAGCATGCTCGACTAACTATCGAAGGTGCTGCAGTGGAGAGGGTGAGCAGCACCAAGTTTCTGGGTGTGCACATCTCTGAAGACCTGTCCTGGAGCAACAACACCGCATCACTGGCCAAAAAAGCCCAACAGCGTCTGTACTTCCTCCGCAAACTGAGAGCAAGAGCCCCGGCCCCCATCATGCACACATTCTACAGAGGCACCATCGAGAACATCATGACCAGCTGCATCACCATGTGGTATGGCGCCTGCACCGTGTCCTGCTGCAAGTCTCTGCAGCGCATCGTGAGAGCAGCTGAGAGGATCATTGGTGTCTCTCTCCCTTCTCTTATGGAAATATATAACTCCCGCCTCACCCGCAAAGCCATCAGGATTGCAGGTGACCCCACCCACCCATCTCACAGCCTCTTCAGCCTGCTGCCGTTGGGGAGGAGACTGGGGAGTCTCCGGGCCAAAATCAGCAGGCTCAAGAACAGTTTCCTTCACCAGGTGGTCAGGAGGCTCAACTCCCTCCCTGTTCTGCCCCTCCTCCCCTCCCTTCCCCACCCCCTGCCACAGATTCTGCCTGCACACGCTCTGCCCCCCTTCAGCATCTGACATCATATCACCCTCACAGCCCCCCCCCCCCCCCCCCCCCCAACACACACACACACATACTCTCAACATTCATTCGCACACTGAACTCAGGGACTGCACATTTCACTTTACCTCACTCATTTGCACTATTCCGCACTACCTCACCTTAACAGCTATTAGTTTATTATTTATACTGGTTATTTCATGTTTACCTGCTATATCTCAAGTGCCCTTGACTGTTTATGTCCTTTTGCTCCAATTTATATATATATATATATATATATATATATATATATATATATGCGCGTGTGTGTGTATGTATGTATATCTGAGTGTTTAGTCTATGTCTATTTCTTATCTAGAGCGTTTATACTCTTTATATTGTTTATTTCAATTATTCTATTTTTTATTTATTGCATTGCCTGTTTGCACCATGAGTTAGAGAGGACTGAAATTTCATCTGTGCTGTATGTCGAGCATGTATAGCATATTTGACAATAAACTTGACTTGACTTGATGACTGAGCTGGTGGTTTTTGAAAATTACACACATCAGTGAAGCTGCATTTATCTCTGGCCACAAAATTAGAAATTGGATTACACCCAAACAAGTTAGCACTATGGCAGGATTATAAGCACTATTCATCTAATTATCTCTAGCCGCTTTATCCTTCTACAGGGTCGCAGGCAAGCTGGAGCCTATCCCAGCTGACTACGGGCGAAAGGCGGGGTACACCCTGGACAAGTCGCCAGGTCATCACAGGGCTGACACATAGACACAGACAACCATTCACACTCACATTCACACCTACGGTCAATTTAGAGTCACCAGTTAACCTAACCTGCATGTCTTTGGACTGTGGGGGAAACCGGAGCACCCGGAGGAAACCCACGCGGACAACATGCAAACTCCACACAGAAAGGCCCTCGCCGGCCCCAGGGCTCGAACCCAGGACCTTCTTGCTGTGAGGCGACAGCGCTAACCACTACACCACCGTGCCGCCCCATAAGCACTATTACTGCACTAAATTGCAATTCCTGGACAGAAATAGAACCCAATATGTCATTCAGAGTGTGTGTGTGTGTGTGTGTGTGTGTGTGTGTGTGTGTGTGTGTGTGTGTGTGTGTGTGTGTTTTCTTTGCAGTGATCAGGAGGTGGGATTTATTGGCATTGCATTCAGCTGATATACCACTGCACCCAGGAGACTGTCTCTACCTGCAGGCTTCTACATAATACTGCACTACGGAGACTGCAGGATCCTTGCACAAACCTAATTAAGGCCAGAGTTTAGCTAGCGCACACACACACACACACACACACACAGAAAATGATTATCATAATGATCTCTGAATTGTCTCTAAACAACAGCAGTCTGTCAGTCTGTTAATGAGTGTTTGTTGTATACTCAGCGAACACAAGACGTACGTACTGTATGTAACGTACAATTATCAGGTCTCATGTATGTAAGGTTCAGTACAAAAAAATCGGATACCCATTTGTCTCTGAATAAGACATCATTGCTCAGTGGTTAAAACTTTGGGCTACTGCTGAAAAAGGTCATGAGGTCAAACACCAGCAACATCAAGCTGCAAGTGTTGTGTCCTTGAGCCAATCCCTGAATCCCTCAACTACTCGGTTGAATCTTGTCTCAATTGTACATCAATTTGAACAAAAGTGTAGTTAATGAAAACATAAGAAATATCAACCCTTTATTACACTGCTCATCTACAAAACATTCAACTGAAAACCCATTAAAACTGATAGCCTAAATATTACAGCAATCAAGTCTCCCAGCGTTTATCTTTACTGACATGCTCAAACACTTGTCCTGTTTATGAGTTAAATCAATTGTATGAGCTTAATTAAATGAAACATATTAAATATGTTTATATGTTGAAATATGTATGATGTGGGGGCGGCATGGTGGTGTAGTGGTTAGCGCTGTCGCCTCACAGCAAGAAGCTCCGGGTTCGAGCCCCGTGGCCAGCAAGGGCCTTTCTGTGCGGAGTTTGCATGTTCTCCCCGTGTCCACGTGGGTTTCCTCCAGGTGCTCCGGTTTCCCCCACAGTCTAAAGACAAGCAGGTTAGGTTAACTGGTGACTAAATTGACCGTAGGTGTGAATGGTTGTCTGTGTCTATGTGTCAGCCCTGTGAGGACCTGGCGACTTGTCCAGGGTGTACCCCGCCTTTCGCCTGTAGTCAGCTGGGATAGGCTCCAGCTTGCCTGCGACCCTGTAGAACAGGATAAAGCGGCTAGAGATAATGAGATGAGATGAGATTTATGATGTGTTCAAAGATTCTGGTGCTAATGTGTTGGTTGGTGTTGTAAGTCATTTTTGTAAGAAAGTCCTGACATCACAAGAGGATGTTGCTAGAGCTGTTTTAATGTCATTTAGTGGGGGGGGGGGGGGGGGAGGATGCTACAATCTCAAACATAAGGGATAACAGTCAGGGTTCATTGTTAGCTCCGATAAACAAGTGCTTCCATTCTGACTCACTCTTTTCCAGAAACATTCATTGTCATATCAGTGAGAAATCCAATATAGAAGTAATTTATGCATAATGGTTTTGTGCCTAAAATGAGACTCAGTGTTATAATGCTGAATTACTGATTAGTCAAAGTCCCTCTCATGCCAGGATCTGGTCTTCCCAGGCAGTCTCCTGTCGCAGTACTACCAGCTCTTTGAGGCACATGGGTCCAGCGCCAATCTCCGTTTCCATAGCCCTCAGCCTCTCGCCTATACAGCTAGGGTTACAGTGGGGGGCTAGTCCTCTGGTAACCACGAGAGTTTGACTTCCCTACTCACATTTGTATTGCAGCGTGCTTTGCCAGATGGCAGTAGGTACCATTTTTATGATGGTCTTTGGTATGACCCGACCGCGAGTAGAACTTGTGATCTCCCAGTCGAGAGGCGGACACGCTAACCACTAGGCCAGCTCACGGTGAATTAATGATTAGGCCATAGAATTATTGATTTTCAATAGAATGTCACTTCATCACTCCATCCTTTCTTTATTTATTTTCTTTCAAAATTAATATCTTATGATAATGAAGGATGGTGTGTGAAACCCAAACTCAATGTTGATTTCATCCTTTTAATCTAGAGGTGTGCAAAAGTTTGCACTATCCGCATTGGACCATATTTACAAAATGAAAAACATGATTTAATTGTGAGATTGACAGGAAAGCCAGGAAAGCCCTTAATGAGACTTGTGAAAGGTTCATGTGTCCATACCCAAGCCACATGCTGTACCATTAGTCCCGAGGAACATTAGTTGCTAGACAGGCTGACAGTCTAATAGACTCGATGGCGATTTCTGGTGTCAAAGGAAATCACAGTGCATAGTCCCACCTCATTAAACCAAGCTGTTTTTCTTAAACAGCCTGTCATGCTGGGACATTCACTGATGAGAGTATAATGGGGAAAGCATGTATGCATGAATTTAGCTCTGAAGACTGTTTCTGGTACACATGACAGGATAAAATGGACCTTTTTGTTATGACTTGCACATTGTTTCTCTGCTACGTCTGGCAAGGTTTACTGACAGTTATAGCAATGCTGAACACGTTGAGTTTGCCATTCTCAGCCATTGACTTAGTCAATGGTCTCAAGTACCTGTGTAGCAACTGTGTTGGATTTCTATTTGATGATTACCTTTGTAAATAAGGAATAAAATAACAACAGGCTTTTAACACATGATTTTGAGCCCTTCCCAGAAGCCATGTATCTCTGGGGGTGAATGGGAGTGGTGATGGGTGGATTTTCTCATCTCATTATCTCTAGCCGCTTTATCCTTCTACAGGGTCGCAGGCAAGCTGGAGCCTATCCCAGCTGACTACGGGCGAAAGGCGGGGTACACCCTGGACAAGTCGCCAGGTCATCACAGGGCTGACACATAGACACAGACAACCATTCACACTCACATTCACACCTACGGTCAATTTAGAGTCACCAGTTAACCTAACCTGCATGTCTTTGGACTGTGGGGGAAAACGGAGCACCCGGAGGAAACCCACGCAGACACGGGGAGAACATGCAAACTCCGCACAGAAAGGCCCTCGCCGGCCACGGGGATCGAACCCGGACCTTCTTGCTGTGAGGCGACAGCGCTAACCACTACATGGGTGGATTTTACATTAAAAAAAAAAAAAACTCAGCATTTATTGGACAGTGTGCTCTTCGTTTGTCCCGCCTGGATGCACAACTTCTCCTTATGATGATTGGGAGATCTTTCAATGGGGCCGAACCTTGTAACCACCTGCCAATCAATCAGTGAAACAGTAATGAACATGATTGACATCTCAAATAGATCAGTACTAGTTGGAATCACTTGGAGTCTGGAGTATTGGAGTAAACTGTGAGTACTGTGTAAAAATTAATTAATTAATTAATTAATTAATTAATTAATTAATTAATTAGAAAAAGAGTGCTCTGAGAGCACCTTCTAGACATAAAGTAAATCTTAATTAATAAAAAATAATAAAAATAAAGGCGGCACGGTGGTGTAGTGGTTAGCGCTGTCGCCTCACAGCAAGAAGGTCTGGGTTCGAGCCCCGTGGCCGGCGAGGGCCTTTCTGTGTGGAGTTTGCATGTTCTCCCCGTGTCTGCGTGGGTTTCCTCCGGGTGCTCCGGTTTCCCCCACAGTCCAAAGACATGCAGGTTAGGTTAACTGGTGACTCTAAATTGACCGTAGGTGTGAATGTGAGTGTGAATGGTTGTCTGTGTCTATGTGTCAGCCCTGTGATGACCTGGCGACTTGTCCAGGATGTACCCTGCCTTTCACCCGTAGTCAGCTGGGATAGCCTCCAGCTTGCCTGCGACCTTGTAGAAGGATAAAGCGGCTAGAGGTAATGAGATAAAAATAAAGAAATACATTGAATTAGAAGGCATGTCCAAACTTTCGACTGGTACTGTACAGGCAATGTTCATCCTGTGATGGTCAAGATGTTTTAATAGTGCAATCAGCAATACTCGAGTGCTGCAACATTGACTTGTGCAAAACAATGGCTTCCTTTTTTTTAAATTTACTGTTCGTTTAAGTTTATTGGTCAAGAACATTAAAGTTCTGGACAACCAGAACTTTTTTCCCCCCATATATCATGAATCTTACAAGCCATAAGTGAGAGCTAAAATTTCTCCAGAGCTGAGCAGACTCCAGTTAATTTCGTGTTCGGAAATTTATTGCCTAAGACATTTATCGATTATAAGCACTCGATTAAGTGGGGAAGTCAAATTAATTCACACAAAGCCGTGCTGGTAATGAGGTTTCAGTCTTATTTCCAAGGCTTTTATTGTGGAGTACATATGTCTATTCATTTTTCCTTCAGTATTCAGTATTACATCTGCAGTACATATATTATAGGCTGTTTTCTGTACCATTAAAATGGTTTACATTACACACATATCTTTAGTTAATATAAATCAAACCACAGCCTGATGTCTGAGAATAAAACAGCCTTTGGTTTGCGGACATGGTACACCACTTCCCCTCAGCCCACTGCTTGGTCTAGATCATCTCATCATCTCTAGCCACTTTATCCTGTTCTACAGGGTCGCAGGCAAGCTGGAGCCTATCCCAGCTGACTACGGGCGAAAGGCAGGGTACACCGTGGACAAGTCGCCAGGTCATCACAGGGCTGACACATAGACACAGACAACCATTCACACTCACAGTCAATTTAGAGTCACCAGTTAACCTAACCTGCATGTCTTTGGACTGTGGGGGAAACCGGAGCACCCGGAGGAAACCCACGCGGACACGGGGAGAACATGCAAACTCCACACAGAAAGGACCTCGCCGGCCCCGGGGCTCGAACCAGGACCTTCTTGCTGTGAGGCAACAGCGCTAACCACTACACCACCGTGCCACCCTGGTCTAGATCAGTGAAATATAAATAATTATTCCTTAAAAAAATAATGTGTGCATTTCTAAAACCAATAAATAGGTGTGTGACTATGACAGAGTGTCTGAGAAGCATCTCTCAGACATCATGTCTCTACCTCGGGCTATACATCAGCAAATAAAATCTCTTGAAACAAACAATGAGACTGTAATATGGGATATATATTGAGATGAGAGAGAGAGAGAGAGAGAGAGAGAGAAGAAGGAGTATAATTGGACTTTCCCAGCACGATCACAGCATGATGCATTTGTCAAGTCTGTGTGTTAAATTGTTCTCCTGTCCTGTTTAAACAAATCAACCAAGCAAAATGAGCTCATTTTGCCTGGAGGCCATACAGATACTGTGCGTAAACATCAGAAAGGTGAGAAGAATGCACAACACACAGCAGAGATCTTGTACTGTCCCTGAAAACACAACAAAAGTAAAGAAACTTTTCATATTCTCCAAATATGAAATATGACAAAAGAAAAACTGCAGGCTCGGTTATGCTACAGGGAGCGAGTATTTATTTTGCTGGCATGGTTTGTCTCCTCTTTTCCGCTTCGACGGAACCATCAGTGCAAATCAATACAAAGTTCTTCTGACTGATAACCTTTATCCTATGATGAAATATTTCTATCCTGATGGGGCGGTCTCATCCAGAATGACTCCACCCCTATCCATGGTGCACAAGGTCTCACTGGACAGTCTGATGAGGATGAAAATGAGAAATCATATGCTATGGATCTCAATTCAGTTGAACACCTATGGGAGATCTTGGAGTGACATGTTAGATGGTGTTCTCCATCACCATCATCAAAGTGCCAGTGAAAGGAATATCTTTTGGAAGAGCGGTGTTCATTGCTCCAGTACAGTTTGAGATAACTGCAGATTTTATACCAAGGCACATTGAAGCTTATAACTGCTTGGAGACACATTTTGTTGGGGTTTCTTTGAACTGGTTTGGTGCATCTGGTTGAGCCTGGAAGCTGATTAATGAACCCAGGTGGGGTCCAGGGAGTCGATCTCGGGACTGGCCTTCCAAGCTAGATTTAGGTTAACAGGTATTAAGAACATTTGCTTCAGAGAGCATTCGAGCTGTCTAGCTTCCTGGGTGTTTTATATAATAAGTTATATAGACACAAGTGTTTTACTGGGAAATACACCACTCGTATTTTTGATCCGAGCTCCATCCGGGACAGGGAGAACCAAAACCATGATATTAATCTCTAGAGGTCACTCATGAGGAAATCGATTAATTGTTTTGATAAATTTGGGTACTTTTTGTTTGTGAATGTGTCTATATAATAAAAAGAAAAATCACACATTAGCTTGAAAATACTAAGTTTATCTTCTCGTGTTGAAAAATTTGCATTTTTCATATGAAATACATGACGGATCTGAGTGACATATTTAAATAACAGTGGCTGGCGTTGAGTGGTATATCAGATTTATTCCATTCGGCTAGCATGATACTGAACGAGTCAAAGACGAGTAGCTGAATAGAATATATCTGATATACCACTCAATGCCAGCCAATATTATTATTATTATTATTATTATTATTATTATTATTAATACACACTCTCTTTTCCAGTTTTTTGATGTCTGTTGGTATGTTTTTCTCTTGTAAATATGCGTGAAGAATATCTAATGAAGTTTTGGAAGCCTATCAGGTGTTCAGCATGTCTTTCTCTTTCCCGGCGAAGAAAGAAATGCTTGTGTGCATGCACAGCAGAAAACTCTCTCATTGAGTATTTGCATCAGCTCTGACATGCGACGTCATGTTGTCTTGACAATCGTGCAATATAGTAAACCATATTCAACGCTCATTCTCCATTGGGTAGAGTGACATAATACATGTAGGATAAGCGATATGCTAACAATATTGTGTGCTATCAAACCAAATTAATGAAACCCACCAGAAGGGAATAGAATGTATCTTTATTCCATCAAAAAAGTGTCCTGTATGTAGAATAATTTCCCGATATTTCACTCCGATGACGTCACTCCCAGTGTTTTTCCGCTGACTAGACATGTGTTGTCAAAATGGCAAACTGGTTCAAAATTAAAAATCTTTTGATTAACTTGCTTTTTTATGTGTTTATATAATATAGCTTGCAAAATTCTGGGTTACCCCAGACTTCCATGTCAAATTTGGTGAAGAGCCATTGAGAAATGATGATAACCCAAGACAAACAAAAATCCAAACATCCACCACCCAGGGGCCCCTGGGGACCCCCTGGGGCCCAAATATGGAATTTCTGAGTTCTGTCAAATTGTGGCCATCTCCTGTACCTATGTGCCAAGTTTAGTGAAGATCTGTTGAGAATTTGTGTCGATAAATATAACGTGAAAGGCATTGAGGGAGGGGGTGGGTGGCTGTTGTGTCCCCCCAGGGACCTCCCTGGGGTCCGTACATGAATTTTGTTTATATCTGAAAAATTCTGGGTCATCCCCTGACCTACTTGCCAAATTTGGTGAAACTCCATCGAGAAATGGTGACATTAGCTCAAAACAAACAAACAAACAAACAAACAAACTTTGCTGCTTATTATATAAAAGAAGATCACATAGTGATGTGAAGATATGAAAGTTTATCTTCTCATGTTGAAAAATCCAGTCCTGTTGCTCATCACTCTGTGGAGAGACCGCGCTATCCAGAAGAACATCAAGCTGAAATGCCTGAGGACGCTGGTATGGCCTGTGGCATTGTACGGCTGCGAGACGTGGACCCTGAGAGCTGCGGACATCAAGAGACTGATGGCATTCGAGATGGACTGTTACAGACGGGCACTGAGGATCAGCTGAATCGACCACAGAACCAACGAGTCAGTCCTGGAAGAAATGGGCACGGAGCGGTAGTTCATGGCAACCATCAAAAGGCGGAAGCTACAGTACTTCAGCCACGTCATCAGGGCACAGAACCTCTGCACTCACATCCTCGAGGGCAGAATCGACAGGAAGCAGTCAAGGGGACGACAAAGACACCGCTGGACAGACGACATCAGAGACTGGACAGGGAGACCAGTGGGGGAATGTACGACCGTCGCCAGAGAGAGGAGATGGTGGAGAGTGGTGGTGCATGCTGTGTCCATGGTCCCCGACCCTCAACAATGAGGATGGGATTAGACAGACAGAGTTGAAAAATATATCACTCGTTCGCTTCACTTACTTGTGAATATATTCACCATCCGAAGATAAACATTACATCTTTGTGCCATGTAATATCCTCTATGTATTGTATTATATTATGCTGTGACATTTATGGTTATAGAGAAGCATTAAATAGCTAAACACTACTAAATGCCTCGTGTCAAAGCAGCCGAAGGAAATAGAAAATTTTATTTATTTACTTTTTGCAAATATTATTCTGTATTTTATATATTGTTATACGGTGTATTTTTTTTTTTATGGCTGTACATATAACTGGATCGCTTTGATACTTTGTTTGTGGGTTTGTTTCCCCATTACCATTAAACACCACTCAATTTAAATCCAATTTTACTATATTTGGTTTTGCTTTCTTTTTTTTTCGTTAGGCCACTATTGACTACTCATCCAGATATTTCCTGTGATTGTTGATCCTGGAGCTGGTGGCTTTAAAATCGAACAACCCTGAAGAACCCTGTAGTGGTGTACTTCATTTCATTTATAAACCTTTAATACACAAGCATGAGGGAAAGAAATCTTTCCCTGCCTGTAGCACTGTGTACAGCGTACATACACACACTCGCACACAAATATACACACTAGAAACAAAACCGGAGGAAAAAAAATTGTCTGGCTGGACAGCACTCACTGTGTTATGTCCAATCTGAGTAGATGCTGAAATATTACACTCCATATTATATATGTGTCAGCCTGGGAAACCCTTCATTACAGTGAAATGTTGGCATTTTTCCACTATATAGTTCACAACCAACTTTCCTGAACTGAAATATGTTTCTCTTTCGCACAAATCTCAACTAGCTGTTCTAGATTTTTAAACTCCGGTTTGGCAGAAAAACTCAAGTTTGGTTATTTGATTTCATCCACAGCAACATCTGATAGTTTGGTGCTATTAGAGAGAGAGATAAATAATTGGACAAAGTCTGTACAGCTAAAAGTGGATGAATGCAATTTACTCGGTGGAAATTAACTTCAGTGGCCATGGCCCATGTTTGATTTGAGTCTAGAGTGTGTGAAGTTCTTTTGACAAGCGTTTCAGGTCTGTATGATGTATAAAAACTGTGAAGGGTTATTTTTTTTTCCTTCTGTTTTTGTCGACATGCTAAATGGTTCTCCAAAGAGTTTGCAGCAAACTGCCTTTCAAAAACCCAAATAAACCATGTTGGTTGCCCTTCAACTCAACTATCTTGCACCAAACTAATTACTCGCATTAATTAGTTATAGCTTGGGGATATGTTTCTAAAATGCTAAATAAGCCAGCCTTTCATTTGTAACTACATACTGAAATTTAATGATTTCTAAAAAGCTTCTCCCTAAAAAAGCCATACAGTTTAAATTATTAGCGACTCATTAGTCAAACTGATTACCTTTTGCTTTGATTAAGGGAAATGAAGCATGCTGGGATTGTCTGGTTTCCCAGACCACCACACATTAGGGGTGCAACCTAATAAGACAATTTGTATCTGTTTATTGCTCCAAATAGTTGGATCTGCATCTGTATTCATCTTTAAACCCAATGTGGACCTCACCAAACTGTAACGGTGGTGTAGTGGTTAGCACTGTCGCCTCACAGCAGGAAGGTTCCGGGTTCGAGCCCAGCGATTGACGGGGGCCTTTCTGTGTGGAGTTTGCACATTCTCCCCGTGTCTGTGTGGGTTTCCCCCACAGTCCAAAGACATGCGGTTAGGTTTAACATGGGGCGGCCTTGGTCTGAAGTGCCCTTAAACGAGGCATCTAATCCCCAATTGCTCCCCAGGCACTGTAGCATGGCTGCCCACTGCTCTGGGTATGTGTGCGTGCTCATTGCTCACATGTGTTCACTGCTTCAGATAGGTTAAATGCAGAGGAGGAATTTCACTGTGCTTAAGTGTACATGTGTTAAATAAAGTGTGTTCTTTCTTTCTTTCTTTCTTTCTTTCTTTCTTTCACCAAATGAACCCACTGCAACCCTGACCAGGCAGTTAGTAAAGATGAATGTACACCTACACTACTGCTATTTTGTACATTGTTTGATTTTAGAGAGCATATTTTTATCTATATTATCTATATTTATAAGGCGGCACGGTGGTGTAGTGGTTAGCGCTGTCGCGTCACAGCAAGAAGGTCCGGGTTCGAGCCCCGTGGCCGGCGAGGGCCTTTCTGTGTGGAGTTTGCATGTTCTCCCCGTGTCCGCGTGGGTTTCCTCCGGGTGCTCCGATTTCCCCCACAGTCCAAAGACATGCAGGTTAGGTTAACTGGTGGCTCTAAATTGACCGTAGGTGTGAATGTGAGTGTGAATGGTTGTCTGTGTCTATGTGTCAGCCCTGTGATGACCTGGTGACTTGTCCAGGGTGTACCCCGCCTTTCGCCCATAGTCAGCTGGGATAGGCTCCAGCTTGCCTGCGACCCTGTAGAACAAGATAAAGCGGCTAGAGATAATGAGATGAGATCTATATTTATATATATTGTTTTTCTTAATTTTTTTATCTACAGTATATTATCTATATTTATAAAATATATATATATATATATATATATATATATATATATATATATATATATATATATATATATCAGTGGTGGCTGGTAGTCTTTCAAACAGGGGAGGCTGGTTGGTTACGATATTTCCAGATTTTAAAAGAAAAAACACATCAATTTTGCCCATACTCTTGCCTCTGATCTGGCTGATTATTGGCAGGGTCACAAACTGTGAAATAACAGGTTCTTTTGGCCCATCATATACATGATGGTGGTGTTGGGGGGGGGTATATTTTAACATTTTATATTTTAAAATTGTGGCATGTTGTTTAAAAATTGACCTCGGCTGTGTTTTTGTTTAAAAATGTTTTCCAAATTGTAGCGGTGTTTAATTCATATCCAGAAAAATAATATAATATACTCAGCATAAAGATTTTAAATAGATTCTATATTTTTGGTCCATCCATGACATATTACTAAAGTAGCCTATTTACTGTTGTTGATGTGGGTCACTTACTGTTAGCCAATTCACTTTCTCGTACCAGGAGAGCTGAAAGGAACGAGTATTATTCCCTACCTTTTTCACCAAGTCAATTTGAGGCGTTGGTCTACCCTGCTCTTTAATTTAAATTTTTTCCTCGAAAGGAAGACTGGCAAATGGCTTCGCCAAAATTAAATCAGCAATGCTTGGCATCCATGCGCAGCTTTCTTGCTAGCTGACTAGCCCCCTCAAGTTCAAGTTCAGTCACTCAAATAAACGAAATTTCTGGAACTCATCTCATCTCATTATCTCTAGCCGCTTTATCCTTCTACAGGGTCGCAGGCAAGCTGGAGCCTATCCCAGCTGACTACGGGCGAAAGGCGGGGTACACCCTGGACAAGTCACCAGGTCATCACAGGGCTGACACATAGACAACCATTCACACTCACATTCACACCTACGGTCAATTTAGAGTCACCAGTTAACCTAACCTGCATGTCTTTGGACTGTGGGGGAAACCGGAGCACCCGGAGGAAACCCACGCGGACACGGGGAGAACATGCAAACTCCACACAGAAAGGCCCTCGCCGGCCCCGGGGCTCGAACCCAGGACCTTCTTGCTGTGAGGCGACAGCGCTAACCACTACACCACCGTGCCGCCCCAAATTTCTGGAACTAAGATAGCAAACTTGACAACACTATATTTACACTTTATTTACAATGAAAATATATACAAACTAAAAAAGCTGGTAGAAACCGTATGTAATGAATGAAATCGAAATGTAAGCCAATCTCTTACACCACAGCACTTGCGAATCCGCATGGGACTGAACTGATGTTGCCAGATACTGCTGACGTTATCCAGCCCAAAATATGTTCAAAACCCGCCAAAATGAACTTGAAACAGCCCAATCTGGCAACACTGTACCGCTGCCTGTCTATAGTTGAAACGAGCTGTCAATCAAAGAAAATATCCGGCCGCTTTCACCAATTACCAGTCTCCTCGCGGAAACTGCCATGTCCCTCCCATGTGAGGCTGGGAGTCCGTAGGCGGGCGTTTTCGCAGTATTTGTCCAATAACCGTTTTGCATTTTGAGATTGAAAAGTGCATAGCTCCCAAATGCCATTGAAGTCCATTGAGGCTGGGAGTCCGTGAGACTCCGTGGGCGGGCATTTTCGCAGTATTTGTCCAATAATTGTCTTGCATTTTGAGATTGACAAGCACATAGCTCCCAATCCACTGAGGCTGGGCTGCATCGCGCTGTCACGAGGGGGAAAAACTCACGCACACATTAGGCGAACTGGGGAAAGTTATAACGGAATGATTTCGCACTGTAGTTGGGTTGAGCACATATATTTCTATGATTCTGGATCTGAAATAGCAATGTTATAAGGTCGGCTATAACATCAGCCTAGCGCAATTCATCCTACACGATGTTCGTCATTTTAAGAGGAGGCTGAGCCTCCCTCGTTGTCTTAGAGCAATCATATATATTTTTTTTTTCTTTGTGTGTGTGTGTGTGTAATCTTTATCTGTTTTTTACAAGTAAGGTGAGAGAGAAACGGCATTTCGATTCTCCTATATGTCCTGGATATATAGTAAATTGACAATAAAGAATCTTTGAATCTTTGAATATGTATATTGTAAATGCATGGAAATGGTCTCATTTTGTCCCACAAGCTGAGGTGTATGAATTTTGTCCAGTCATGAAGAAATTTGGATCACAGCATCATGAAACCAACCAGAACAAAACCTGTTTCTCAGATACCTAATGTGCAGGATGGTTTATTTGGTTCAAATGTAACAGCAAAGCTACCAAACAGGAAGTGAGGGATGCAATGCCTCTCATCAATGGCTTGATGCATTGTCAAATTCAGTATATCCTTGAAGTCAAGCATGGATGGTCCCAATGGCTTCTGGTTCTCCTCTGTTGCGAAGGGATAGGGCCTGAAAGTGTATGTCCTCTGAATCACTGTTTGCAGCTATACCATATTTATCCCCCGTCCAAATGAAGTTTGGCAGGGGATATAGAAACGTGTTCCGTCCATCCGTCTGTCCGTCCGGTCACATTTTTGTTTCCAGGCGATATCTTTAAAACTACTGAAGATATCTTCATGAAACTTTGTATACAGTACAAAGCAAGCAACATGTGAACTGGTGCCTTTTGCTAGTTTGGATTTTTGAAAAACATAGTTTACAAATTTTTACATAAAAATAGATTTTGACTTAGTTTCTAAGAGCAATGTTCGTTTCTAGAGCATGCTGTATATCCAAAACTACTCACGATACAGATTTGAAACTTGGTATACATGTTAACAAGGTGATGTCGATGTCCCTTTTCATCCTAAGAAATTTGAGAAATTTTAAATTTGTCATGTTTCCATGGAAACAATTTCAGACTTAGTCTCTCGGGTTAGTCTTAGGGGTAGGTTTTGTTTCCGGAGCAGAACTTGAAAACTGTGAGTGGTATGGTCTTGAAAGTTGGTATGTGTGTTGATTAAGTAATGTATATGTGCCTTTTGATAGGAAGAAATGTGAGAAATTTTAATTTTTAGCTCACCTGGACCAAAGGTCCGGTGGGCTTATGCCATGGGCTGCTGAGGTCAGTGGTAGGGTTGGTTTCCTGCAGCAGAACTTGAAAAATGTGACAAATAATATCTTGAAACTTGGTATATACAGTGGTGCTTGAAAGTTTGTGAACCCTTTAAAATTTTCTATATTTCTGCATAAATATGACCTAAAATATCATCAGATTTTCACACAAGTCCTAAAAGTAGATAAAGAGAACCCAGTTAAACAAATGAGACAAAAATATTATACTTGGTCATTTATTTATTGAGGAAAATGATCCAATATTACATATCTGTGAGTGGCAAAAGTATGTGAACCTCTAGGATTAGCAGGTAATTTGAAGGTGAAATTAGAGTCAGGTGTTTTCAATCAATGGGATGACAATCAGGTGTGAGTGGGCACCCTGTTTTATTTAAAGAACAGGGATCTATCAAAGTCCGATCTTCACAACACATGTTTGTGGAAGTGTATCATGGCACGAACAAAGGAGATTTCTGAGGACCTCAGAAAAAGCGTTGTTGATGCTCATCAGGCTGGAAAAGGTTACAAAACCATCTCTAAAGAGTTTGGACTCCACCAATCCACAGTCAGACAGATTGTGTACAAATGGAGGAAATTAAAGACCATTGTTACCCACCCCAGGAGTGATCGGCCAACAAAGATCACTCCATGAGCAAGGCGTGTAATAGACGGTGAGGTCACAGAGGACCCCAGGGTAACTTCTAAGCAACTGAAGGCCTCTCTCACATTGGCTAATGTTCATGAGTCCACCATCAGGAGAACACTGAACAACAATGGTATGAATGGCAGGGTTGCAAGGAGAAAGCCACTGCTCTCCAAAAAGAACATTGCTGCTCATTTGCAGTTTGCTAAAGATCCCGTGGACAAGCCAGAAGGCTATTGGAAAAATGTTTTGTGGATGGATGAGACCAAAATAGAACATTTTGGTTTAAATGAGATGTGTTATGTTTGGAGAAAGGAAAACGCTGCATTCCAGCATAAGAACCTTATCCCATCTGTGAAACATGGTGGTGGTAGTATCATGGTTTGGGCCTGTTTTGCTGCATCTGGGCCAGGACGGCTTGCCATCATTGATGGAACAATGAATTCTGAATTATACCAGCGAATTACAAAGGAAAATGTCAGGACATCTGTCCATGAACTGAATCTCAAGAGAAGGTGGGTCATGCAGCAAGACAATGACCCTAAGCACACAAGTTATTCTACCAAAGAATGGTTAAAGAAGAATAAAGTTAATGTTTTGGAATGGCCAAGTCAAAGTCCTGACCTTAATCCAATCGAAATGTTGTGGAAGGACCTGACGCGAGCAGTTCATGTGAGGAAACCCACCAACATCCCAGAGTTGAAGCTGTTCTGTATGGAGGAATGGGCAAAAATTCCTCCAAGCCAGTGTGCAGGACTGATCAACAGTTACCGGAAATGTTTAGTTGCAGTTATTGCTGCACAAGGGGGTCACACCAGATACTGAAAGCAAAGGTTCACATACTTTTGCCACTGATAGATATGTAATATTGGATAATTTTCCTCAATAAATAAATGACCAAGTATAAAATTTTTTGTTTCATTTGTTTAACTGGGTTCTCTTTATCTACTTTTAGGACTTGTGTGAAAATCTTATGAAGTTTTAGGTCATATTTTTCCAGGAATATAGAAAATTCTAAAGGGTTCACAAACTTTCAAGCACCACTATAGTTGGTATATAGGGCGGGGGATATAGATGACTGTCTTCTTGTTGTATCATTTTTTGTTGTCATTTCGAACACAGTATCTGCTCATTCTGAATTAATGTATTCACATACTAATTCAGAAGTTTCACAATGAGTGTACTGCACCTGCTGTTAGGATTTCTCATCTCCTTCTGTGTTGCATGTGGAATAGAGTGACTGCAGCCAGGAAAACAGCACAAATGTACAAAAGCAACTTATCTTCAGCAGTCGCATGCTTGCATGCAGAAAAATGGATCTGTGTGAGACTCTTGCACTCTTGAGAATTCGATTTCCACCAGGTCACCAGTGCCACAGCCCAACTGTCAGGATGAGAGGTCTTTACATGATGAGCCTGCTCTGGGCACATCGGGATATTTCAGCTTCCACCAGGGGTAAATCAAAGAGAAAAATGTCAGTGCCTTTTAGTCATCAGGTTCAGGTTCAGCATGCCTTAGCCTTTAAGGGCCGTAGACACTTCACTGAGAAACTAAAGGCTACAATTGTCGAAGGGGAGCTACTCCGCAATCAACTCAGAAGAACCGTTGGATGGTCATCGTTACCTCTCCAGAGCCGATACCTTTGATAGAGCTTGTGTATAATTCCATCAGGGTGTCCGGCTACTCTCATCACTATACTCCAAGAAGTCGGTGGAGGACACGGTTTAGTCAAAGACAACCGACCCTGCGACAGGTAGTACTGGATTACAGGGTATCAGTCGCAGGTTTCCTGACCTGACTCATCATCGACTGCCTAAAAATTTGGACAAAATGAACCTTCTGCTGTCCATCATTTTTAATCCAAATAGTAACCAAATTGGGCGGCACGGTGGTGTAGTGGTTAGCGCTGTCGCCTCACAGCAAGAAGGTCCGGGTTCGAGCCCTGTGGCCGGCGAGGGCCTTTCTGTGTGGAGTTTGCATGTTCTCCCCGTGTCTGCATGGGTTTCCTCCGGGTGCTCCGGTTTCCCCCACAGTCCAAAGACATGCAGGTTAGGTTAACTGGTGACTCTAAATTGACCGTAGGTGTGTGAATGTGGGTGTGAATGGTTGTCTGTGTCTATGTGTCAGCCCTGTGATGACCTGGCGACTTGTCCAGGGTGTACCCCGCCTTTCGCCCGTAGTCAGCTGGGATGGGCTCCAGCTTGCCTGCGACCCTGTAGAAGGATAAAGCGGCTAGAAATAATGAGAGATGATGAGTAACCAAATTGAAATTTTCCATCTTGCTTATTAGTCAAGAGGATGCCTGTAACTTAGCTTATGTCTTTCAAGGTGCTGACCGCAAAGTCATCTGAATTTTTTTTTTTTTTACTGTGAATGGCATTTTCCTATGTCTCACAATAACAATATCATGCAGACGAGATTTGATCATTTTAATGTCCCAAAGGTCACTTTTCTCTGTTTTGGGACCGTTTTCCTACCTCTTGAGATAAACAGTATGGCCCTATGAAAACAGCTGAATGCGAGGAACTTTAACTAATTAGCATAACTATGGAACTGCGTCACACCAAGCTCATGATGCACAGAAAACATTGTGACTCTGCATTGACCTCAGACAGTTTTGAGTCGCAGGGATGTAAATTGTGGTTGACATTCACAAATCTGTGAAACAAAAGACGAATATACTCTATCTTTTCTCTGTAACTGCTTTTATGTTATCATTTCTGTCTCTGTAAGATCAAAACATTAAGTATATAACTCCATACTCACTACCATGGAGTCGAGACCATGCATTCTCAGGCTAAGATAGATAAGCACTAGCTAGAATGATTTAGTTATCGTCCAGAAAAATGACACGCCATCTAACCTTGCTCTGTCTTGCAGTTGCACTCACTAGGCAGGCTTTCCTTTTCTTTTCCGCTGATTTTTAGCTGGAGGGAGGGTGGAGTCCACCATGTTTGACCACGCCGATTTGTTTTGGTTAAAAGTAGGTCAGGCACACCCCACGGCGGTCATATGATATTGGTGCTCACTTGCTTCAGCAATCTGCGAAATTATAAAATGCGGGACGCTTTTTGTCTCAGCAAAACATTTACACACAGGATACACGGTGTGTGTGTGTGCGCGCACAGCAATGAAACATCTCGAAACTCCAACAGCAACAGAAATAGAACATCTCATCATCTCTAGCCGCTTTATCCTTCTACAGGGTCGCAGGCAAGCCAGAGCCTATCCCAGCTGACTACGGGCGAAAGGCGGGGTACACCCTGGACAAGTCGCCAGGTCATCACAGGGCTGACACATAGACACAGACAACCATTCTACATTCAACATTAGATTCTAATAGAATAGATGAGCCAAAATAATTGGGAATCTTTTTTAATGGGCCCGACTTGTTACAAGTATGAATAGGTGGGCCTTAAAGCAGAAAAGGTTGAGAACCCCTGGTCTAGTACACAGGAGATGACGAGCTCTCCTGGCAGGGAGGTAGAGCTTTCAGAGATGCTATAAAAAATAAATGAGTAACAAACCAGCAGTTACCAAAAAAAAAATAGACAGGAGGTGACATCAAAATAACTAAACAACTGTGAAACTGAATCCATTGCATTAATTTGCTAAATTTCAGTTCAGTTCATGTTCTTTTTATAATTCTTAATGAACACCCATTTGAGAACACAGAGCATACTTAAGCAGAATTGGCTTCCAGTCATCATCCATAAACAACCATAACATCCAGCACCCATGACAACACTTAACAAGTACAAACAAGTCAATAAGTATTTCTTCAATGTCTAATATGTCTGGGGTAATTTGCAGTTAATATTGAACATGGTCTCTTTACCCATAGGGACACGATGTTTTCACCAGCTTGTGTGCTCCAGTGGGGCTATTAGAGAGTAAATATTATAATTCAGTTCATTGCAGGCTGTAATTACCATCATTATATCAGTAATGTGGAAACTGTGATTGAGGGGTAGCGGCAGAGTGCTCATTTGCGCAATGACGTGTTTGCAGAATTAAAGGCAAACATTTTTATACATAATGTGTGCTTATTGAAAATTCTCCAGCAAATCCCATTTTTGACCTTGTAAATGAAGGTTTGGTGCTATTAGAGAGACAGATAAATAATAGGACAATGTCTGCTCAGCTGAAAGCGGATGAATGCAATTTGCTCAGTGGAAATTAACTTCAGTAGCCATGGCCCATGTCTGATTTGAATCTATAGAGTGTGAAGTTCTTTTGACAAGTACTTTAGGTCTGTATGAGGTATAGAAACTGTGATGGTGGCTTTGTCGACATGCTAAATGGTTCTCCAAAGAGTTTGCAGCAAACTGCCTTTCAACAGTAATAAACCATGTTGACTGCCCTTCAACCCAACATTCTTGCGTGAAACCAATTACTAGCATTAATTAGTTATAGCTTGGGGATATTTTTCAAAAAAAAAAAATTACCAAGCCAGCCTTTCATTTTTAACTACATAACGAAATTTAACGATTTCTAAGGATCTGCTTCCTAAAAAAGCCATACAGTTTAAATTATTAGTAACTCATTGGTCAAACTGTTTCTGCTTTAATTAAGGGAAATGAAGCATGCTGGGATTGTGTGAAATGATAGATTTGTTTGAAGTGTAGCAGTTAAATCAAAGATCCAAATCCAACACAGTCAGCACTAAAACAGACCTTCTTGCACAACATGATACCTACCTCCTATAGAGGAGCATCATACCAGACCACTTAGCCATGCTGGGACATTTAAAGAGTAATGATAACAGTTGGGTGGCACGGTGGTGTAGTGGTTAGCATTGTCGCCTCACAGTAAGAAGGTTCTGGGTTTGAGCCCAGTGGCCAGCAAGGGCCTTTCTGTGTGGAGTTTGCATGTTCTCCCCGTGTCTGCGTGGGTTTCCTCCGGGTGCTCCGGTTTCCCCCACAGTCCAAAGACATGCAGGTTAGGCTAATTAGTGGCTCTAAATTGACCATAGGTGTGAATGTGACTGTGAGTGGTTTCTTTGTATCAGCCCTATGATGATCTGGCAACTTGTCTAGGGTGTACCCCACCTCTCACCCATAGTCAGCTGGGATAGGCTCCAGCTTGCCCGCGACCTTGCACAGGATAAGTGGTTACAGATAATGGATGGATAGATGGATGGATGGATGGATGGATGGATGGATGATAACAGTTGTGGAGCAGATGACAGATAAATATATGTGATAGTTGGGCAAATCCTGTCAGATGTCGCTGTGGTTGAATTTTGGCAAAAGATCAGGTTTTGGCCTAATTTGATTTTTTTTTCCCTGCTTATAACATACACTGACAACTCAACTTTAAAGTAACTATAAACATATTTCACCTAAAATGACTTGTTTAATTTTTAATTCCTTTTTTTTTCCTTCAGCTATGTTCCTGCAAAGATCACATTGTGTCAGTGGCAAACCATTACTATTAAAGTTGGGACTTGAGCTCAGCCAGAACTTAGCCAGAAACACCAAAAAAAAGCAACAGGGCAAAGGATTTTGTAAGGGATTAGTGTCAGGCTGCCAGGTCGCTCTGTTGTGTGTAGCTGTTGATTTTAAAAATACCAAAGTAAATTACAGGGGGAAATGAATACTTAAGTCTCATCTCCTCTAGCTGCTTTATCCTTCTACAGGGTCGCAGGCAAGCTGGAGCCTATCCCAGCTGACTACGGGCGAAAGGCGGGGTACACCCTGGACAAGTCGCCAGGTCATCACAGGGCTGACACATAGACACAGACAACCATTCACACTCACACCTACGGTCAATTTAGAGTCACCAGTTAACCTAACCTGCATGTCTTTGGACTGTGGGGGAAACCGGAGCATCCGGAGGAAACCCACGTGGACATGGGGAGAACATGCAAACTCCACACAGAAAGGCCCTCGCCGGCCCCGGGGCTCGAACCCAGGACCTTCTTGCTGTGAGGCGACAGCGCTAACCACTACACCACCGTGCCGCCCAATACTTAAGTCTGAGTGAAAAATATTGGCGCGAGCGTGCAGCGTGGAAGAAGAATCTAGAGACAGAAATCTTAGTTTCTCTGTCGTTAGCCTGTGCTACTTGCTCTCGATAGCACTGGGTTGACCGCTTTATTAGCATTCGCTAACACTACTGATGAACGCTACACCAGCTGGAAGGTGACTTCATTGCTGTGCTGATGAAGCCGACTCATGGTTAAGCTCACGTTGGCCTTCGAGCAGGCCAAGGGTGATAGATTTTTGGTCCCTTCCACTATAAATCAAAATCTGATTGGTTAATTAAATCATCTGTCACTTCCTACATAAACATACACTGCCATGGCCTTTTGTCCCGGCAATGAAGTCCTAACCAATGAGTGAGCAGCTCTAAATTCTTCTTAGCCTAGAAACAACAAACAAAAAAGTCTCATTGGATAACTCGATTTTAAAGTTTTCAGGACAGTAACCCTTTCATTTCTGAAGCAAATTTGATTGAAAATGAGGCCAAATTAGAAGAGAATAATTATAATGAAATTATGAAAGAATGAAAGCAATTAAAGAATGAAAGAAATTAAATATAACATTTGATCTGCTGATATATTTGGGCCTCTCTGAAGGCTTAGAAGGCCTTGATGGTTCCCCTCTGGTAAGGACAACAGTCAGATTGCCTGAAGATGACTAAAAACTTGCTGGTTAAGTGTGATTTCCTCACACAGTGAAGTCACGATTTTGATCAAACTGTTGAATGTACGCATGTATTCAAAGACATTATCATTTCGATAGTAATAGCTCGTTCTCATGGGCCTGTATCCTGGATGAAATATTTAATCAAAGACTAATAATAAATAGGTTAAAGATAAAACAAAATATTTACCAAAGTAAAATGGTGATGGTTGATTCAGAGGCGATTCTAGAGCCTGTTGTGGCCCCAAGCAAAAATTTCCAGGGGGCCCTTCTGACCAGTGTTCATCACCAATATGTTATAAATAATCTGACACCAATGAAAAATGTATGAAACCAAAGGTTTTTTTTTAATTACAAATGTGAAAATACAATGGTAAAGAACAATAAAAACAATGAAAAACAAAATAAATAAGCCCTCGGGCCCTGACTCTCAGGGGCCCCTGAACCAGGGGGCCCCAAGCAGTTGCCTACCTTGCCTGTTCACAAGCTGCGTGTCTGGGTTGATTTGGTTTTCTGTGAGGAAGCATTTATGGAAGCAAGTTTTCTGCCATCGGTGAGGACTTCAGGACAGAGGACTTTCCAGGTGAATTTGTTTTGGTCTTATTCACCTGAAGAGGAAGAAATAAAGAAAGGCTGGTGAAGGAAGAATGTTTATAGCTGTGAGAAGGAAATTATCTCATTGACATTCCACAACTCATCTCTCTCATCTCATTATCTCTAGCCGCTTTACCCTGTTCTACAGGGTCGCAGGCAAGCTGGAGCCTATCCCAGCTGACTACGGGCGAAAGGCGGGGTACACCCTGGACAAGTCGCCAGGTCATCACAGGGCTGACACATAGACACAGACAACCATTCACACTCACATTCACACCTACGGTCAATTTAGAGTCACCAGTTAACCTAACCTGCATGTCTTTGGACTGTGGGGGAAACCGGAGCACCCGGAGGAAACCCACGCGGACACGGGGAGAACATGCAAACTCCGCACAGAAGGCCCTCGCCGGCCACGGGGCTCGAACCCGGACCTTCTTGCTGTGAGGCGACAGCGCTAACCACTACACCACCGTGCTGCCCACATTCCACAAAATTCAATATAAAATGTAATAAATGGTACAAACGTGTTGCTTTTTTGTATTATTCTTATTATGGAATAAAATACTTCAGGATGTGGTGTTACAAGAAAATAATCAACTTTGTCATGATTAAAGTAACCACTTTACATTGAGCCTCAGCACAATACCCTGTCTTTGCTTACTTTCCTATAACAGCATACCCCCAAATTTTTTTAATACCTTTATTCAAATTTACTTCTGGTTGAGATACATACAAAACAAAAAACATTTCAGTTCAGGACAAGTGAAGCATATACACATACACCGATCAGCCATAACATTAAAACCATTGACAAGTGAAGTGAATAACGTTGATTATCTTATCTTGATTAATACAATGGCATCTGTAAAAGCATGGGATATATGAGGCAAAAAAGAGACCAGTCAGTTCTTGAAGTTGATGTGTTGGAAGCAGGAAAAATGGGCAAGTGTAAAGATCTGAGCAACTTTGACAAGGGCCAACTTGTGATGGCTAGATGACTGGGTCTGAGCATCTCCAAAATGGCACATCTTGTGGGGTGTTCCTGATGTGTAGTGGTTAGTACTGAACAAAAATGGTTCAAGGAAGGACAACCAGTGAAGCGGCAATGGGGTCATGGGTGTCGAAGACTCACTGGTTCACATGGGCCACGAAGGCTAGCCCATATGGTCCAATCCCACAAAACAGCAACTGTAGAACAAACTGTTGAAAAAGTTAATGCTGGCTAAAACAGAAAGGTGTCAGTGGTCAATGTTATGGCTGACCGGTGTATATAGCGGATCACACCTGCATCTGTCTGGCACTTCCACAGACACCGTGGGGGAAAAGGATTCAGGTACTCAGTTATTATAACAAAAACAAATCTGTGATTTTGAAAAAAATTTGACAAAAAAGAAACGTATTATACAAATAATTAAATGCGTTAAGTTTATATTAAATTAATGCATGTAAATATGTAGCTAAAGCCCAGTGTATATTTTACTTACTTAATGTTATTTTGCAAGTACTCGCAAAACTAGAAAAAGTAAAGTACGTGAACCAATTGCATCACAAAGTTGGGGTGGGTTTTTTATTCAGTTTTTGGAGAGTGATTTAATTTTGAGCATTATGGATAGGTTGTTTTCAATATTTCTTGCTTTGTGTTGGACTCAAGGATATCGTATTATAATATCCATTTGGAAAGATTAAAGATTTCTGTAAAGTTTTCTTGGTTCAGCTTCATGTTTCTCAGTCAGGTTTTGTGTTCATGCACAAGTCAGTTATTAAATAGACGTCTTGTCTTCTGTCAGTTCAGTTTTCATGAAGGCTGCTGGAAGTGCATTTTCCTCACTGGAGTGCTAGGTCTCGCTGGAAAGTTAAGGTGTCGGTGGGTATTAAGTAATAATATAAACTTTATCTCAATGAAAAAGGGGACTAGGTAGAGTGTATACCTCTGTCAAGTCACATATGGACTTGCATCAAAATCGAATCAATCGTTCCTTGCCCCATGGCTCACCTTTTCTCAAAATTTCATCAAAATCTGTTCACTGGTTTTGGGGGTTTTTTTGGTTGGTTTTTTTTTAGTTACATTGGGAACAGACAAACAAACAGAGGTGAAAACACAACCTCATCCAACAACGTTGGCAGAGATAAATATAGAAGAGACAAAATGAAAATGAAACTGCAAAAGTTAATTATGATGAAAAACACTTCACATGGCATTTAAATTTAATTACAGGCATTTAACAGGTGCTCTTATCCAGAGCAACGTACAATGAACATATACCCAGTGCTTGGGGAGCTGTTGGGGGTTAGGTGACTTGCTCAAGGGCACTTCAGCCATGGATTTTCCTGCCAGTCCAGGGAATTGAACCAATGACCCTTTGGGCCAAAGGCTGCTTCTCAAACCTTTAGGCCATGGCTACAAAACAAATGGTGACATGGGCAGAAAAAAAAAAAAATCACCCAGCAAATGTTTCAAAAACAGGAACTACAACCCCAATTCCAAAAAAGTTGGGACAAAGTACAAATTGTAAATAAAAACGGAATGCAATAATTTACAAATCTCAAAAACTGATATTGTATTCACAATAGAACATAGACAACATATTAAATGTCAAAAGTGAGACATTTTGAAATTTCATGCAAAAGATTGGCTCATTTGAAATTTCATGACAGCAACACATCTCAAAAAAGTTGGGACAGGGGCAATAAGAGGCTGGAAAAGTTAAAGATACAAAAAACGAACAGCTGGAGGACCAAATTGCAACTCATTAGGTCAATTGGCAATAGGTCATTAACATGACTGGGTATAAAAAGAGCATCTTGGAGTGGCAGCGGCTCTCAGAAGTAAAGATGGGAAGAGGATCACCAATCCCCCTAATTCTGCGCCGACAAATAGTGGAGCAATATCAGAAAGGAGTTCTGAACCAGGATGAAAAGAAGGAAGTGAAATTAAAGGAGGAGAAAAGTCACTCAGCCAGGCTTTACAGACTCTGGTGTGTGTGAACCTCCTGACACAGAGGTGTGTGGTGGCCATGCAAAGCAAGGCTTCAGCCACCAGTGACTAGTCGCTTAACAAGGCAGAGTGAAGACCGCAAACGCAGGCAGGAAAGAGAACCACCCAAAAAAAAAAAAAAACCCTGATTTGACTATCAAATGAGCGCTCAGGGTGTGGAACGAGCCACTGTACATGCATCCAAACTGAAACACTGACCGAGTCCAGCTTTAACGCAGGCGTGTATTGCATGCATATTATATATATATATATATATATATATATATATATATATATATATATATATATATATAAAAGTGCGTGCAAATGTTAACTGAACTGAGAAAGAAAAGCCTCACCTTTCAGTTAAAGAGAAAGGTTCACCCACTGCAGGACTGTGAGCTGGGGGAGAGACCACATCAGGGGTGTGGGGGAGAGAGGGGTCAGATCGGCTCGGAGTCCCTTCATCTGGACATGGAAATGTTTATATTCGCGTTATTTTAAACACATGGGCATTAAAGTACCTCCATAACACCAGAAAACCACACACAGTTTTCTACATTTATTTATACAACCCCGATTCCAAAAAAGTTGGGACAAAGTACAAATTGTAAATAAAAACGGAATGCAATAATTTACAAATCTCATAAACTGATATTGTATTCACAATAGAACATAGACAACATATTAAATGTCAAAAGTGAGACATTTTGAAATTTCATGCAAAAGATTGGCTCATTTGAAATTTCATGACAGCAACACATCTCAAAAAAGTTGGGACAGGGGCAATAAGAGGCTGGAAAAGTTAAAGATACAAAAAACGAACAGCTGGAGGAACAAATTGCAACTCATTAGGTCAATTGGCAATAGGTCATTAACATGACTGGGTATAAAAAGAGCATCTTGGAGTGGCAGCGGCTCTCAGAAGTAAAGATGGGAAGAGGATCACCAATCCCCCTAATTCTGCGCCGACAAATAGTGGAGCAATATCAGAAAGGAGCTCGACAGTGTAAAATTGCAAAGAGTTTGAACATATCATCATCTACAGTGCATAATATCATCAAAAGATTCAGAGAATCTGGAAGAATCTCTGTGCGTAAGGGTCAAGGCCGGAAATCCATACTGGGTGCCTGTGATCTTCGGGCCCTTAGACGGCACTGCATCACATACAGGCGTGCTTCTGTATTGGAAATCACAAAATGGGCTCAGCAATATTTCCAGAGAACATTATCTGTGAACACAATTCATCGTGCCATCCACCGTTGCCAGCTAAAACTCTATAGTTCAAAGAAGAAGCCGTATCTAAACATGATCCAGAAGCGCAGACGTCTTCTCTGGGCCAAGGCTCATTTAAAATGGACTGCGGCAAAGTGGAAAACTGTTCTGTGGTCAGACGAATCAAAATTTGAAGTTCTTTATGGAAATCAGGGACGCCGTGTCATTCGGACTAAAGAGGAGAAGGACGACCCAAGTTGTTATCAGCGCTCAGTTCAGAAGCCTGCATCTCTGATGGTATGGGGTTGCATTAGTGCGTGTGGCATGGGCAGCTTACACATCTGGAAAGACACCATCAATGCTGAAAGGTATATCCAGGTTCTAGAGCAACATATGCTCCCATCCAGACGACGTCTCTTTCAGGGAAGACCTTGCATTTTCCAACATGACAATGCCAAACCACATACTGCATCAATTACAGCATCATGGCTGCGTAGAAGAAGGGTCCGGGTACTGAACTGGCCAGCCTGCAGTCCAGATCTTTCAGCCATAGAAAACATTTGGTGCATCATAAAACGGAAGATACGACAAAAAAGACCTAAGACAGTTGAGCAACTAGAATCCTACATTAGACAAGAATGGGTTAACATTCCTATCCCTAAACTTGAGCAACTTGCCTCCTCAGTCCCCAGACGTTTACAGACTGTTGTAAAGAGAAAAGGGGATGTCTCACAGTGGGAAACATGGCCTTGTCCCAACTTTTTTGAGATGTGTTGTTGTCATGAAATTTAAAATCACCTAATTTTTCTCTTTAAATGATACATTTTCTCAGTTTAATCATTTGATATGTCATCTATGTTCTATTCTGAATAAAATATGGAATTTTGAAACTTCCACATCATTGCATTCCATTTTTATTTACAATTTGTACTTTGTCCCAACTTTTTGGGAATCGGGGTTGTACATCACAGGATGCTATCAGAGCTGACCTTCACCCTCAGCCTACACAGCGCAACGGAGTCGACGGTGAGGATCTGACACTGCAGCCAGCTAGAGCATCAGCCTGGGGGCCTTCACCCTCAGCCTGCACAGCATTGCTTCTCATCTCCATGTTTAATATTCTTGCTGCATATTTACCATTTTGATTTTATTCAAAACTGTTTTAATGATTTTAGCATCAAATTGACTGGAGAAAATGGATAACAGTTTCTAACTAAATTATATTTAACTTTCTGAACATTTTTAAACCTTTTAATTTACATGCTGATTGCTGCTGGCTACACAGTGCATATGATTGACAAAAAGCTTATCAGATTTATAGCTGGGTTTGTGCTGAAAACTATTTCCATGATAAGTTGATTTTCTCCACGGATTAGTAAGGGTATATTAATTAATACACAACACACGAAATGCTCAGAACAGTTTCAGATGGTCACGATCTAGTTTGATGGCCAACAGCTGATGAACCCTGACTTACGGTCAATAACAATATGTCGCTCATGCTAATGCACCACAGAGGGAGATACAGTGTCTTGCAAAAGTATTCATCCCCCTTGGTGTTTGTCCTGTTTTGTTGCATTACAAGATGGAATTAAAATGGATTTTTGGAGGGTTAGCACCATTTCATTTACCCAAATGGATGACGTAGTCGAGATGACTCTCTCGACTACGTCATCCAAGGAGGAACTGAATTTCCTTATGTGCCACTATAACACACCCATAGTGTGCATCCAAGAACATCGTTTAGTCCATAACGACGAGTCCTCAGACATCGTAACCAATAATCTAGGCGCAGTGACGCTGTTTACCATCTCGGCTTCCCGTAACGCCCATGGCGCGGCCATTCATGGAGTAGGGATAGCTATACTTTCGTCTTTCTTACCACTACTTTCTACTATCAAGAAGGTCTCAGAACGAATTATTATCACCGTTTTCAAAGGCAATCCAAGGCTCAATGTTGTGTCATGCTACTCACCTCATAATGTTTCCCCCGAGGAGGAAGTCACGCAGTTCTACCGCTTTTTGCATGAGGCAGTTGCCTCTATACCGGCGCATGCTTTCCTTGCAATTGCGGGCGACTTCAATGCCTATGTTGTGGCATGACATTCATATCACATGAGTCAAAATCGGAACGGGGAGCTATTGACCGAATTTGCTCGCGAGCACAGTCTTATCATTGCTAACACTTGTTTCCAAAAGCCCAGGCGTAAACTCTGGACTCATAGGTCCCCGAGAGGTGATCTCTCTCAAATCGACTTCATTCTATGTCATAAACGCTGGCGAAACAGCCTTAGAGACTCTCAAGCACACTCATCGTCCAATCCTGTTGGCAGCGATCACAGAATTGTTACTGTGTCTACCAAATTGAGTGTCCGTTCGACCAGGCACCCGCGAATGAAATGGCTCAACTGGTCTTCCTTGACTTCCGACCCAAATCTCGCCTCCTCCGTCGATGCTTTAATATCCGAAGAATTCTGAAGCCTTCCTGAAGACCAATCTTATTCGTCCTTCATGGGAGTCTGTAATAAAGTGGGGTCATCCCTTCTGCCCAAAGAACATCCCAAAAAGTCACCACTTTCCGATTGCCCTGTGGTGGCGGAGGCACGCCATGTCGCTATTAATGCCAGCATTCAGCTTACTCAAGCTGCCCAGGCTTCCCTCTGTTCTACGTATGTTATGCAGGAAGAATTAAGAATCCGAGGCATCCTCGACCGGTTCGACTCCAGTAACACCTTGACGGACACAAAGTGTGTGGAACCTAGTGAAGAAGTTATCCAACAAATCTCCAAACCCAGTATTCATCCAAGGCGAAGATCGTTTGAAGCTCTGGAAGGACCATTTTCAATGTGTGTTATCACCTGATAGCCCTACGCCAGAAAGGCCAACTGAGATCATCCAAATCTTTGAACTCAATGAGCAAATCTTCACTGGGCCGTTCGGCCGTAATGAAGTTAACTCTGCTGTTGACGAGATGAAATCTGGTCACGCTCCTGGGATGGATGGTCTCCCTATTGAGCTATGGAAGCTCCCAAACATCCGCGACTTCCTCTTTACGTTCTGCAATGAAACCCTTGCAGGCAACAGGCCCAAGGAATGGGGTCTAGCAGGCATTGTCCCTGTCCCTGTGAAAGGCAACCTGACGTTGCCTGACAATTACAGGGGAATTAGTCTAGCTCAGATCGCTTCTAAAGTGTATAACCGACTGTTACTCAATAGGTTGAGGCCAGTAATGGATAACTTCTTGTGCCCAAACCAAAATGGCTTCCATCAACTGCATTCTACTAGCGCTCACATCTTTGAATATATCGCAAATATATTCAAAGCCTCTTTTCAATGTAAACAGTCCTCACTTGGTGATTTTACATCCTTTGAACACTTATGTGCACTTGTTACATGCTCTCCTAACATATTGTTATTAACTATTTACAGGCCTCCGAGACATTCAGCCAAAGTTTTTCTGGAAGAGTTTGGTGAACTGTTGTCAGTCATTGCTTAGAGTTTGACTGTCTTATTATATCTGGGGATTTTAACTTGCATGTAGATAATCCTGAAAACACTTATGCCAGAGAACTACTTGCACTTATTGACAACTTCAACCTAGTACAATATGTACAGGGGCCGACCCACTCTCGTGGTCATACCCTTGACCTCGTTATCACAAAGGGTCTTACTGTTTCTACTACTGTTGTTGACCTGGCCTTATCTGATCATTTCTGTGTTTTCTCTGATGTTTCTATATCCCCTCACATTCAGAATAGCTCAACGACTATGGGTAGGAGAGTCATAAACAACAACACATGTGTTCTCTTTGAGCAAGCTCTCTCACGGATCTCAACTAAAATGTCAGACTCTGTAGACGACTTACTGGAAATTTTTAATTTAAATATGACCCAAATTATGGACGATATTGCTCCATTCAAAATCAAAAGAGTCAATGACAAGCAGAAAGCACCATGGAAGCAATACCCAGCTGTTAAATTGCTAAAGAGAGAATGTAGGAAGACTGAAAGAAAATGGTGCAAATCTAAACTTCACATCCATTATCAAATCCATAAAGAGATGCTTTGTAAATATAATTATGAAATTGGTAAAGCAAGACAGTCTTTCTTCTCCAACATCATCAACAGGAATATGAACAATGCTCGTGTGCTATTTTCAACAGTAGAGAAGCTAACTAATCCCCCACCACAATTAGCACCTGAACTTCTCTCAGTTAATAAATGCAATGAGTTTGCATCCTTCTTCAAAGGTAAAATTAATAAAATACGGCAGAATATCACTCATAATATATCTCAGTTGCAAATAACTGAAAAGCTGCAATCACCAGTGACACAGACAGACAATTTCAACACAATGTCAGAATTTTGTTTGATTGATTACGAGACTCTTGAAAAAACTGTACAAAATCTCAGTTCCTCAACATCTGAATTGAACATTCTGCCCACCAACTTTTTTAAGTCTGTTCTTCACCTTATAATTACAGATGTGCTTTAGATCATAAATACATCCCTAGAGACTGGCATTTTTCCTGTGTCCCTGAAAAAAGCCATTGTAAAGCCCCTACTTAAAAAGAATAATCTGGATGCTTCAGTATTGAACAACTACAGGCCAATATCAAATCTACCATTCATCAGGAAAATCCTTGAAAAAATTGTCTTCAATCAATTAACTGCCTTCTTGATATCAAACAGCTGTTTTGATAACTTTCAGTCAGGATTTCATGCCAATCATAGCACTGAAACAGCGCTGATTAAAGTTATAAATGACACGTCTTAATACTGATGCAGGCAAAACATCAGTCCTGGTGTTACTGGACCTCAGTGCAGCTTTTGATACTGTTGATCACAACATACTGCTATATCGACTTGAACACTGGGTTGGGTTGACTGGTAAAGTTACCGTATCAATTGGTTAAAATCATACTTAAAAGACAGAAGCTTCTTTGTTACCATGGGGAATTGTACCTCAATGTCCTTGACCTGTGGTGTCCCCCAGGGGTCGATCCTTGGACCATTACTATTCAACCTTTATATGCTCCCACTTGGACAAATTATCAAGAACAACTCAATTTTGTATCACTGCTATGCAGATAACACCCAAATTTATTTTGCTCTATCACCTAATGATTATGCCCCCCTTGAATGTCTCTACCAGTGTATCGACCAAATCAACAACTGGATGTCACAAAATTTTCTTCAGCTGAACACAGATAAAACAGAAGTAATTCTATTTGGGAAAAAAGATAAAAGACTCAGGATTACCACTATTCTTGACACAAAGGGGATTAAAACAAAAGATATCATTAAAAATCTTGGTGTTTTCATTGACAGCGAGCTAAACTTTGACAGTCACATGAAAGCAATCATTAAATCTGCATTTTATCACCTAAAAAACATTTCCAAACTAAGAGGACTTATGTCAAAAAATGATCTGGAAAAACTTATACATGCCTTCATCTCTAGTAGGGTTGACTACTGCAATGGCCTTTTCACAGGCCTGCCAAAAAAGACCATCAAACGACTTCAGGTGATTCAAAATGCAGTGGCTAGGGTTCTTACACAAACATAAAGAGCAAAGCACATTACTCCAATTCTAAGGTCCCTTCACTGGCTTCCAGTAAGCTACAGAATTGACTTTAAAGCATTGCTGCTGGTGTACAAATCTCTAAATGGTACAGCGCCCAATTACCTCTCTGATATGTTGCAGCGGCCTAACCCAATCAGATCTACCAGATCACAGCAGCAAAATTTACTGGTAAAACCTGCTGTTAAAACAAAGTGTGGTGAAGCAGCTTTTAGCTACTATGCAGTACAGCTATGGAACCAACTCCCAGAGGACATCAGAAATGCTCCTGCTGTTGGCAGCTTCAAATCTAGATTAAAGACCAAGCTGTTTTCAGATGCTTTCTGCTAACTGATACCGGTAAATATCATCTTTACATGTTTTAAACTTTACTTAACTTTTACAGTCTTTGCATGTTTTAAACTTTACTTAACTTTTATTCTATTTTATTCTGCTGTTTATTACTGAACTTTTACTTCATTTTATTATTTTATTTCTACTATTGTTTAATTCTTATTTTTTTCTCTCTTCTTCCCCCTTTATTTTATGTAATTTTATTTTCTATTGTTTACTGTTTTGCCTTTACCTCTGTAAAGCACATTGAACTGCCACTGTGTATGAAATGCGCTGCTATATAAATAAACTTGCCTTGCCTTGCCTTGCCTTAGCCCTCCGGTGCATTATCGAAGAGCTCATGAACCACCATAAAGAAGGTGTGATAGTCTTTTTGGACTTTAAGAAGGCTTTTGATTCCATCAGACGCGACACAATGTTTTCCATTCTACAAGCATATGGCGTCCCCCCTAGCATGGTCAAGGCAATCAGGACAATGTATATCGATAGCACTGCCGTGGTTATAACTCCTGACGGTGTAACTGAGGAGTTTTCTATCAACTCGGGCGTCCTTCAAGGAGATCCCCTAGCTCCTCTGCTCTTCATCATTGTTCTTGATTACGCCTTGCGTTTAGCCCTTCGCATCGATGATGGGCTCACTCTTAAACGCCATAGAAGTTCTCGCCACCCTGCTGTCCATCTACCCGATCTCGACTTTGCTGATGACATTGCTCTTCTCGAGGACTCAGTGAATTCAGGCGAGGATCTTCTCCACCGAGTAGAACTGGCTGCTAAATCAGTTGGCCTTCAGTTGAACGCATGCAAAACCAAATGGATGCATATAAATTCCTCTATGGACCAATCTCTCCACGTGCTTGACAACTCTGCTATTGAGAAGGTGGACGACTTCAAATACCTTGGCAGTTGGATGAACACTGCTCACGACATCGACTCCAGAAAGGCCAAAGCCTGGGGTGCCCTAAATTCTCTAATCAAGGTGTGGGCTGCCCCACTGTCTAGAGACACAAAGGTCAGAGTGTTCAAGGCCTCAGTCAAATCCATTCTTCTCTACGGATCCGAGTCTTGGTCTCTAACAAGAGCACAAGAGCAATCCTTGGATGGCACATACACCTGCATGCTCCGCAGAGTGTTCAACATCAGCTGGCAGGACCATTGGACAAATGACCGCCTGTACGGTTCCCTACCACGCCTCTCGACCATAATCGCCAAACGCCGTCTGACATTGTGCGGCCATGTGTTTCGTCACGATCAACCTGCCGCACAAGTTCTCTTGTGGGAGCCTGAGGCGAAGCGCAAAGTCAGTCAACCACGTACCACCCTGAAAACGGTCCTCGAGCGAGAGACGGGGTTGAAGGAAGAACAACTCAGAGCAGCTATGCTCAACCGGCGGGTCTGGGATAGGATATCTTACCAAGTCACCGGCCCGCCGGATGACAGATGATGATGATGATGAACCCAACATGCCTACCACTTTAAAGGTGAAAATTACTGTTTTATTGTGACACAAACAATAAGATGAAAAAACAGAAATCTGGAGTGTGCATAGGTATTCACCCTCTTTCATATGAAACCCCTAAATAAGAGCTGGTCCAACCAATTCACTTCATAAGTCACATAATTAGCTGATTAAGATCCACCTGTGTGCAATCAAAGGTGTCACATGATCTGTCACATGATGTCTGTATAAAGCAACCTGTTCTGGAAGGACCCTGACTCTGCTACACTATTAAACAAGCAACATGAAAACCAAGGAGCACTCCAAACAGGTCAGAGACAAAGTTGTGGAGAAGTATAGATCAGGGTTGGGTTATAAAAAAATATCCCAAACTTTGAATATCCCACGGAGCACCATTAAATCCATTATAGCAAAATGGAAAGAATATAGCACCACTACAAACCTGACAAGAGAAGGCCCCACCCACCAAAACTCACAGACCGGGCAAGGAGGGCATTAATCAGAGATACAACAAAAACACCAAAAGATAACACTGAAGGAGCTGCAAAGATCCACAGTGGAGATAGGAGTATCTGTCCATAGGACAACGTTAAGCCGTACACTCCACAGAGTGGGGCTTTCTGGAAGAGTGGCCAGAAAAATGCCGTTGCAAAAGAAAATACGTTTGGAATTTGCCCAACAGCATGTGGCAGACTCCCCAAACACATGGAAGAAGATTCTCTGGTCAAATGAGACTAAAATCAATCTTTTTGACCATCATGGGAAATGCCATGTGTGGCACAAACCCATTCCTACACCATTCCTACAGTGAAGCATGGTGGTGGCAGCATCATGCTCTGGGGATGTTTTTCATCTGCAGGGACAGGAAAGCTGGTCAGGACTGAAGGAAAGATGGATGGCACTAAATACAGGGCAATTCTGGAGGAAAATCTGTTTGAGTCAGCCAGAGGTTTGAGACTGGGATGAAGGTTCACGTTCCAGCAGGACAATGACCCTAAGCATACTGCTAAAGCTACATTGGAGTGGTTTAAAGGGAAACATTTTAATGTCTTGGAATGGCCTAGTCAAAGCCCAGACCTCAGTCCAAGTGAGACTCTGTGGCATAACTTGAAGATTGCTGTACACCAACGCAACCCATCTAACTTGAAGGAGTTGGAGCAGTTTTGCCTTGAGGAATGGCCAAAAATCCCAGTGGCTAGATGTGCTAAGCTAATAGAGACATACCCCACGAGACTTGCAGCTGTAATTGCAGCAAAAGATGGCTCTACAAAATATTGACTTTTTTTTTGGGGGGGGGGAATACCTATACACACTCCAGATTTCTGTTTTTTTTTTCATCTTAATTATTGTTTGTGTCACAATAAAACAACAATTTGCACCTTTAAAGTGGTAGGCAGGTTGTGTAAATCAAATGGTGCTAACCCCCAAAAAATCTATTTTAATTCCAGCTTGTAATGCGACAAAACAGGACAAACACCAAAAGGGATGAATACGTTTGCAAGACACTGTATTACTGAAAGCTACATGCCATGTCTGGGAAGAAACCTAATGAAAGCACACATACAAGGCATGTAGATTTTAGGCTGTCCAATATATAAAACACAGAGAGAGAGAGAGAGAGAGAGAGAGAGAGAGAGACTACATGAATCAGTTGAAAGTAAGAGCTTCAGAGTTAGTTAGCATCTTCTTAGAAGTAGCGTACAGTTTTAGCCTCACGAAAAGTGTTATATTTTGTGAGAAATTCAGTCTGCACCATCCATTTTGTTTTGTAGAGCTTTTCTTCATTTACTCAAACAATAAAGAGAATAAATAAGACCTTAATTCTTCATCCTTGAATAAATGATACCTGTAATTATGGGTCTCAACAACGGACGAGAAAAAAGTAGTTACATTATACACAAATATTCCATTTTCAAAATCTCTCTTCATCTCCCAAAGAGGCTCTCACGAGAGCGTAAGAGGTGGTGCAAGAATGAATGACTGCAGGTAGATGTAAGTATCCTGCTCTCCTTCTCTAGGAATGCAGGGAATTGGATGAGGAGTAAACTTCATCCATAATTCATTCCGTCACATGCAGTTATGCCACCGTAGTAACGTAATGAAATATGAATTGCTGAGGCATTCGTCGTAATGGTGGTTTAATAATTCAGGCATATAGAATCGAAAAAAGTGTTCTACTTCTGTGCTGAAAGCTACTGATGGCACACGGGCCGGCTTATTAAATTGAACAGATTCCCTTACTGACTATGGGGAGGTTTCATATCTTAGTGAAATTCCGTCTTCTCAAACTTCACATCTTTCATTTATTTGAAAATCTCCTCTTTGGGCTCGGTGTGTGTTTGAAAGAGAACTTCAGGTCTATTCAATTCAATTCATTGTCACAAAGTAGCTTTAGAGAAATCCAGATGTAGATTTAAGGCCCGGTCCCACTACACCGATAACTATAAATAAATCAGTTCCCTGCAGTTTATGTGGTTGATGCTCACACCAGACTGATAACGATACCTATAGCCCAGGCCTGGGTTTATCTGTATCAGTGAAATTTCTTCTGGAGCAATTTTTCTAGGCCTGGACCTGATCCGATAAAACATCTGACCAATCAGGTAGTTGTTTACATGTGATGTTGTCTGAGCTATTTTCCCTGGGCATCTTTGTACATCCTTGTTGCATCATGAAGCAACGAAATACGGATTCACGGAAAATAAAAAATATAATACAAGGAACGGATCTTTTATTCATGGATATGTGATATTTTTCATGAAATGTCAATAGCAAATCTCATCTCATCTTCATCATCTGTAGCCGCTTTATCCTGTTCTACAGGGTCGCAGGCAAGCTGGAGCCTATCCCAGCTGACTACGGGCGAAAGGCAGGGTACACCCTGGACAAGTCGCCAGATCATCACAGGGCTGACACATAGACACAGCCAACCATTCACACTCACATTCACACCTACGGTCAATTTAGAGTCACCAGTTAACCTAACCTGCATGTCTTTGGACTGTGGGGGAAACCGGAGCACCCGGAGGAAACCCACGTGGACACGGGGAGAACATGGAAACTCCGCACAGAAAGGCCCTCGCCGGCCACGGGGCTCGAACCCAGACCTTCTTGCTGTGAGGCGACAGCGCTAACCACTGCACCACCATGCCGCCCCAATAGCAAATGAATAAAGTAAATATAAAAATGCAGGTACGGTAAGATATTTTAATTATGAACTTCGGCAGTCCAAACATTTAATTGTTTTAGACTTCTTTTTTTTTTTTATCCATGATGCATCATCCGTATGAAATTGGTAACCAATCTGTAATATACTGAAACGTCCGTGACTAATCTGTAAATTATAAGCATCTGTGATGCATCCGTATTAAAATCCATAACCACTACGTATTTTGTATCCTTTTTTATTATATTTCCATCATCCATATTATCCATATTATATCAACCACCAGAGTATGAACATGGGTTCCTTTGAAGTCCAAGCTGTACAGTATGACCCAGAATAATGTGCTACCACTTGGAAAAAAAAAAACTTCCATGACTATTCCTAAGTAGCATGTATTTATTTCCCTGAGTGTAAGGACCAAGCGATATTATAGTCGGGATTATACAGTAGTTGTGGTGTGACTGCTCCAGACTGGAACTAAATTCAGGCAGAGGGACAGTCAGAGTTATCGGTGTTGTGGGACTGGGGCCTTACAGGAGATCCCTGATAAACAAGGAAAAACTCCTTGAGACAACATGAGCAAGAGTCCATACTTTTCAGATAGCGAGGTTATAAATCATTACTCTCCCACAATTAAAGTCAAACAGTGCTAAGTGTGGGCTTTATGATTACAGCAGGAGTTCTTGGGTACAAATCTGGTTCGAGATTGAAGACTAGATTCGTGGCAGTGGCTGATGTTTGCTCATCCTGCCTGTGTTGTAGTTGAAAACGTGCAAAGCTGTCAGCAGCTTTGCTCCACTTGAGTGTGTGGCTTAGATTCAGAGGCAGTACAAAGTAGTCTCTGCTCTACCATGTGCAGAAATGGCAGATAAAGAGGTCCACCACTAGAACGAATGGTTTGCATCTAAAAACTCAAGTCTCAGCCACATGAATAGAGAATTGGAAAAATACAGCACCACTTTGCATTTGATCAATGCTGTTTTGGGGGTTAAGAACATGCAAGGATTCAGTTTTCCACAGAGGCTGATGAGGTAGTTACTTTGTGTTCTGTAATTTATTATTTGATCTTAGAAGAACAACTTCATTCATCACACATACACTTGTGAAATTCCTCTCTACATTTAACCCAGCTGAAGCAGTGAACACACACACACACACACACACACACACACACACACACACACACACACACACACAGAGCCATGTTAACAGCACCTGGCATACATGTCAACCTTTGGTCAATCAAACCTGTATAACCAACCTCCAAAATCCGTATTTCCCTTATAAAATCCGTATAAGATGCAAATTAAAATAATTTACCTAAAATTTGAATGATAATTAACAATGATATATCCCAGTTACTTTTTATTCAATATTAATAACAATAAACCTTCAGAATGAATACAAAGCTCCAATGTTTGACAAAAACACAGTGTTATCAGTGTAGTTACGAAGGAAATACTTCGTTGTTTGGAGACAGGTTTCACCGAGTGGCTATTATGCGCGAGACTTCATATTAACCACAAAGTCAGAAAAATCTGTTCGTAAAATTACGTTATAATGACCAAATACAATGAAAAGTATTTTTCCAGTCTCACCTGTGAAAGGTAATCCCATGTGATCTCGTTTGGACGGTAAACCTGTTGGTACAGTTAAACGCAGCACATGAATGAGGCATCTTTATTCTCGGCTACTGTCTAGACGCTATACCAGAGACGGGTGAAGAATCTCCACTTTGCCACATCCAATATGGCGGCAAGGATGACGTATGATTCTACGCAGAAGGCGGCGTCTGTGTTTATATGTCTATGACTTCCCGGTTGGCGGGATTCTCGCAATGCGGTGTGCGCATGATCAAAAGTGGAACGAAGTCTCGCTACCACAAGATAACACGCGATTTCATAAGACTCTTTACTGGCTGTCTGTGGTGTACAGTATGTTTGTAAATGTTATGCGCTCTTTTATCATCGTGGGAATTGATTATAGCTCTAAATAAATATTGAAGTTTTTTTAAAGAATCCATATAACTTTATTTATATGCCCGTATACTACGTTTATTGAATCAAATCCGTATAAAATACGGACATTCCGTATAGGTTGACATGTATGACCTGGGGAGCAGTTGAGGATTAGGTGCTTTGCTCAAGGACACTGCATGTCTTTGAACTGTGGGGGAAACCCACGCAGACACAGGGAGAACATGCAAACTCCACACAGAAAGGCCCCTGTCGGCCACTGGGCTCGAACCCAGAACCTTCTTGCTGTGAGGTGACAGTGCTAACCACTACATCACCATGCCGCCCTCAAGCATAACCTTAAACAGTAATTCCACCTCATAGTCGGTGCATACATCCTTGTGTTTGTCATTTTTTTTTCCCATGTTGGTGTTTTTCCACAAAATACCAATTCATCCTGTTTTTAGCTCACCGGTCACAGGGCAATGAGCTATTGCCATTACGTGGCATCTGTCGTTCCTCCATCCGTTCATCCACAATTCACAAAAATTGCTACTCCTCCTTGAGTTTTCAATGGATTTTGATTCTGATTGTTTTGTTTGGGAGACCAAATTGTTCCAACTGTTCTCATGAAGAACAACTTGCCGAATTATAAATAAGTCTGGTTTCTCATGGTATGGCCGTGTGAGCTACTGCATTGCTGATGCTCTAGTATTATTTCATCATCATGTGGATTGTGCACAATGTACTGCTTCTAAATCCATCTCTGCGAAGCTACACATCATACTATAAAACAAGATTTTGGATAAGATTTTGGTATTATTGACTTCGTAGTCAAGCATAACCATCCATTATCCATAACTGCTTATCCTGTGCAGGGCCACAGGCAAGCTGGAGCTTATCCCAGCTGACTATGGGTGAGAGGCAGGGTACACCCTGGACAAGTCACACCTACGCAAGGCTGACACACAAACACAAACAACCATTCACACTCATTCACACCTACGGTCAATTTAGAGCCACCAATTAGCTTAACCTGCATGTCTTTGGATTGTGGGGGAAAACAGAGCACCCAGAGGAAACCCACGCAGACACGGGGAGAACATGCAAACTCCACACAGAAAGGCCCTCACCGGCCACTGGACTCAAACCCAGAACCTTCTTGCTGTGAGGCAACAGTGCTAACCACTACACCACCGTGCTGCCTTCAAGCAGAGCCTTAAACAGTAATTCCACCTCATAGTCAGTGCATATGGGTGGCACGGTGGTGTAGTGGTTAGCGCTGTCGCCTCACAGCAAGAAGGTCCGGGTTTGAGCCCCGTGGCCGGTGAGGGCCTTTCTGTGCAGAGTTTGCATGTTCTCCCCGTGTCCGCATGGGTTTCCTCCAGGTGCTCCGGTTTCCCCCACAGTCCAAAGACATGCAGGTTAGGTTAACTGGTGACTCTAAATTGACCGTAGGTGTGAATGTGAGTGTGAATGGTTGTCTGTGTCTATGTGTCAGCCCTGTGATGACCTGGCGACTTGTCCAGGGTGTACCCCGCCTTTCGCCCGTAGTCAGCTGGGATAGGCTCCAGCTTGCCTGCGACCCTGTAGAACAGGATAAAGCGGCTAGAGATAATGAGATGAGATGAGTCAGTGCATACATCCTTGTGTTTGTCATTTTTTGGCCATGTTGGTGTTTTTCCACAAAACACCAATGTTATTCTTGACACAGTTGACATAACAGTTTATAGTGTACCATCACTATCTACTGGCCCAGCATGCTTATGTGAGCTTTTTCAAATCTTTCTACAGTGTTTGTGTGGACTGACATACAAACATTTTCAAAAACACTTTGTGCAGATGGGATTTTTTTTTCCCAGTCAGGGCCTGAAAAAAAGATAAAAACACTGAACTGAAGTAATTGCATGACTGCAAAAGGCAATGAATAGCAAAATTGTCACAGAGGCTTGACTGTTATTAAGGTTCATCAAAGGCAAGCAAAGGAGAAAGCCAATGAGTGTCAACAAGTCAAGAGACTAAAAACAACTTTCAGACTTGTGGTTGACAATCTGTGCTGCCATCTCTGATGCACAGAGCAGAGGACAGTGACCATAAGTGTATGAGTCAGGAGAAGATGTCAGGCTCATCTAATCGAGAGCTGCTCTGATAAAGAGAGAGTAGGCGTTATATTGGGGAGAGAAGTGAAGGCAGTGATGTTGGCAGAGGCTGAGCTGTACTGTCAGTTTGAGTTAGCACCATAGTGCTATCCTTCCAGTGGAAGAGGATAATTGGATTGCAATGACAAGCATCATTATTGTTTTGCTGGGAATAGCACATAAAAATCCCTAAACACAGCATCATGTTTTCCAATGGATTACGCGAATGAGATACACAACCCACATGCAATAATTAAACTTTGGACCTTTCATTTGATGTAGATCACACAAAGAAAGCAGTACTGACATGCTTTCCAGCATCTCCATATACTTGAGGCAGGGCCGGATCCAGCTCTCACTAACAGGATGGGCTAGGAAGAATTTTTTTTGGAGGGGGCAATATTATATCTCATCTCATCTCATTATCTCTAGCCACTTTATCCTGTTCTACAGGGTCGCAGACAAGCTGGAGCCTATCCCAGCTGACTACGGGCGAAATGCGAGGTACACCCTCGACAAGTCACCAGGTCATCACAGGGCTGACACATAGACACAGACAACCATTCACACTCACATTCACACCTACGGTCAATTTAGAGTCACCAGTTAACCTAACCTGCATGTCTTTGGACTGTGGGGGAAACTGGAACACCCAGAGGAAACCCACGCGGACACAGGGAGAACATGCAAACTCCACACAGAAAGGCCCTCACCGGCCACGGGGCTCAAACCTGGACCTTCTTGCTGTGAGGCGACAGCGCTAACCACTACACCACCATGCCGCCCGTAATATTATATATGACTTTTTTTTCTCTCTCTCTTCCCCTCAGGTGGGTGAGCCAGCCTTGTGATTGGATGGGCCAGGCCCACCCTGCCCCCCTCAGAGAGCCGGGCCCAACTTGAGGACTTTTTACTACAAAAGCTGTATACACGTAATGTATCATGTGATCAACCTTTCTGTCTTTCTAACAAGAATCTTTACTACAGTCCTCCTTCAAAAATCATGAGACAGCTGGAGTACTTTGTATCACATTAATTGCTTATCCAGACCTTTAGAAGCAAGGCATTCTAAGTAACTGGATCATTACAAATTTTAGTTGAATGCCCCTACCCTAGAATAACAATCTGAAGAAAACATACCATCCTAAACAATACTGTGGAGAATAGTTACTTTGAAACTGTATAGAAAGAATTTGTACCCCAGATGCATAGGAATGGGCAGCACAGTCGTGCATTGGTTAGCACTATCACCTCACAGCAAGATGGTTCTGGGGTCGAACCTCGCATGGAGTTTGCATGTTCTCCCTGTGCCTGTGTGGGTTTCCTGCAGGTGATCTGGTTTCCTACAACAGTCCAAAGTCATGTGAATTAGGTCAACTGGCTACTCTAAATTGCCCTTAAATGTGAATGGTTGTTCCTCTCTGTGTTGCCCTGCAATAGACTGGCGACCTACCCAGGGTGTACCCCACCTCTTGCCCAAAGTCAGCTAGGATTGGCTCCAGCTTTCTCCACAACCCTGACAGATAAGTCATGTAGGAAGCCATGGCCTAAAGGTTAGAGAAGCAGCTTTGGGGCCAAAAGGTTGCTGGTTCAATTCCCTAGACCAGCAGGAATGGCTGAAGTGTCCTTGAGCAAGGCACCTAACCTCCAACTGCTCCCCAGGCTACTCTGGGTATGTTGTATGTTGCTATGGAAAACAGCTTCTGCTAAATGCCATTAACGTAATGTAATAAGCAGTATGTCTAATGGATAGATGCATTGTAACTAGCAGATTTATATGTAGACTCTTTTCAACCAATCAGCATCCAAACATAATCAGCTGGCAGCTGACAACATCCATGATCTTGACCAACAAGGGCTAGCATGGAAGGATTTGTAAGAATTTACATAACACAATTCCTGTGCAAAGTTGTAAAGGTTAGTTTTATGGTTAGAGGATCCTTGTGGTCATGACTTTACTTACAATGTTGGAAGGAAAGGGTTCCTTTGAAGCGTAGATGTATGGTTAATGGTCCTAGCTCTTTTAAATTTTAAGTATGTTTGTTGAATATGAAAAAAGAAGTTGGGCAATTCCATGTAAATGTCAGCCTCACTATGCAAAAATAAAGCATCCCAAATTTCAAACTAAACAAACTAAATAAATAAACAAATAAATACATACATACATAAATAAATATTTTGATCACCTAATATGTCACTGTCAGTCTTTCTTTCTTATAATGTAAAACCCAAGCTAAAATCAACTTTGATCATGTACAATTCTATATTATTGCCACAAGCCACAGAAATGTATGCTAAAATCCACAAAACAGCAAAACAATAGCCATCCTAAATATTATTTAAGAACTTTGATAGTTTTAGCTGATATTTAGAGAGTTTTTCAAAGGGTTATGGTGGTTAAATTGCTGATTTTCTAAACATATGCCATGTCTATTTCAGACGCGTCACATCCATAACAGAATTTCGTCGCATCCATAACGCTGACTTTTCCTTCCGAAACTCTGCATGAAATACAAAATATTTTAAACAAAGATTTTTTAATATTCACCTTGGACCCCTCTATCAAATGGATATCTCCATTTCGACATTAGGTTTACAATTTCACAGAGTTTGATAAAAATGTACAGTCACCCAAGAAAAGTGATACTTTTTCTGTCACATCCATAACGCATCTTTTATTGGCATTTTCTGGCACGCCCTAGATGTACTATGGGAATTGTTCTTGTTCTATCACTTCTCCAGTATGGTACAGCCTTAAAATATGCAACACCTGTTTAAATACTGGGAGACAATAAAACATGCACTGGGTCATGTGTTGCCATTTTGAGTTAAAGTGTCACATCCATAACGCTGGAATTGCTCAGTTTCGATTTAGTAACCTTTTAAAGTACTCTTGGTGTTAATGTTTAAATTGAGATTCTTTGTAAGTTTAATGGCAATTTATCCACAAACCATTGCAAGAAACAATAGTATTGTAATGAAACATGATGAACTATGAATTGCTGAGGCTTTAGTTGTAATGGTGGTTTAATAATTCAGGCATATAGAATAAAAAAAAAGTTCTCTTTCTGTGCTGAAGGCCTCGAATGGCACATGAAGCTTAGTAGATTCCTTTAACAACTATGGACAGGTTTCATAAGGCTTAGAAAGAGGTTTTTTTTTTTCAAGCTTCAAGTTCTCCAGTTATCTGTAAATTTCTCCTTAAACTAGGTCTAAGGCCATGTACACACGTAGCCGGGTATTTTTAAAACCGAACATTTTTCCCCCCTCCGTTTATAAAAATGTTTTATCCACACCACCTCGTCTTCAAAAAAAAATCCCTTCTACACATAACCGAACATCTGCGTTTTCAATCACATTCATAAGCATTCCAAACCTGTAGATGACATTATTTCCCCAAATCCTACCCCCTAATCACATCAGAATAGCCCTCTGTTGGCGTCACTTCCGCCTAAACATAAAACATGGCGCCGAGCTCGTTCGTCTGGACAGACTTGGAGACAGAATTGCTTCTAAACACAATTTTGGAGTATAAACTTCAAAAGACGCAAGAAAATGTTGATTGGGAATCTTATCAGTAGTTGGGCTTCTAAAATTAAACATGTAAATAGCACCTGCACAATAATTAACGCTTTTAAGGCACTACTCCGATCCATTACTCTTTGTCCATGCTTAATCTGGCTTCTGCAGTAAACAAAGGTCGCATGTTTGACGTCAGGGCAGATTTGTCTTTTTTTTTGGCGCAGATTGTGACGTTCTAAAATGCAAAACTCCGGTTATCTCTGTCTACATGAAAAGGCATACACGAAGTTTTCAAAAATCTTCACTTTGCCCGGAGTTTTTTTAAATATTCGTTTTTGATGTGTTTTCATGTGGATGACAGGCCAAAACGTAGAAAAATATCTTCGATTTAGCAGATACCCGGCTACGTGTGGACGGGGTCTAAGTTTGTGACAAAACTTTAGATCTAATGAAGGTTAAGTTAATGGTTAAAGGCAGCCTTAGTGTTCATAACTTTACTTACACTTAAAGGATAGTAGCTATTTCAATTGAAAGTACTTACATCAAATTTGAAAACAAAAGTTTAAAACTCCAAAATACATAGTTGTTCCTATGTTTCATATATACTTGTTCTGGTCCGCTATAATTTAAATTGGGTGACTAGTCAGTTTAATGGTAGTCACAAAGAAAAGCAACAAAATTTAGCCACAGAAAGCATATGATACAATCTCCTATGGGTTTAATCCCAGTGCCAAGCAGCAATTACAGTCTCACTGGCTTGCTAGCAACCCCAGGGGTTCTTAACCTTGAATAAATCTTATTTATTCATGCTGTTCAATACCTTGCTTTAACAACCACCAGCCAGTTGCACCAGCTAAACTTAACTAAAGTATAAATAATAAACCAAAAGGTTTAGAGGGTTCATTTTAACCTTAACATCAGCATAAATTGTTTTCAAGTTTACAAACTACAAAAAAGTAATTTGCATCTTCCACTTGATGCATTGGTAGGATAGCACCATGTGTTATGAATTGGAGGCAAAGTCAGATGCAAGTGCAGATTTTATCGAAACAAAGTGAAACTCAAAACAATAAAGCATGGACATGAACTCAAGACAAAGAAGAAACCTTAGCAGGAGAAATAAATAACAAAAACAAGATAAAGGAACACATACTGGTAGGTTTTTGACTATTCAGCCATAGCCTATGTTCCATATCCTTTCCTAACCACTTTTCCTTGACCTTGATGGAAAACATCATGAGGTCAAGGAAACATGTGAAGGAGAATTGATAAGGACTTAAGAAAAGACCACCACAATGCTGCACTTTCCCCTTATATACGACAGCAGATGTTATTGGTTTGGGTATTTAAATGTTGCTGCCACAAGGAATTGAAAACGGTATTATCACATTTCCTTCCTTAATGGATAGTCCAGTGTACGCTATGCTAAAGGAGATAAAAAAAAAAGGAAGCACAGTTCCCTAAAGCTTAAAGAATTCAAACCACTTATTATGACTGCCACTTAGAGACTTCCCAGTCATTTCACTCAGTTAGGAGAACTAGGGTTTAAATTAAAATCTAATCATGGCAAAACTGAAAGCAGGTGTGCATGGTTTGTGATTTGGTGACTGATATGTGCTGATTGGTGCTGTTGTCTTTGGCGGCTATGTTTGTAGGCCGCAGTGCATTGTGGAAACTGTAGTCTGGAATCTATGATTCCAGACTACAGTTTGGACTATTGTCTTTTGTCATGCTAAAGCCAATGCACTGCTTTTTGGCAATGGCATGACACCATGTTGCTAACTCAAACTGACAGTACAGCTCAGCACTTGATGGTTAAAGAATACAGGTCTTTCAGTTGAAGTATGTCTATTAAATTTGACCAGAAATGTTTAAAACTACAAAATGCATAGTTGTTCCTGTATTTTATATACACTTGTTTTGGTCTGGTCAACAAAATTCTACCAAAGAAGTAATATTGTATCCCAACAAAAATTGACATAATTATTTTCCATCCATCTATTATCCGTAACCACTTATCCTGTGCAGGGTCATAGGCAAGCTGGAGCCTATCCCAGCTGACTATGGGTGAGAGGTGGGGTACACCCTGGACAAGTCGCCAGGTCATCACAGAGCTGACACATAGAGACAAACAACCATTCACACTCACAACTGTCAATTTAGAGCCACCAATTAGCCTAACCTGCATGCCTTTGGACTGTGGGGGAAACCGGAGCACCTGGAGGAAACCCATGCAGACACGGGGAGAACATGCAAACTCCTCACAGAAAGCCCCCCATCGGCCACTGGGCTTGAACCCAGAACCTTCTTGTTGTGAGGCGACAGTGCTAACCACTACACCACCGTGCCACCTGATATATTGTTTATCTAATTATTTATCCTGGTCCAGATCTGGAGTCTATCCCAGGAACACTCGGTGTGCAGTAGGAATACACTCTGGATGAGACCTTAACATGGGGGAAGCCATGGCCTAATGGTTACAGAACCAGCTTTTTGACCAGAAGGTCACCAGTTTGATTCCCTCGACCAGCAGGAATGGCTGAAGTGCCCCTGAGCAAGGCACCTAACCCCCAACCATTCCACAGGCTGCTCTTGATATGTTGTGTGTCGCACTGGATAAGAGCGTATGTTAAATGGCATTAATATAATGTAATGTAACAGGGCACTATGCAGACATTCATTCACACATTCATTAACATCATCATCATAGGGATGACCTCAGGCAGACATCCATGACCAGTATTCTCCACAAATTTCTATCTTCCATCACTTTAAGTTTCAAGTTTATTTGTACAGCGCTTTTAACAATAAACATTGTCGCAAAGCAGCTTTACAGAATTTGAACGACTTAAAACATGAGCTAATTTTATCCCTAATCTATCCCCAATGAGCAAGCCTGTGGCGACGGTGGCAAGGAAAAACTCCCTCAGACGACATGAGGAAGAAACCTCGAGAGGAACCAGACTCAAAAGGGAACCCATCCTCATTTGGGCAACAACAGACAGCCTGACTATAATATTAACAGTTTTAACAGGTATAACCCTCAACTGTCCTCATGGGGCCGTCCTTCACAGGAGTGGGGCGATAAAACTCCGACCAGACACAGGGCACCAGGATGGATCAAGCAGGTCCGAGGGGCAGAAGAAGCCAGCATCTCAATCCCAGGATCAACATGTAACTCAGAGGGACAGATGGGGGGGGGGAAGAGAGAGAGAAAGAAAACACGTTGTTAGGTATGCCCTAAAAATGACAAGTATTAAATCTGTGTGGTAGGCTCACAGAGATGAGAGTCTTTACATCAGGCATAACACACAATGGCATGTTAATATGGTAAAATATATCATGACCTGCTCTGGCTGGATGCTTGATTGGGTGATGGGAGCACACTCCTCAGCAATGATGAGATGCAGATGGGACCCTTTAGGCAGAAGTTCTTTCATGACATTTGTGTCGTCTACCAATTGGTCAATGAAAGTGCGTGATGGTCTTCCTCAAGATATGCTTGCCATATCTGGGTTCCCACAGGATGACCTGGTATATTATTTCATCCTTACTCCTCCAACAGTGACCACAAAATTTGACCCTCCTTTCTGCAATCATTGTCATTATTTTAGGTAATTCACCATATATCTCATTCCTGATGTGTTACTGCCATGTAATATTTTGAACTATTTTTAACATCTTTGCATAGGCACCAACTAGTTTTTGTTCAAGGCTTTTGTTAGTGTCTAAGTACTGGAGCCACAGAGGAGGATTGCTTCAACTGTAGCTCTGAAAAATTCAATCTTGATGCTACTTTTTAGGTTTGACTTCCATACAGTGTCCATTTTTGCAAAGCTGACCATGTTTTAGCTATTCTGACATCTATATCCTTGGTACAGGAGTTAATCCAGGAGCCAAGGTAGAGAAAAGCATCCATTTGCTTGAGCTTGCTCCTATTTAGTGTTATAAGGTCCTCTTCATGTTGATTCTATTGTGTATATACTCAGATTTGGTGTTGTTGGTGTGCAGACCAATCTGTTTAGCAGCATTTTTGAGTCTTGTCAGTAGATGTACTCATTCACACCTAATGGTAATTTTTAGACTAGCAAATCCACCTAACTGCATATTTTTGCGAGGTGGGACGAAACTAGAGAACTTGGAGAAACATGATGTTTAATGCTGAATGTATTAATAGGTAGCCTAAGTTCTAACTTATTTTAATCATAGATTGCTGGATGCAAATGATATTTAAGTAGTTTGTAAATGTCAATGCAGTTAATGTTGACATGAAGGTTAAAATGAACTCTTGAACTCTTTGGCTTTTTATTTATGTATTTCAGCAGCCACTATTAATTTTTCAATGTGACTTATGGTGACAGGAATCCTTACAGTTGATGCGGTTTTAGTTTAGCTGGTGCAACTGACTGGTGGTTGTATAAGCAGGGTGTTGAACAGTGGAAGAAACATAAAAGATTTCTTCAAGGTTAAGGACCCCTAGGGTTACCAGTGAGCCAGGGAGATTGTAATTGCTGCTTGGCACTGCGATTAAACCCATGGGAGATTGTGCTATAAGAAGCCATAATCTTTGATGGAGAAAAAAAAAAACAAGAAAGAGATGGGGAAATGGTGGGTGGCATGGGCATGGGGATTCACCCATTCTCCATAGGTGTTGGTTATGGTGATAGATGACAAGAGTAGAATTCAGGACCTATAGCAGAGGGATTATTAAAATGACAAGAACTGAACAACTTTCTGTCACACTATCCTTCAGCATTACAGTATGAGAGAAAGTGCACTGTCTGTGGAGCACAACCTGCAAGGACATACCACCATGTCAGCAGTTTTACACTTTGCTAGTTCCAGTATCAAAGAGAGGAAGACATGAGATGGTAATAAATAACAGCAAAGGAGAACAGATAGCCAGCCAAAGGGATGAGGAAGAAGAGGAAAAACAATGTCAGAGGCTGAGAGATAAAAGAAGAGAGAGAATGGAAAGGTCAGAGATGGGCTGAGACAGGGGATATGCAGAGGAAAAAGTGAAGGGAGGTAATGGGACTCTGGGGAACTTCCTTTAATCATCAATCATTCCTAACCAATTTCCTTGCAGGTATTATGAAATTGTTCAGGGGATTGCTATTGCTGACGTTTTTACTTAAGTCGTGAAAAGGCCATGCTGCTTCATAATGAATATGAAATATTCCTGTCATCATTCTGAACACATGATCTCAGGGGGGTTGATCTGCTCATGTGGTACAGTATCTAGGCTGTGACATGCAATTCAGAAGTATTTATTCCTCCATGCCGGGAGCAAAAGAAGTTATGACACAATCTTGAAGTTACTAGTGAGAGAAATTATGTAGTCTTGCAGGTTGTAGAGCAACAAGAGGCTTTGAATATTTCTCTCCAAGAAGGCCACTCAGATTATTCCTTGGTATCTTGAGACTTGCTTACTGCCACTTTGTCCTTGGCAGTCTTCCGACATGAGCCATCAGGTCTGTAATTATAATCAAGAAAACAACAACCTGATTTGACTTCACCTTGCAGTTTATAAGTCACTCCACTGCTGCAGCCTCTTTACTAGCTTCCTGTAGTTACAGTATTGAATCACAGAGATGCCAACATTGGTAACATGAAAATAGTAACTGGCAAAGAGGGAAAAAAAATTCGCTGAAAAATCCTATCATAGGGGCGTAGGTGGTGTAGTGGTTAGCGATGTCGCCTCACAGCAAGAAGGTCCAGGTTCGAGCCCCATGGCCAGTGAGGGCCTTTCTGTGTGGAGTTTGCATGTTCTCCCCGTGTCCGCATGGGTTTCCTCCAGGTGCTCCGGTTTCCCCCACAGTCCGAAGACATGCAGGTTAGGTTAACTGGTGACTCTAAATTGACCGTAGGTGTGAATGTGAATGGTTGTCTGTGTCTATGTGTCAGCCCTGTGATGACCTGGCGACTTGTCCAGGGTGTACCCCGCCTTTCGCCCGTAGTCAGCTGGGATAGGCTCCAGCTTGCCTGCGACCCTGTAGAACAGGATAAAGCGGCTACAGATAATGAGATGAGATGAATCCTATCATATACAGTGGTGCATGAAAGTTTGTGAACCTTTTAGAATTTTCTATACTTCTGCATAAATATGACCTAAAACATCATCAGATTTTCACATGTTATAAAAGTAGATAAAGAGAACCCAGTTAAACAAATGAGCCAAAAATATTATACTTTGTCATTTATTTACAGAAGAAAGTGATCCAATATTACATATTGTGAGTAGCAAAAGTATGTGAACCTCTAGGATTAGCAGTTAATTTGAAGATGAAATTAGAGTCAGGTGTTTTCAATCAATGAGTTGACAATCAGGTGTGAGTGGGCACCCTGTTTTATTTAAAGAACAGGGATCAATCAAAGTCTGATCTTCACAACACGTTTGTGGAAGTGTATTATGGCACGAACAAAGGAGATTTCTGAGGACCTCAGAAAAAGTGTTGTTGATGCTCATCAGGCTGGAAAAGGTTACAAAACCATCTCTAAAGAGTTTGCACTCCACCAATCCACAGTCAGACAGATTTTGTACAAATGGAAGAAATTCAAGACCATTGTTACCCTCCCCAGGAGTGGTTGACCAACAAAGATCACTCCAAGAGCAAGGTGTGTAATAGTCAGCGGGGTCACAAAGGACCCCAGGGTAACTTCTAAGCAACTGAAGGCCTCTCTCACATTGGCTAATGTTCCTGAGTACACCATCAGGAGAACACTGAACAACAATGGTGTGCATGGCAGGGTTGCAAGGAAAACGCCACTGCTCTCCAAAAAGAACATTACTGCTCGTCTGTAGTTTGCTAAAGATCACGTGGACAAACCAGAAGACTATTGAAAAATGTTTTGTGGACAGATGAGACCAAAATAGAACTTTTTGGTTTAAATGAGAAGTATTATGTTTGGAGAAAGGAAAACACTGCATTCCAGCATAAGAACCTTATCCCATCTGTGAAACATGGTGGTGGTAGTATCATGGTTTAGGCTTGTTTTGCTGTATCTGGGCCAGGACGGCTTGCCATCATTGATGGAACAATGAATTCTGAATTATACCAGCAAATTCTAAAGGAAAATGTCAGGACATCTGTCCATGAACTGAATCTCAAGAGAAGGTGAGTCATGCAGCAAGACAACGACCCTGAGCACACAAGTTGTTCTACCAAAGAATGGTTAAAGAAGAATAAAGTTAATGTTTTGGAACGGCCAAGTCAAAGTCCTGACCTTAATCCAATCGAAATGTTGTGGAAGGACCTCAAACTAGCAGTTCATGTGAGGAAACCCACCAACATCCCAGAGTTGAAGTTGTTCTGTACGGAGGAATGGGCTAAAATTCCTCCAAGCCGGTGTGCAGGACTGATCAACGGTTACCAGAAACATTTAGTTGCAGTTATTGCTGCACAAGGGGGTCACACCAGATACTGAAAGCAAAGGTTCATATACTTTTGCCACTCACAGATATGTAATATTGGATCATTTTCCTCAATAAATAAATGAGCAAGTATAACATTTTTGTCTCATTTGTTTAACTGGGTTCTCTTTATCTACTTGTAAGACTTGTGTGAAAATCTGATGATGTTTTAGGTCATATTTATGCAGAAATATAGAAAATTCTAAAGGATTCACAAACTTTCAAGCACCACTGTGTTGATGGACGAGATGCATATGGGTACAGTAAAATAAAAATAAAAAGTCTAGCTTGATGACTACTTAATAATAAGCAGCTCCATTTTTAGAGACAAAAAGTTAATAGTCCATAGTTTCTATTGACTCATTAGATGGAGATGAATTGACAGGTCATTGTTAACCTAAATATTTAAATAATATTGGCTGGCTTTTTTCATGGTCTATCAGATATATTCCATTCAGCTAGCATGATAACGAACAAGTTGAAGTCTAGCTGAATGGAATATATCTGATAGACCACGAAAAAAGCCAGCCAATATTATTATTATTGTTATTATTATTATACATACACCATATTATACATACACTTTCATATCACCATATCAGCATTCTCAAAAGCCAACGCTAGCTTACCGGCAAGTTAGCGCTGTCAGTGCGACAGTGAAGTCACCTTCCAGCCGGTGTAGCGTTCATCAGTAGTGTTAGCAAATGCTAATAAAGCAGTGCTGTCGAGAGCAAGTAGCACAGGCAAATGACCGAGTAACTAAGATTTCTGTCTCCAGACTCCTCTTCAACACACACTCGCCACCGTATTTTTCACTCAGACTTAAGTATTCATTTCCCTATGCAAATTATAGTTACTTTTAAAATCAACATCAACAACTACACACAACAGCGTGACCTGGCAGCCATATTTGTTTACAAATTGTCACAGTCGCTCACTAGCGCATAAGTTTTACATCTCTGACGTGTCTGTTTTCCAGTTTTTTTTATGTCCGTTGCGATGTTTTTCTCTTGTAAATATGCATGAACAATATATAATGAAGTTTTGGGTGTTCAATGCATCTTTCTCTTTCCCGGCAAACAAAGAAATGCTTCTGCACATGCGCAGCAGAAAGATTTCTCATTGGATATTCACACCCCAACGTGTGATGTTATGTTGTCTTGACAGCGTGCAATATCATAACAATATTGCACGCTCATTCGCCATTGGGTAGAGTGGCATAATACACATAGGATAAGTGATATACTAACAATATTACAGGCTTTCAAACCAAATGAATGAAACCCGCTAGAAGGGACTAGAACACATTTTTATTCCATGGGAAAAATGTCCTGTATGTATAATAATACATTATATTACATTAATGGGATTTAGCAAATGCTGTTATCCAGAGCGACGTACAACATACCCAGAGCAGCCTTGGGAGCAGTTGGGAGTTAGGTTCCTTGCTCAAGGGCACTTCAGTCATTCCTGTTCGTCCAGGGAATCAAACCAGTAACCTTTTGGTCCCAAAGCTGCTTCTCTAAGCATTCAAACATGGCTTCCCATGATTTCCAAAGTAACCAGAGCCAAAGTAACTGCTACCAGGAGCAACTACCAGATACGTGTCTTGTGTGTCTCAGGACTGTTGTCTGAAATGGCATGTATGTGGTTATGAATGAATACTTCATAACGGCATCTACTAAATACCATAATTATTTTGTTGCTTTTCTCCAACTCTTTTGGTATTACGATTGCATGGTATGTTATGGATTTCTAGCGAATTCAGCAGAGAAATACACGAGTCAATATCCAGTGAAAAGTTTTATCAGTTTTAGGTTCAGATCAACTTTTAATTTTTTTCTGCCATCAAAGTTGTATATTGCAGAGGCCTGAGGAACACTAAGGAACGGTTCAGGAACACTAAGGAATGGTTCAGCCAGCATTACTCTCATATGTTAGAGTTAGAAGTATCAATACGCTTTTCTCGTATTCTAACACCCAAAGGACACTTGGGGCAGAAACCAGATCTGTTTGAAGCTCAATCTTATGAAGTGTGGGATCTTTGTGGCTGTTCCTGAGCTGATAAATGATTAATGTCTGACTGGGTTTCTCAGCAAGCCCACATGGCCATGAGAGCAGGAAAAGTTTCAGATGATAATGAATGGCTAGTACACAGTGAATGCATTAATTATAAAATGTAAAATATAGTGAATCCTCAAGAAAATCTTTTAAAACATATAGCATTTATGAAGCAATTTCTCAATGTTCAAATTGTTAATAATTGTAATACTGATATACTACTGAATACTAATTCATTCATGTAGAATTCATATGAATTCTAACCGATGCAAAAACAGAACTGATCCAGAAATGAAATGATGCATGAACTTTATTTAACAATGAACATTTTAGATATCCAAACATCCGTTTTCTAATTAGAAGAACCTTCTTCAGCAGAAAGAAACACAAATAACTATGACTAATTTTGCACTCACTGAACACTGTCTAAAAAACAATCAGCTTGGTCTGAGCAGAATCTATATTTGAACACTTCTCGTCTTGCTCTTAAATGCCAACATGACATTATTGCAAGGCTGACACTTGCACGATTCCATGGCACGCATTGGCACGACTCGAGTCGTGCCAGTGCGCAAAGTAGTCGTAAACTGGCGTGAAGTGTGCGTAAACCCGTCATGACTGCGTGCCATGTCGGGACGAGAATTTTGAAATGTTCAAAATTTTGGTCACGACAAAATTTCACGACCGGGTCGTGAACTATGCGCAAACCGTTCGTGATCTTGTCGTGAACTCGTCGGGACGCTGCGGGAGGATGCGTGCCAGTGTGTGGAAGTGCGCGCCATGCCCCGACTGTCACGAACTGCCACGAATAGTTCACGAACAGCTCACGTCGAGTTCACGAGTAGTTCACGACATGTTCACGAATTGGTGCACGTCGCAGCGTGGCCGTGCCTTCCCACTGACACGGTCACGCATTGATGGCACGAGCAGTTCACGACTAGTTTACGCACTTCACAAACAGTTTGCGCATGGCACGAGCAGTTCACGACGAGTTCATGAGCAGTTCTCTTGGAACAGGTCAGGTGTGATTCTGAGGTAATTTTTGTAGCCCCTTTGATCTTCCTTGTGGAGTTCAGTCAGTAGACTGTCATACTGTCCAAACTCGTGCCTTCTGGTCAACCATTCCCGGACCCACACTTTCCTTTGTGTCTTTCTTCGAGGTGGGGTTGCCTTTTCTTGCTCTTCTGCCTCTTCCAGCCTTTTCTGCTGCTCTTCAACAATGGCTAGAGCAGCTGCCAGGTATAGGCATCTTCTCTTCTCTGCAATGATTGTGTCTCTGGTATTCAGCATGTTGTCTCTTCCACAGCCAATTCAAAAATGACCAGGGGTTGGGGAGGCCCCCTTTTTATATGGCGTGCCCAAGTCGGCACGACATCGTCCGAATTGCGCAAACTTGTCGTGCCAATGCGGGAAGTGCGTAAACTATGCACAAACTATGCATGAACTCATCATGCCAGTTCGTGAATGTGGACAGGCACGCATTCGTGAACTTGTCGTGAACTATGCGTGAACTAGTCATGAACAGTGCGGGAGCCTCCCAGTTCGTGCCCCAAAATGGCACGACTTGCCACGACAAAATCGTGGCCAAAAGTCATGCAAGTGTCAGCCTTGCATAATAAACCTGTAAGAACAAAATAACACAAACGGATTATTTGGTTCTTTAACATGCATAAGGGTGTGTAAGATGTTCTAGTGGCTCATGATGGATCAACAACTTACTAACATGCTTTATTAGGTGAAAATTCAAATTCAATCCCAATTGCTTAAAACTGCTCTCAGATGCTCTCATATGTTTTATCTATTCACGAGATATTACAAATCAAAGATTGAAAAAATGGCTTAAATTTTAGAAAATTGTCATAATATTCTATATTAGGATCACATTGTCTAAAATGGGCCTCGTAAACCGAAGAGATCAAATGTTTTTTTTCTTAATAACTTTTTATATTTCAAGTTATTTACATGGAAATTGTCAGGTACATAGACGACTGCATACTGAATGCAAAGTTTTAAAAATGAGTAAAAACCAATTATGCAAATTAGCATTAATTATGCTGTAAAACGTTAAATCGGCACACTCTCTTCTCCAAAGTTTAACCAAATGGCTTTATTTGTGCAATATAACCGATCTTAACTCTCATTTATACATCACAAAGAAGGAGAAATGTTAATAACATGAGCACAAATAAGCATTAATTAAACATTTAACAATTTTTTTTTCCGCAGATGATTTTTCGACATCAATCCATTCTTAAGCAAAATGTTTGCAGCACACCTATTCAAAATACTCAAACTGGAATACAAAGTGGATGGAACTTTGTATTTTTTTCATTTTCAACAAAAGTAGGGCCTACTAGTGTTTATATTAAAGAATATAAATTATTATTTTGATTAATATTCACAGCTTTCAAGGCGAACCTCGAAAAGACTGTGTGAGTCGCATCCAATAAACAATTCACACTGACTGAATTGAAACTGACACTCGTGTTTCTGACTTCTGGTTTTTAAAAATATCATTCCGACCACTAAGATCTCAATATTTTTCATCAAAACAACTACGGTTATATTCTAAAATAGTTATTTATTTACAGGAGTCAGTTTGATTTGAAAAAATAAGTAGGTAAAGCTATGAAAACTCACTTCCATGTCTTCCGTGAAGCATAACGTCAAAACTAGTAGACGGAAAATTTTGCTGAATACTTCATCAGAAACAGTGAGAGTGAGAGAACATCCCTATAAAAGTTATCTGATTGATATTCACAAGTAATCCAGTCAGAAACCAATCAGAAGAGAGAGAGCCTGACCGCTTTCCCATGACTCAAAAATCACCAGCAGTTTCCTGACATCCCACGACTAGAGTTTTTACTCTGTTGTACCAAATTCAACCTGCCATTACTCCCAAAGTACTGAACAGATCTTCTCATCTCATCTCATTATCTCTAGCCGCTTTATCCTTCTACAGGGTCGCAGGCAAGCTGGAGCCTATCCCAGCTGACTACGGGCGAAAGGCGGGTTAGACCCTGGACAAGTCGCCAGGTCATCACAGGGCTGACACATAGACACAGACAACCATTCACACTCACATTCACACCTACGGTCAATTTAGAGTCACCAGTTAACCTAACCTGCATGTCTTTGGACTGTGGGGGAAACCGGAGCACCTGGAGGAAACCCACGCAGACACGGGGAGAACATGCAAACTCCGCACAGAAAGGCCCTCGCCGGCCCCGGAGCTCGAACCCTGGACCTTCTTGCTGTGAGGCGACAGCGCTAACCACTACACCACCGTGCCGCCCTGAACAGATCTTAACAAGATGAATTTCTTTGGAAAGCAGAGATTATAAGCTTTTTAATAATAGTATTCATGAAATAAAATATTCAAGAGTTAAGCAGTGACAGGTTCGGAAACTTAAACGAGGGTCTGCATGGACAATTTTCACAGCACGGCCAGTGAGCATCTGATATGCCTCTTTATATTGGGTTTTGTCTTTGATTCATCACTTGTCTGTATCTATAAAGATCCAGTACCTTTAAATGTTATTTTCCCACACCTATTAGACCTGTCAGTTGGGTTCTTTTATTGACAATGACATGCTGATGTGTACACATCAGGCCACGGAATTTAACTGTTTGTAAAACAGTAATTTGCTCAGACTGGATTTTAGATGCAGATGTCATCCCTGATACTTGGTGGGCATCAATAATCTTAGCCGTGAAACAAGGATGAGCTACTAACAGTAACAGTTTTCAATACTATAAAGCCAGTATAGAGCATAATGCATTCAGAGGAAGTTCAACATGGAGGATATTTCTAAACTCCTTATGGTGTTATGCATTGTGAACTCTAGATTGAGCCAAGCTAATGGAGAGTAACTGGGCCCCAGATGAAACAGGAATAATTATTAATTTTGGATTTCCAGAAGTAATAAAGGGTAAGAGTTAGTTTGTTTTTTGCTGGATAGGTAAGAGCAGTTGTTTGCTAAACGAGACCATCAGTGATGGTGTAGCTCACTCCGGCCTCGTTTAGTCCAGAAGGAACAATCTAAAGCGGGCAACCTTGCACAATAAATGTTGCATGATATATCAACTATATACAAGCTATATATAGAAGCTATATACACCCTAAGAATACAGACCTATTTGCCAGAAAGAATCCAAAACGGAGAGGAATTGACCGAGAAGAAGCGATTTTGGTTGAACTGCTCATTAAGGCTTAATTAGTTCATAACTTCATTAATAATTGTAATTAAGAAAATCTGGGTAGGAGTTATATGCACCCTAGGTACCCCTACCTTCATGCCAGAAAGAATCAAAATTGGTGAAGATTTGAGGGAGAAGAAGAGATTTGTGTGGAAACTGCTCGTTAGGGCTTAATTACTCCATATCTTCATTATTAATTGCAATTATGCAAATTTGGGTAGAAACTCTATGCTCCCCAAGCAGACTTGCCTTCCTGCCAAAAAGAATAAAAATCGGTGAAGAACTGAGAGAGAAGAAGCGATTTTCGTGAAATGTGGACAACACCAGACGGACAACGGACAACACATGATGGCATAAGCTCATCACCTGTCGGTCGGATGAGCTAACAATCACCAAAATTAGGGCTTGCTGAACCACATTTCTTGTAAAGTAACCCACTAGTGCCAAACAGTTCCAAAATGTCAGACGAAGGCAGACTCAAAATATAGGCAATGGTCAAGCGAGGCCCATACAGTGTATCAGAGGCAGACAGAGGGCAAAATCCAAAAATCCAAAATAGAGTCGGAAACAGAAAAGCAACATAATACCAACAGACTTGGTAACATAAGACACAAGATATTAAGCTGCGCGCGAGTTGTAGTCCAAGGTGTGCGCTGAGTTCCAATGCATGCGGATGTGACAGCGAGCTCACATTATCTGGCTATTCCACTTCCTGTGTTTGTTTGTCTGGCTTTGGATCCATGGCTGCCTGTTGTAAGTGGACCACAGAGCTGGTTGCATCTGGTGTGTGCATTTTGTTTTCTGCTTTTTTTCCCCCCCACACTGCTGCCTCAGATCTTGTATTAGGCATCAGGATTCACTCTGCTCAATTCCTTCAGTGCACTTTAGATATTTAGATATTTTGCACATAGTCATCTCAGCCCCTTGTGTCACAGTTTATTTGTGCGCCATTATGTGTGGTTTCAAAATATGCCTCACACTGCATGCTGATATGAGTGCATTTATTTTCCAGACTAGGGTCAGGTCTTTGCAAAATGGTGAAATGAAGGAAAAAAGTTTTAGGGATGGGTAATATGAGATATGGGAATATACTGTTTATATTTTTCTGCATAGATATCCGGCCTAAAGTGCCTGGTAAATGCGATGCTTTTATCATGACACACCCATCAATCAGAGGATGAATGAAGCATTTGTACTTCCACGTCCCTACACCACTCGTGTCCAGGACGGATTTATGGCTGATGTGAAGGGAACGGCTAGAAACTTTCAGAGTTTCAGAAAACATTCAGAGCCTTCAGAATGATAGAGGAGGTTAAAGCTGTAGAGAGCAGGAGAAAGAGAGAGAGAGAGAGAGAGAGAGAGAGAGAGAGAGAGAGAGCGCTAGGGTGAAAATACGACAGATTAAAGTGAGCATGATGCTAATGGATTCCAACAATTTGGAAACTATTAATTTATGATGTGTAATGTTCCCTCAGTGATTCTGATTTAAGTGATTCAGACTCGACTTCTGAATCATCAGCCAAGATCAGACAGCTGAAATGGACTCTTTATGCAGCACCTGATTTCAAAAGTAAGAACCCTCCACAGTAAGAAACCTGAATTAACAGCCACTTGGAATGCACTTGATCATCATTTTAAAAAGCTGAATCCAGTGTTTTTTGTCACGCAATCTTTGACCCTTATATAACCATGGCAATGACCTAAGGTAATGATAAAATCGTGAAACCAACATTGACACCCCCACCCCCACACACACACACACACATCTCTTCCCTCTATCAGTCCATCTGAGTTACATGTTGATCCTGAGACACCCATAAGATCCTGACCTCTTCTGCTCCTCAGACTCGCCTGATCCATCCTGATGCCCTACTTCTGGCTGGCATATCATAACATTGCTCCCGTGGAGGACGGCCCCATATGGACAGTCAAAATTCACTTTGCACTTGGAAGATTGCTCTGGACACTTATGTCTGAGGACTACAGTTGACTTGCTAACTTTAGGACCGCAGTTGTCATGAACAGTTTCACACTGAAGTTTCTGTCAATGAACAGTTTACAACTTCAACAAAACAGACTTCATATTAAAACTATAATGAATTTCCTGGTTACACAGTTATACTTTGTGACTACTGTATATAGGGCACAGTTATAGAAGCAATCTGTTGTCATCCAAATGAGGATGGGTTCCCTTTTGAGTCTGGTTCCTCTCTAGATTTCTTCCTCGTGTCGTCTGAGTGAGTTTTTTCTTGCCACTGTCACCACAGGCTTGCTCACTGGGGGAAAATTAAGGATAAAAATAGCTCACGTTTAAAGCCTTTAATTTTCTGTAAAGCTGCTTTGCAGCAATGTCTGTTGTTAAAAGCACTATACAAATACACTTGACTTGACATTTTCTTCTTATTAGGGGGCCAAGCACATGATTGTTCTTCTTCTCTTCACCGACACCTGATTATGCAGACCAGACTGTAGATTAAACAGACTTGAAATTTACTCAATAACTAGTACTTCCTCGCACTATTTAAGCAAATCAGATGGGCCTGATTGACCCAATGGCACCATGTTGGCCTGTATCTCATAATCCATAAATTGTCCCATGATTTATTTTCCCCCTGAGTCCTTGGCAGCTGCCATAAAAAGATCTACAGAACCATTTAGTTCAACACAATTAGATGAACCATAAAGCTAACTACTACTCCTTTTTTAACTGCTGCTCATACTGTGTCACAGGGCAGCGCAATACATTCGAAAGAAAGTGCTGTCTGCCCTCTTCTGCATACATGAACTTACAGACACCTATGATTAGCTGGTGCTTGAAAAGAGAGACAGTATTCCCATCCTTCCTTCCCAGAGATCATGATCAATTGTGGAGTCCCTGCCATGGATGACTGTGGCATCATTGGGCTTCAATCTCCTGATAACCGGTCGAATGCTTTTCTGTTGTGGTGAATTTTCACAATGTTGGAGTCAATTTACTCCAAGTCTGAAGCTCAATAATTATCCAAACCATGATAAGATTTGTAAACAATATGGCTGCCACATGCAATCAATTCTAGTGATAGTGGCGCTTAATGTCATCGAGCTGTTTTGTAGAATCACCAGAAACTCAAAATTCAAATTCAGGACAAGTTTTTACATTACATTACAGGCATTTAGCAGACAATCTTATCCAGAGTGACGTACAACATACCCAGAGCAGCCTGGGGAGCAACTGGGGGTTAGGTGCCTTGCTCAGGGGCACTTCAGCCATTCCTGCTGGTCTCAGGAATCGGACCTTTTGGTCTCAAAGCTGCTTTTCTAACCCAGAAATGTCCATAAGTGCCAGCAACCGGTGGTTTTCTCCACTTACACAGACAGTCTGCACCGGCTACTCGATCCCAGAAAAAAATAAAAATTTGCCTTTCAATGTTCAAGCGACTTATATCCTCTCCATTGTCCATAATTTGCTGCAAATCCAATTAATTTCACCATGAAATTGACTTCGATTTGGGTCTAGCATGACTGGAAGCAACACCATATTTGTTGATCGATTCTCGCGTTCTGATTGGCTGAGCCAGACCACATGGCCACACCATAGCAGACGACTTAGCAGACGATGGTAAAGACGCAGTTGGTGGTTGTTGCAGACGATTTCACTCAGTTTTCACAAAATGCCACCAAAGAAGAAACTAAAACCTTCCATGGGCCAAATAAATATAAAGTCCATGTTTTCTGCAGGTTTCTACATATAAATCATAATTAATATTTTCATATCTAAGAATTGTTATTTTCATATCCAGAAGCTACCTGGAGTGCTGAAGTTCCCATAGCGATGTCTGGTCCCTTAGCTAAGGTTTCATACTTATAAAGTGCAAATAACTAATTGTGTGCTGAAATTAAAACTATACAACACACAAAAGCACACCAGAAGCACATCAAGTACATTACACATGCACCAAATAAGCTCACCATGTAGTTGTGTTTCAGAGCCAGGCAGCGTACTACAGAGGGGAACTGAGAAAGCCAAGCACACACACACATCTAGAGGGAAATTTCATACAGATTTTATAAGTATTTTACAGGAAAATGGTTAGTAATTTATTCACTAAGAATGCACCAGAATCCACCAGAAGGCATGTAAATTTCAAAATTTTCGGGGGGGGGCATGCCCACAGAACCCCCTAGCATTAGCACGCCTTTGGTGCACCATAGCGGCTTTGCTGTTGCAAATTCCAAAGCCCCCTACTATTTTTCTTTTAGCTGGCTACTTCAGATTTTCTGGAGAACCCTGCTAACCATAAGGCCATGGCTTCCCCCATGTTTCTGAGAGCACTGCAGAGTTTGGGTTTTTGTCAATAAAAAGGCTTTGGTTTAAGTTCAAATAACTGTTTCTCAGGAACCAGAAGGTCAATCCAGCTGAAATTTGGTATGCTACATCTCTGTGCGGGGCGGCACGGTGGTGTAGTGGTTAGCGCTGTCGCCTCACAGCAAGAAGGTCCTGGGTTCGAGCCCCGGGGCTGGCGAGGGCCTTTCTGTGTGGAGTTTGCATGTTCTCCCCGTGTCCGCGTGGGTTTCCTCCGGGTGCTCCGGTTTCCCCCACAGTCCAAAGACATGCAGGTTAGGTTAACTGGTGACTCTAAATTGACCGTAGGTGTGAATTTGGGCGTGAATGGTTGTCTGTGTCTATGTGTCAGCCCTGTGATGACCTGGCGACTTGTCCAGGGTGTACCCCGCCTTTCGCCCGTAGTCAGCTGGGATAGGCTCCAGCTTGCCTGCGACCCTGTAGAAGGATAAAGCGGCTAGAGATAATGAGATGAGATGAGACATCTCTGTGCTAATGTGGAATACATGAGAAGGAATTGCTGTTTCTTCTGGATGACATTGAAACGCATAATACAGTAGCACAGTATACATGACAACATAAAATACAAATCCATGGCAGTGTGAGATGATTGAAAAATGTAGAATAAATACACAGGAGGCTGTATGCTAACTAGATAGGACAACACATCCAACACACTAGTTAGGTTTAATTGTTCCTTATGTTGAATTGGCCTCCATTTAAATCCATCTGTTGTCGTGGCTGTTTGTTCCATTCAGCACGAAAACAGCACAAACAATCTCAAGGACCTCCATCAGTTGTTTTCTTCAAAGATGGCTGTTTTGAAGAACCTTTTGAAAGAAATGTTTTTCATCACTATTGATTCAATTTATCAATTTGCACAAGCAAACTAGTACTCTTTATTTGGAATCATAATTGTTTTGTTTCACTTTTTTTTTCTGAAATTCTTTCTGACATTACATCCAGAAGTTTATAACGATGTCCTAAATGAAGCAGCTAAACTACTGCAATGTCCATCTTCACTTTGGAACAACACTGTGTAAACGCACTCATGGATCAGAGCATCAGCTTCGCTTCATCAACCATGACCTTCCGACAATGCTGATAAACATCCTTGCATATTGTGTCAGGACACCAGCTGGTCATCATAATGCTCTTCTCAATATTCTCACTATCCTCAAATTTGATTGGATCATGGTACCAGCTGGTCATAGTCATGCCCTTTTCACTATTCAAACCTCTACAGCAGGGCTCAAGAACACATTTTCAGCTGGCATAGCCAAAGAAAAACAAAACAAGAATTCATTGTCAAGAGTCAAAGCAATGATTACATTAAAACATGTTGTCGGGGTGTATTTTATTTTCAAATAAGAAAATGTATATGATAAATGTCAAGTCAAATTTATTTGTATAACACTTTTAACAATAGACACTGTTGCAAAGCAGCTTTACAGAAAATTAAAGGCTTTAATCATGAGCTCATTTTATCCCTAATTTATCCCTGATGAGCAAGCCTGTGGCAACGGTGGCAAGGAAAAACTCCCTCAGACGACACAAGGAAGAAACCTTGAGAGGAACCAGATTCAAAAGGGAATCCATCCTCATCTGGGTGATAATAGATATAACAGATAATTATAAATAGCTCGCTTCTATAACTGTGTCCTATATACAGTGGTGCTTGAAAGTTTGTGAACCCTTTAGAATTTTCTATATTTCTGCATAAATATGACCGAAAACATCATCAGATTTCCACACAAGTCCTAAAAGTAGATAAAGAGAACCCACTTAAACAAATGAGACAAAAATATTATACTTGGTCATTTACTTATTGAGGAAAATGATCCAATATTACATATCTGTGAGTGGCAAAAGTATGTGAACCCCTAGGATTAGCAGTTAATTTGAAGGTGAAATTAGAGTCAGGTGTTTTCAATCAGTGGGATGACAATCAGGTGTGAGTGGGCACCCTGTTTTATTTAAAGAACAGGGATCTATCAAAGTCTGATCTTCATAACACATGTTTGTGGAAGTGTATCATGCCACGAACAAAGGAGATTTCTGAGGACCTCAGAAAAAGCGTTGTTGATGCTCATCAAGCTGGAAAAGGTTACAAAACCATCTCTAAAGAGTTTGGACTCCACCCATCCACAGTCAGACACATTGTGAACAAATGGAGGAAATTCAAGACCATTGTTCCCCTCCCCAGGAGTGGTCGACCAAGAAAGATCACTCCAAGAGCAAGGCGTGTAATAGTTGGCGAGGTCACAAAGGACCCCAGGGTAACTTCTAAGCAACTGAAGGCCTCTCTCACATTGGCTAATGTTAATGTTCATGAGTCCACCATCAGGAGAACACTGAACAACAATGGTATGCATGGCAGGGTTGCAAGGAGAAAGTCACTGCTCTCCAAAAAGAACATTGCTGCTCGTCTGTAGTTTGCTAAAGATCATGTGGACAAGCCAGAAGGCTATTGAAAATGTTTTGTGGACAGATGAGACCAAAATAGAACTTTTTGGTTTAAATGAGAAGCGTTATGTTTGGAGAAAGGAAAAACACTGCATTCCAGCATAAGAATCTTATCCCATCTGTGAAACATGGTGGTGGTAGTATCATGGTTTGGGCCTGTTTTGCTGCATCTGGGCCAGGACAGCTTGCCATCATTGCTGGAACAATGAATTCTGAATTATAGCAGCGAATTCTAAAGGAAAATGTCAGGACATCTGTCCATCTCAAGAGAAGGTGGGTCATGCAGCAAGACAACGACCCTAAGCACACAAGTCATTCTACCAAAGAATGGTTAAAGAAGAATAAAGTTAATGTTTTGGAATGGCCAAGTCAAAGTCCTGACCTTAATCCAATCAAAATATTGTGGAAGGACCTGAAGTGAGCAGTTCATGTGAGGAAACCCACCAACATCCCAGAGTTGAAGCTGTTCTGTACGGAGGAATGGGCTAAAATTCCTCCAAGCCGGTGTGCAGGACTGATCAGCAGTTACCACAAACGTTTAGTTGCAGTTATTGCTGCACAAGGGGGTCACACCAGATACTGAAAGCAAAGGTTCACATACTTTTGCCACTCACAGATATGTAATATTGGATCATTTTCCTCAATAAATAAATGACCAAGTATAATATTTTTGCCTCATTTGTTTGACTGGGTTCTCTTTATCTACTTTTAGGACTTGTGTGAAAATCTGATGATGTTTTCGGTCATATTTATGCAGAAATATAGAAATTTCTAAAGGGTTCACAAACTTTCAAGCACCACTGTAGTCACAAAGTATAACTGTGTAACCAGGAAAATCATTAGAGTTTTAACATGAAGTCGGTTTTGTTGAAGTTATAAACTGTTCATTGATGGAAACTTGAGTGCAAAACTGTTTATGACAACTGCAGTCCTAAAGTTAGCAAGTCAACTGTAGTCCTCAGCCATAAATGTACCGTATTACTGTAAGTGTCCAGAGCGTCTTCCAAGTGCGACTTTCGACTGTCCATATGGGGTCATCCTCCATAGGAGTGATGAGATGAGACTCCAGCTAGATGTAGGGCGTCAGGATGGATCAGGCAAGTCCAGAGAGCAGAAGACGTCAGCATCACTGGTGTCTCAGGATCAACATGTAACTCAACAGAGAGGGACTGACAAATGAATGGATTATTCTTTGCTTAAAGCTACTAAAATACCAATAGTTGCAGATTTTGGTGTTTAACCCACCAAGGAAATGCAGCGCAAATCTTTTAGTATGCATATTTTTTTTTGCTCGTTGAGTTGTAATTGGGGGCGGCACGGTGGTGTAGTGGTTAGCACTGTTGCCTCACAGCAAAAAGGTCCTGGGTTTGAGCCCAGCGGCCGACGAGGGCCTTTCTGTGTGGAGTTTGCATGTTGTCCCCGTGTCTGCGTGGGTTTCCTCCGGGTGCTCTGGGTTCCCCGACAGTCCAAAGACATGCAGGTTAGGTTAATTGGTGGTTCTAAATTGACCATAGGTGTGAATGTGAGTGTGAATGGTTGATTGTCTCTGTGTGTCAGCCCTGTGATGATCTGGCGACTTGTCCAGGGTGTACCCCACCTCTCGCCCATTGTCAGCTGGGATAGGCTCCAGCTTGCCTATGACCCTGTACAGGATAAGCGGCTACAGATAATGGATGGAGTTGTAATTGTTGAAATGTAGCTTGATGCACTTGCAAGTGCAAGTAACAGTTGCTAACTTGTGCACATCTTTCATGGAAGGCAAGTATTGGCTTTTCTCCTGAAACCAGTCTCAGGTTACTTTGTTGGGAATGCAGACATATTACAAACCCTGAGTGTTCCACAAATGTACATTTTTTAGTCCATTTGAGTTAGAAGGAGCAATTTATATCATTTTATTTACCATTCCAGAGTTAATACTAGCATTAACTCTCACTCTTTCCATAATGATGTGCTTTGAATTGAATTTGAACTGGATATGACCCAAACTCATGCTTATTGCCCAGTGAAAATTCAATATGATCTTTTGCATGCTGTCATAATAACATGCAAGCTTCTTTAAGGAATTGATTTAAAGGGGTACCAAATATAATATATACAGTACAGTTGCTGATGTGACAAAGTAACATATTCTTAAGTATTCTATCAAATTTATATACTAGAAAACAACGAAATATCTTGGTAATTGTAAATATAATAGTCGGTACGCTAAACGGCACAAGAGTCGCCATTTTTAAAAGACCGTGACGTCAGCCCTACCCACTGCACTAGGAGAGAAGCGTGTAATCATGGCGTCAGGCGCATCAAGTGAAAGCGACAGCTCTGTCGAATCATACGAAGAGATCCCGCAAGACACACTGCAAGCAGGCTATGGCTTAGAAGGGTACCAGTTTGAACCTAGGAGAGGTACTCTCGACTCCGGTGATGAAGAAAGAAGAGAAGAAAGCTCGGATGACAGTGAGGATGAGACTGATGCTGACCATGGGCATGGCGAGCGTGGGGCAGAGCGTATGCGTGCAGGTGACACGGCGTGGTGCTCGTGCGGAAAATGTAACGTGGAGTTGCTCACGAGTCCAGCAGAATTTATTTGCTGCAATGAGATAGGCGCCACCCGTGGACTTGCGAAATCGTCGCAAGAGGCAGAAACAGGTATTTCACACGTGCTATTCCCAACCTCAATGAGCCAACACAACTGGGCACATACATACGTCATGAGTGTTATGCAGAGAAAATGAACGTGCATTCTGATTGGATAAAATTAATATCATGGCAGGCTGTTCAAACTGCGGAAATAGTTTGCTCGAGCTACTTTCAAAACACTATAACTTTCCAACCTTAGAACAAAAAACTTTTGTAAGTCTTGAATAAGGTTCATCAATGTGTGTTTTATTGTTATATTTACTCTATATATTGCCCTCTGTTCCCCTTTAATAAGGAGCCTATTTTAAAATAGTTGATAATTAAGATATTTTTATTTCCTGCCCAGTTTATAACATACACACTAATACCACAGCTCTGTTGGATCCTTAAATCTGATTGGTCAGAAGTCGCTTAATTTTCTATTACAGTTCCATTCCATTTTATTACCTCGCCCAGGACGGAATCCACCAGGGGGCGAGGTATTGTTTTCAGTGGAGTTTCTTTGTTTGTTTGTTCTTTTTAGCAACATTACAGGAAAACGGCTGGACCAACCTTCATGAAACTTACAGGATAGATGGGCATTGGTTTCAAATAGAACCTCCAACATTTTGAGGGTCATCCGGTCAAGGTCACCAAAAAGGTCAAAATCTTTTTTTTTCACAATATCTTCCTTCTGGTTCTGGTTCTGATTCTATTTCTCTTTCTCACAAACACATGTGATTCTGGATCTGACTGTAATGCTCTCTTTCAAAATCAAAATCTGAGAGATGAGAGATATTAGGTATAAAATCATTATCAACATATAGGTATAAAATAAGTGCTGCCGAGGTTTGTTTTGCCTGACAACACTTGTTTATGTAGTGTTTTTTAACAATAGGCATTTTCACAGAATGGCTGTTAATTTTAAATTTACCCCTAATGAGCAAGCGAGAGGTGATAATGGCAAGGAAATACTCCTGAGACGACAAGAGGACGAAACCTTCAGAGACAACAAACTTACAAGGGAACCCAAGCTCATATGGGTGACATGGGATCGTGTATTTATTAGCAGCTCTGACATTAGCCCATCTCGTCTCATTCTCATTATCTCTAGCCGCTTTATCCTGTTCTACAGGGTCGCAGGCAAGCTGGAGCCTATCCCAGCTGACTACGGGCGAAAGGCGGGGTACACCCTGGACAAGTCGCCAGGTCATCACAGGGCTGACACATAGACACAGACAACCATTCACACTCACATTCACACCTACGGTCAATTTAGAGTCACCAGTTAACCTAACCTGCATGTCTTTGGACTGTGGGGGAAACCGGAGCACCTGGAGGAAACCCACACGGACATGGGGAGAACATGCAAACTCCACACAGAAAGGCCCTCGCCGGCCACGGGGCTCGAACCCAGACCTTCTTGCTGTGAGGCGACAGCGCTAACCACTACACCACCGTGCCGCCATTCAAATCACAGCTCATTCTATTACTGTATTGTTTCTATAAAGCAACTCATTCATATAATGTAAGTGATAACAGAAGCTATCATGTCTTATGTAGTTTTCCAGCATTAAATGTAACCATAAATAGTTTTAATTATAGTTTTATAGTGCTATGAGCAGCACTTAATATCAAATGGCAGTCCCACACAATAAACCAGGTGTTATACGGCAATCTTCCTAGTATTACCACCATTATAAGGAAAAGAAGACTGCAATTCTGTGGAAATTGCTATCGTAGTAAGGATGAGGTGATGAGCCAAATGTTGCCATGGGAACCGGCACATGGAAAGTGACCAAGAGGGCGTCCTGCAAAAACATTTGTTGACCAACTGGTTGAAGATTCTGAAATAATAAAGAATGACCTGCCAAAAGCAATGGAGGAAACTTTGGAGACAAGTAGTCCATGATGTTTGTCTGAGGACGCTTCGATGATGATGATAGTTTTAAAATCTGACATGTAGCTCATCTCATCTCATTATCTCTAGCTGCTTTATCCTTCTACAGGGTCGCAGGCAAGCTGGAGCCTATCCCAGCTGACTACGGGCGAAAGGCGGGGTACACCCTGGACAAGTCGCCAGGTCATCACAGGGCTGACACATAGACACAGACAACCATTCACACTCACATTCACACCTACGGTCAATTTAGAGTCACCAGTTAACCTAGCCTGCATGTCTTTGGACTGTGGGGGAAACCGGAGCACCCGGAGGAAACCCACGCGGACATGGGGAGAACATGCAAACTCCACACAGAAAGGCCCTCGCCGGCCACGGGGCTCGAACCCAGGACCTTCTTGCTGTTAGGCGACAGCGCTAACCACTACACCACCATGCCGCCCGACATGTAGCTCATTAATAATTAAAAACTGTTGGTTGTGGTATCCTTGACTTGCAAGTGACATCAAAGCAAAATAGAAACCCGGATGTCGGCCATGTTGGTGGATATACAAATGCAGGGTCAAGTGACATTCCATACAAAACATAGTCACGCGTGCGCAACCCTCTTTGTTTTTCCACTGCTTTAAGCGTTCTTTTAGCGATGCCATATATCTCTGTGCTGTATATGGTTGTGGTCACAACAGTACTCGTGACTGTGGCACATTCCGATTTTTTAGAATTGCATCTGTGATTTGGAAAGAGGGCGAGGAAACTCTGAGGCTTAGTACGGATAGGGGACGAGCACGGCTGAATAACATCGGCAGGGCTGATCTAACAGAGGCTAAAACCAAAACAGCTTGTGTTTGCAGTAATCATTTTATCTCAGGTGAGATTCAAAAGCTTTCTTGATAATATCATGGAAGAATTTTATTTTGTGTTGCTAGAATTTCGCTATAAAATGAGCGTTCTCTTGTCATGGTTCACTCGGTCGTTGTTATAATTTTAACATGTGTATTACCATTTCGCTTCTAGGAGCGCCAGCAAAATTATACGATAGAAACCATCCAGACTGGGCACCCACTCAGAAAATGGGCTATGTTTCATCCAAGGTCAGACTTGATTCTTCAGCAGCCAAACCAGATAGAACATAATATCTGGGTACGTGATGGTCAGTAGAAGCATTTTATCTTCAGAAAAGTCAGACTTTTTTATATAATATGGTTCAAATATACACATATCTATCTCCTCTTTGTATCAAATCTTCGCTCGACTGCTCAAATCATGGTAATACTGAGAAAATTCAGCATTGTTTACAGACATGCTTTCAGCGGCTGCCATCCAAGTCGCTTTGTAGATCCACCATCATGGCGGACGCGCATGACGTAGCCTGTACTCGAGTTGAGGGGGGATGGGGGGGGGGGGGATGCCATCCCCCCTGGAATAAAAAATGGTCAAAATCATCCCCCCTCTAAAACAGGCATCCCCCCTCCCTTCCCTTGAGCAATTTTATCAATAAATGTGGACATTACTTCTATTTAACATTGGAATTAGAAATGCCATTCCACGTAGCTTTGCTGAAACTGAGCATACAATAAGCTACCGCGAGAGAGGGCATGCGCAAGCGAAGCATTTGAGGAGGTGACATTCAGTTGGGGTTCCGTTATTTTTTATTTCATTTGGCGTCAGTGACAGCAGCGGATTGCAGCATCATGGCGAAGCGGAGTGGACAGCAAGACCTAAGCAAGTTCGGATTTAAGATCGCAAGAAAAAACATTTCAGGAGGTAAGTCAAGAGTTACGAATATCAGTCACACTTTCTGTGAGCCCACTATCATGCTGTAAAGTAGAGGTCTGCGCGGGCCGGATTTTTCAGTCCCGCGCCCGCCCGCGCCCGCATTGTGCAGTCACACTCCCGCCCGCAAAGAATTATGATTTTCAGTCCCGCTCCCACCCGCGCCCACAAAAAAATTATGATTTTCAGTCCCGCTCCCGCCCGCGCCTGCCATATTTTGTCCCGCTCCCGCCCGCAAATCCCGCATGATGCAGACGTTCGCGTTATTTCTCAGGAAAGTTCTCGTCTTGACACAGCGTGATGGTGCCCCGCCCCCTACTTTGAGTGGATTTGAGCATAAATATCTACAGCTCACGTTCACGTTTATTATTATTTACCTTGTTTCTGAATTCAGCATGTAGTGTCTCTAATAATAATAATAGTTAGTACTGTCAAGCGATTAAAATATTTAACCGCGAATCGCACATTTTTATCACATGAGAAACCATTTTAATTCTCTAATCAACATAAAAAAGTGAATGGGCTTGCTTTGTACCAATGGTGTGTTGTGTTTTGTTTTGTTTTTTTTTATTAATGCAAAGCAGAGCTAGTAAGAGGAGTGAACTTCACTCTTCTTCCACTTCACTCAGTGAAGTGATTTACTGGTTGAGTTAGTCTACAGCTCTATCAGAGAGACACTGTAGGTTACACAGTGACGGTAGGCTTGACATGCTTGATTATAATATAAAGTACACTATTATATTAACTTTAAGTTGTTCGTTGATAAATATTGCATTGAATCTGATCTTTACTGTTTCATCTCACTTAACACATTTCGTACTTTTACACTTTTTCTGCCTGTTGATGCGTCGCGCTGTCCAATCAGAGGCGGCCAAATTTGCATATTACAGGAAGGATTTCTGGGATAGCATTGAGTTTACAGACACTGTCTTCTTAAAACTGAGTAAATATTTAAAAAGAGCCAAATGAGCCAGTCTTTTGAACGGCTCTTTTCAAAGAACGGATCACAAAGATGCGGATCCCATCAAAGAGCCATAAATCCCATCTCTACTAGTTTCAAAAGCTTCTGAAAAACCTACATCATGTCACAGAGCGTTAATCTTGCGATAAAAAAAATTATCGCCGTTAAAATTGAGTCAAGTTAACGCGATAATAACGCGACAATTTTTACAGCGCCGCATATGTGCACTCCCGCTCCCGCCCGCGCACGCATATGTGCACTTCCGGTCCCGCCCACGCCCGCAATGAGCTTTCAAAATTTGTCCCGCGCCGCACTGCTTTGCGGCGGGTCCCGCGAGTCCCGCGGGACTCCCGCGGGAGTGCAGCGCTCTTCTGTAATGTTACCGATGTGTAGCCTAATTTGTGGGCGGCGGATAACAACACAGCTATCATAATGAATGTTAGTTTGGAGTCTAGCTAGCTATCGATAGCTTACTCAGGTTCATGTTAGTTTTGATTTCTTGTATAAGGCCATTAATTTAATCAGCCTGGATGTTCGTTTGTTATTCTTCAGGCAACAAAAAGTGTTATTCAAGACAGGAAGGCTAAAATAAACGACACTAGCAGTTTTGAAGGCTTCATTGCCTCATTAGAGAGCCGGTCACAACATGCAAGGCTGATTTACAATTTACTGTTGCTTGTTTGAGCTTATTGGTTCCCTACCTACCTCTGTATTTAACTCAATGTTCCCAATGTTCAGCTTTGAATAAAAATTCTATTGACTTGATATGAAAAGATTCAGTTGTTCATTTACATTGCCTGCTGAGGTTTTAATAAATTATTTACCAAACGATTTAAAAGGAGCCTACCATGACTATGAAGTTACACTTCAAATTTGTCATCTGCATTTCATCCTAATATGGAGAATGTGGTAGGTATGTCAGCCAGGAGACTGACTAAATATGACACATGACATCCACACTGTGCATGTTTTACAGTAAAATACCAGTGTATTATGTTTTTTACAACAATGAAAAGGGTACACAGTGTGTACTACACACTTTATCAGCACAAAATACTGTATATCTGTTAAATGAACAAGGTCCACAGACCTACGTTGTGTGCAAACCCTCCTAAAAGCAAACCAGTTTCCCACCGACGGACCGACCGATGGGTCGACACGCGACTAAAAATTTCACCATCCCCCCTGGTTTGATTTTACAACTCAACCACTGGACGTAGCACATTTTGATCACGTGGTTGCAAGTCATGAATAATAGAAATAAAACAATGTTTTGTGATTAAAAAAAAAAAATCAGTGGCTCTGGTTCGCATCAGGCCACATCACACCACCCTGTTGCTAGTTAGTTAGTTAGTTAGTTAGTTAGTTAGTTAGTTCACTTGTTTGTTTTGCTATAACAGCACACCTCAAATTCCTCACATACTAGCAAGCTGTGTAAAATAATTGACAGAGGTAATCTATCTCACTAGATATCAAGAACTACTGTTCCTGGCCACCGCTTTACAAAGAAGCTGCTGCTCCATAATGTGTAAAAGCAGTTTGGTTGACCCGAATCAGCTAGCTTTCATCAGCTGTGGCCTCGTTGTGCCAATGATAAATCACACTTTTTATTGGGTCAGCATCCCCAAGGAGAAACCCCTAATGTGGGTAAAAGTAGATTGTCTCTTCTCTCTCACCCCAGTACTGATGATGATGATGATGATGGTGGTCAAGCTGGTTCTCCTTGTCCAGCACACTGGGTTGAAAGATGGGAGTCGTCATCAACCCCCCACCCATTAAATTACACACCTTTGTAGAGCATTTGATGGTTGCCATGGAGATGCTTAACCCATGCCAGCAGAGTTTTGGAGTGTAAAGGAGGGGCCTTTGGATTGAACACAGGGAAAGTGAGAATACTGTTAGATCTCATTCTCATCTCATTATCTCTAGCCGCTTTATCCTTCTACAGGGTCGCAGGCAAGCTGGAGCCTATCCCAGCTGACTACGGGCGAAAGGCGGGGTACACCCTGGACAAGTCGCCAGGTCATCACAGGGCTGACACATAGACACAGACAACCATTCACACCTATGGTCAATTTAGAGTCACCAGTTAACCTAACCTGCATGTCTTTGGACTGTGGGGGAAACCGGAGCACCCGGAGGAAACCCACGCGGACACGGGGAGAACATGCAAACTCCACACAGAAAGGTCCGGGGCTCGAACCCAGGACCTTCTTGCTGTGAGGCGACAGCACTAACCACTACACCACCGTGCCGCCCCATACTGTTAGATGTACAGCATAAATACCATAAGTGACAATGATGCCATCTAACTAATTAGGCACCAAAAGGTTTAGTTTTGCTGCTTTGTTTTGTTGTAGTGGTTTTATTTTGCTGCCATGCTTTTGTTGTTGTTGTTGTTGTTGTAGCCTACTTTTTGTTTTGCTGTTGTGTCTTTGCTGCCATGCTTTAGTTTTGTTGCTATGCTTTTGTTTTGCTCTTGTTGTTTTTGTTTGTTTGTTTGTTTGTTTGTTTGTATTTTCTTTTGCTGTCATGTTTTTGTTTTGCTGCCAAGTTTTATTGTTGTAGTCTTTTTTTTTTTACTGTTTGGTTTTTGTTTTGCTGTCATGGTTGTTTTTTTTCTGCCAAGTTTTTGTTTTTGCTGCCATATTTCTGTTTTGCTGCTAAGTTTTTGTTTTGCTGTCATGTTTTTGTTTTTGGTGATGGGTTTTTATATTGTTGCCATGTTTTTAATTTTTATGTTGTTGTCGTTGTTCTTGTTTTTTTTTGCTGTCATGTTTTAATTTTGCTGCCATATTTTAGGTTTATTTAAATGTATTTTATTTTATTGGTTTATTTGATAGGGACATTACATCTTAATGAACATTAGTATAAATACATAATGTAAAGACGCCAGAGTTAGCGTAACTGCTAATTTTCATCCATTGTCCCTAGGCAGGTGACAAAAAATAGCCTATCTACAGACACACATTACAACTAAACATTTATTAAAAACAAGACCAAAAAAATAACAATACCACAATGCACAACATAAAACAAAATAGGACAAAGACAACAATGAAAAAGAAAGAAGAAAAACTGTATCAGATATATGACATATTAAAAATGAGTGCAATTCTGGTTTACCATCAGTCAGAATTTGACATGGACTTTAAATTGGTGGTATGTACATGGAGGGTACTCCCTCAATGTAAGTGGTAAGCTGTTCCAAAATTTGCAACCCTTTACAGATAGTACAGTTTGCCCAAAAGTAGTATGTCTGAATGATATTATACAGTCACCTTTTTTTGAAGCCCTTGTAATGCCACCATCAACTCTTTTAAAAATTTCATTTAATGGAGGTGGAGCAAGCCCATGTAAGGCTCTCTATATAAAACATGTATACTTATAATTCTTAAAATTCTCAAAACTCAAAAGATTGTGTTTTTTTAAATATCACAATAATGAAATGATAGTGCTTTCTTATGAAATATTTTATAGCTTTTTTTAAAAAGCAATTCTATTGGTTTAAGTGTTGCTGTACTAGTTAATGACCAATTTATGAAGCAGTACTCAATATGTGAGAAAATCATAGAATGTAGAAACATCTTAGCAGCTTTCATGTTGAGAAATGGCCTAAATTGCCTGAAATTGTGAATGCTGAATTTTACTTTATTTGACACCCTTTTAACATGACTTTTGAAGGTTAATATGGAGTCCAGGGTTACTCCCAAATACTTAACTCGTTAACAAGATCAAGCTCTTCTCCTCTAAGGAACACATTAGAATGTGTCAACTTAGTAGCCTGTTTAGAAAACATCATGCAGACTGTTTTTTTGGTGTTCAGATATAGGCATGATTCAGTTAGTCAGTCCTGAATACGAGTCATTACAGATGTTAAAGTCGATGTAACTTCTTGGATGTTTTTAGCATGCGTATAAATTACTGCATCATCCGCATACGTCTGGATGTTAACACTATGACAGACATCAGGTAGATCATTTATATATAATGTGAATAGAATTGGACCAAGTATGGGGCCTTGTGGGACTCCTACAAGGCAATCAAGAAGGGGAGATTTGGTATTACCAACATACACACATTGCTTTCTGGAGGACAGGTAAGAATTCATCCACTGAATGGCTTTCTCAGAAAAATTAAAATAAGTTAACTTAGATAAAAGAACCTGGTGGTTAACAGTATCAAATGCCCTCTTTAAATCCAAAAACACAGCACCTACATAGAAGTTGTTATCCAAAAGGCATTTTATCTTCTCTAATAATAAGCAATTTGCAGTATCTGTAGAATGATGAGTACGGAAACCGAACTGCATGGGGTGAAAAGGATTATGTCCTTAGATGTTCGATCAATAATTTAGCAACCCATTTTTCTGCAATCTTAGACACAATGGGAAGGATGGTGATAGGACGGTAATTGGCCATTTCTGTTCTTTCCCCTGATTTAAATATTGTTGTAACCATGGCCACCTTCCAAGCTGATGGGACAACGGAATGTTTAAAGGAAAGATTAACCAGATAAGTTATTGGGTGAACTAGAGACTCTCATCTCATCTCATTATCTGTAGCCGCTTTATCCTTCTACAGGGTCGCAGGCAAGCTGGAGCCTATCCCAGCTGACTACGGGCGAAAGGCGGGGTACACCCTGGACAAGTCGCCAGGTCATCACAGGGCTGACACATAGACACAGACAACCATTCACACTCACATTCACACCTACGGTCAATTTAGAGTCACCAGTTAGCCTAACCTGCATGTCTTTGGACTGTGGGGGAAACCGGAGCACCCGGAGAAAACCCACGCGGACACGGGGAGAACATGCAAACTCCACACAGAAAGGCCCTCGCCGGCCCCGGGGCTCGAACCCAGGACCTTCTTGCTGTGAGGCGACAGCGCTAACCACTACACCACCGTGCCGCCCTCTAGAGACTCTGTATATTTTTAAAAAGTTTGTATCAAGCCCATAGACATCTTTAGCCTTGGTCTATGGGTCTTGGTCTATGGTTTGCTGCCATGTTTTTGTTTTGCTGTTGTGTTATTGTTTTGTAGTCATGTTTTTTTTTTCGCTGGTGTTTTTTTTGTCACGTTTTTTGCTGCCATGTTTCTGCTTTGCTGCCATGTTTTAATTTTGCTGCCACATTTTTTGATGCCATATTTTAGTTTTACTGTCATGTTTTGTTTTGCTATTGGGTTTTAGTTTTGTTGCCATGTTTCTATTTTGCTGTCATGTTTTTTTCTTCCTCCCATGCTTTAGTTTTGCTACTTTTAGTTTTACGTTTGCTGTGATTCTTTGCTATTATTATCTCATCTCATCTCATTATCTCTAGCCGCTTTATCCTGTTCTACAGGGTTGCAGGCAAGCTGGAGCCTATCCCAGCTGACTACGGGCGAAAGGCGGGGTACACCCTGGACAAGTCGCCAGGTCATCACAGGGCTGACACATAGACACAGACAACCATTCACACTCACATTCACACCTACGGTCAATTTAGAGTCACCAGTTAACCTAACCTGCATGTCTTTGGACTGTGGGGGAAACCGGAGTACCCGGAGGAAACCCACGCGGACACGGGGAGAACATGCAAACTCCGCACAGAAAGGCCCTCGCCGGCCACAGGGCTCGAACCCAGACCTTCTTGCTGTGAGACGACAGCGCTAACCACTACACCACCATGCCGCCATTATTATTATTATTAGCTGTTGCATTTTTTTCTAATGTGTTTTTTATTTTTTATTATTGTGTTTTCAGTTCTGCTGTTTGTTTGAACCTTTTCTGTTTAGTAATTAAAAACTTTTTTGTGGAAGAAGTGGTGTGATGGTGATTAAAAGTGAAAAAGTGTGCACAAACACAAACCACCAGACATCAAAAACAACATATGCACGGTTTATTAGGAGGCACTTAGTTTCAGATTGGGCTCCTAAATCCATTCCTGATCATGTCTCCCTGTATCCAGCCACGTCTTAAATCTTTTAATCTGTTGGAACGTTTTTTTCCCCCCTGTTTTAATTTCATGCCATTCCCTGAGACCAGAGTTGGATGAGTTATCAGCCAACATCTTCCAAACAGATGGTGTGACTTGCAAAACGCAGTCCAAAATGACCTGAGTTTCCAAAAACAGAGTTTGGCATTCTGGTCCTGTGCAACTCCACATTTATGTGGCCCACCGCTCCCATTCTGTGAGAAACCATATGGACTGTCAGAATATCAACAAGGCTCAGATTCCCTCATTCATTTCGAAAGCCTTGTCTGGAAGAGCACTTGACTTATTGCTGGATATTGGTGCTGCAGATTGCCTTTTGATGATGTCTGGGATGCTTTCTAGATCACATTTAGTTTGAAATGTTATAATACAGAAAGCATGATGAATTTCACTCTTAAACTTTCTAACTGTTGAACTTTTGAGTCATCTAATGTTTGCTGCTTTCTTTTCTTTTGTTGTTGCTTTTTCATTCCCTCATTCTTGCTCTTCTGGGTTATGACTTGCTCCTTCCTTTGGTAATGAAAATCATTATTCAGCTTACCACAGGCACCACAATGTGGTAGTATAGCTGGCTGATATGTGCTTCAGCAGGAATAGTGCACTTAACCGCCTGCCATCTACCTAAAAGCACCTGACCCAAGGTCTCTAAAACACAGCAGGTACCAGAGTCTAACAAATGTGAGTCCAGCAAGCCTTGACTCATCCTGGCCCAACACAGAAGGCACAGATACGCTCTGGGGTTTTCCATCCAGCTCAAAATGCAAATTTTGTATCTGGGGGCAAAAATAGAAATGGGGGAAGTTTAAATCTTGAAAAATAAAAAAGTTTTTTTTTTATATTTGGTTGAAGTAGAAAAGTTGATCTACTGATAAAAAAGAGATTTGTTTGAGTAATGGAGATGGGGTTTTCGAATAGATTATGACATGGGGAAGGGACGTCACATAAGTGACACGTTTCAAATGCTGTATCTAAACAGAAACATGGCCAAAGAAGACACTCATGTGCTGTTTGGATGAACAAAAGTGTTTCCCTTTTCTCAAATATTCTCAATTTTTATGTCATGAACAGGATTTTCTTTTGTAAATTTTCTGATCGTTTTTGAAACTGTGAATAAAAATCCAGGTCGAGCCATGTTTAGGAGAGAGAGAAAAATGAGAGATGCACAAATGATGAAAATGGGGAAACCCAGAAAGAGCTGAACCAAGAATCAAGAAAAGTGGCTGCTCCTGAGTGGACAATCAATCTGATGTTTTAACTTGATGCATGCTTTATATATATACACAACCCCGATTCCAAAAAAGTTGGGACAAACAACAAATTGTAAATAAAAACGGAATGCAATGATGTGGAAGTTTCAAAATTCCATATTTTATTCAGAATAGAACATAGATGACATATCAAATGTTTAAACTGGGAAAATGTATCATTTAAAGAGAATAATTAGGTGATTTTAAATTTCACAACAACAACACATCTCAAAAAAGTTGGGACAAGGCCATGTTTACCACTGTGAGACATCCCCTTTTCTCTTTACAACAGTCTGTAAACATCTGGGGACTGAGGAGACAAGTTGCTCAAGTTTAGGGATAGGAATGTTAACCCATTCTTGTCTAATGTAGGATTCTAGTTGCTCAACTGTCTTCGGTCTTTTTTGTCGTATCTTCCGTTTTATGATGCGCCAAATGTTTTCTATGGGTGAAAGATCTGGACTGCAGGCTGGCCAGTTCAGTACCCGGACCCTTCTTCTACGCAGCCATGATGCTGTAATTGATGCAGTATGTGGTTTGGCATTGTCATGTTGGAAAATGCAAGGTCTTCCCTGAAAGAGACATCGTCTGGATGGGAGCATATGTTGCTCTAGAACCTGGATATACCTTTCAGCATTGATGGGGTCTTTCCAGATGTGTAAGCTGCCCATGCCACATGCACTAATGCAACCCCATACCATCAGAGATGCAGGCTTCTGAACTGAGCGCTGATAACAACTTGGGTCGTCCTTCTCCTCTTTAGTCCGAATGACACGGCGTTCCTGATTTCCATAAAGAACTTCAAATTTTGATTCGTCTGACCACAGAACAGTTTTCCACTTTGCCACAGTCCATTTTAAATGAGCCTTGGCCCAGAGAAGACATCTGCGCTTCTGGATCATGTTTAGATACGGCTTCTTCTTTGAACTATAGAGTTTTAGCTGGCAACGGCGGATGGCACGGTGAATTGTGTTCACAGATAATGTTCTCTGGAAATATTCCTGAGCCCATTTTGTGATTTCCAATACAGAAGCATGCCTGTATGTGATGCAGTGCCGTCTAAGGGCCTGAAGATCACGGGCACCCAGTATGGTTTTCCGGCCTTGACCCTTACGCACAGAGATTCTTCCAGATTCTCTGAATCTTTTGATGATATTATGCACTGTAGATGATGATATGTTCAAACTCTTTGCAATTTTACACTGTCTAACTCCTTTCTGATATTGCTCCACTATTTGTCAGCGCAGAATTAGGGGGATAGAGATCTTGCAGTCACGCGACCGGAAAGTACACAACCCCCATCTTGTCGGTCAAAAACACTGCTGAATACTGCTGCACTCGTGTACAGAATGGATCAATTTCAACCGACGGACTACACGGCTCATTTTTCTTATGAACAGATAACTAGATATATGTCTAAAATAAACGATCTACAGATTTGTGACCCTTATGGCTTTCCGGACGGAGTTTTCACGACCGGATTTTGAACTGCCAGCGGAATACCCGGACGTGTATGATTACCTCATTAACTTTCCCTCGCTGTTCAGTGGTGAAGCACTGTGTGCTTATAAATTTCTGGACAGTTATCTTTACAGAAATTCAGGATTTGTCAGCGACTCAGATGTGGCATCTTGTAAACAAGAAAATGATCCTCACTGGATGGGTAAGTCACTTAAGTATTGAGTATAGCACTGACCAGCCGATTATAGAATAGAATAAGGTAATTCCAAATCGTCCGTCTTGTTTACCATGGATCTGGCGTTGGAGAGGTAGATGCTTGGCAGTGGAGGTTTGAGTAGCTGTTTTCTGAGCTTAGTCAACAGGCCGGCTCTGCCTGTAGCCTCGCTTTTGCTTCTGCTCCCGGCGCCGCCTCCTTCGCTTTGCTTCCAATAACAATCCACGGAGACCCCGCTGGTCTCGCTGTCTCGTCCGGAATGTTTTTTTTTTTTTCTCATCCGGAATGTTGTGCATGCGATGGAAATCGCTACAAACCGTCATTTTCTGCTGGAAACCAATGTCCAGTAAGTCCATACGGTTGTCATGGATATTGAAGTCCGGTACAGACGAACAACACGCAAAAATACACACAAAAGACATAAAAAACGTGCACAGGTAGGGAGAGCTTGTAGCCGCAGCCGTTGTAGTAGAATTGTATATAGTAGGGTTTTCCAGAAGAAAAGGTAGAAGTAAAAGCAGAAGTAGAACCATAAGTAGAAGTAGAAGGCGGAATATGGCATTTGACCGACACGATGGCGTCTGTCACAATCTGGATCGGCTGTGACGTCACATGCAAGTGCTCCATTGGTGATCCTCTTCCCATCTTTACTTCTGAGAGCCGCTGCCACTCCAAGATGCTCTTTTTATACCCAGTCATGTTAATGACCTATTGCCAATTGACCTAATGAGTTGCAATTTGGTCCTCCAGCTGTTCCTTTTTTGTACCTTTAACTTTTCCAGCCTCTTATTGCCCCTGTCCCAACTTTTTTGAGATGTGTTGCTGTCATGAAATTTCAAATGAGCCAATATTTGGCATGAAATTTCAAAATGTCTCACTTTTGACATTTGATATGTTGTCTATGTTCTATTGTGAATACAATATCAGTTTTTGAGATTTGTAAATTATTGCATTCTGTTTTTATTTACAATTTGCACTTTGTCCCAACTTTTTTGGCATCGGGGTTGTATCATCTCATCTCATTATCTCTAGCCACTTTATCCTGTTCTACAGGGTCGCAGGCAAGCTGGAGCCTATCCCAGCTGACTACGGGCGAAAGGCGGGGTACACCCTGGACAAGTCACCAGGTCATCACAGGGCTTATATACCGGTATACAGTATATATATACACACACACACACACACACACACACACACACACCTTTGTGACATAATAACATGTTGAAGTCTCCTCAAACAGCATACAATGCTACCAGACCTGAGGGGGAAAAAAGTGCCCCAGTACCGAGCCTAGAGGAATGCCCTTGGCTTAATACAGCACTTCTTCTTTTATATATTTTATCTTAGTTCTAATGTGGATGAGAAATCTGAAAATAATATTTCCCTGGGATGCACCAAAAAATTTTAGCTGCATATTTTCTGGCTACCAGAAGAAACACAGCAACCCCTTGGGCTAATTAGTACAAGGTGGAAAGGGAAGTTATAGACAACAGCAGTACTAAATCTGATCATTATGCTTTTGAACAGATATCATCAGAATCAGTTTTATTTGCCATGCCTGCCTTAATATCACAATGAATTTGACTCTGGCTTTCCAGTAGCTCTCTCAGTTACACAAACAACACACACACACACACACACAGTATTCAAAAATAGCAAAACGGTGTTGTAACAGCGTGTATGAATAATAATAATAATAATAATAATAATAATAATAATAATAATTGTTTCCAGGCAAAACAAACCTCGCCTGGTAGCACTTATGATGAATATGAAGGAAGATATCACGAAAAAAAGGTACCCTATGGGTCCATGTGGCTACTGCTTAGAAATAAAATTGTTTTCTGATCCCATGGCCATACAGTAAATATAGCATATATATTTACTCTATGAGGCAGTAGCCACAAAAATGAAGTGTAATCCAATGATGAACAATTTAAAAATCACAGAAGTAAAATATACCAAGTGTCTGTACTTTATATTATTCTACTCTTACCTCTTACAGTTTTCAAAACTGAAACCTCCGAACCGAGGCTGACATACACACGCTGTCGCCATGACCCAAACTCTTATTTCCCGGAAATGGCCCGGCGCTAGAGCTCAGTGGAACACACGTTCCTTCTGTTATAAATGTTGGAGGTTGGAGGTTGTATTTGAGACCAATGCCCATCTATCCTGAAAGTTTCATGAAGATTGGTCCAGCCATTTTCCCGTAATATCATTAAAAAAAACAAAGAAACCTGACTGAAAACAATACCTTGCCCCCTGGTGGACTCTGTCCTGGGCAAGGTAATAATAATAATAATAATAATAATAATAATAATAATAATAATAATCTCATCTCATTATCTCTAGCTGTTTTATCCTGTTCTACAGGGTCGCAGGCAAGCTGAAGCCTATCCCAGCTGACTACGGGCGAAAATTGGGGTACAACCTGATGTACAAGTCGCCAGGTCATCACAGGGCTGATACATAGACACAGACAACCATTCACACTCACATTCACACCTACGCTCAATTTAGAGTCACCAGTTAACCTAACCTGCATGTCTTTGGACTGTGGGGGAAACCGGAGCACCCGGAGGAAACCCACACGGACACGGGGAGAACATGCAAACTCCACACAGAAAGGCCCTCGCCGGCCACGGGGCTCAAACCCGGACCTTCTTGCTGTGAGATGACAGCACTAACCACTACACCACCGTGCCGCCCCATAAAAATACTTGAGGCAGGGCCGGATCCAGCTCTCACTAACAGGGTGGGCTAGGAAGAATTTTTTTTTGGGGGGGCAATATTATATCTCATCTCATCTCATTATCTCTAGCCGCTTTATCCTGTTCTACAGGGTCGCAGGCAAGCTGGAGCCTATCCCAGCTGACTACGGGCGAAAGGCATGGTACACCCTGGACAAGTCGCCAGGTCATCACAGGGCTGACACATAGACACAGACAACCATTCACACCTACGGTCAATTTAGAGTCACCAGTTAGCCTAACCTGCATGTCTTTGGACTCTGGGGGAAACCGGAGCACCTGGAGGAAACCCACGCGGATACGGGGAGAACATGCAAACTCCGCACAGAAAGGCCCTCGTCGGCCACGGGGCTCGAACCCGGACCTTCTTGCTGTGAGACGATAGCGCTAACCACTACACCACCGTGCCACCCCTAAGATGAAATCAATAAAGTAAACCTGTAAATGCAGGTAAGATATTTTAATTAAGAGCTTCAGCAGTCCACACATTTAATTGTTTCAGACTTCTTAATTTTTTTATCCATGATGCATCATCCGTATGAAATCCGTAATTATCTGTAATATACTGAAACGTCCGTGATCAATCTGTAAATTATTAGTATCCATGACGCATCCGTATTAAAATCCATAGCCACTCTGTATTTTGTATCCTTTTTTTATTATATTTCTGTCATCCGTGACATGTCCTATATACTGTATTATATCAACCACCGGAGTGTGTGCATGGGTTGTTTTGAAGTCCAAGCTGTACAGTATGACCCGGAATAATGTGCTACTACTTGGAAAATAAAAAAAACTTCCATGACTATTCCTAAGTTGCATGTGTTTATTTCCCTGAGTGGCAGGACCAAGTGATATTATAGTCAGGATTATATATAGTTGTGGTGTGACTGCTCCAGACTGGAACTAAATTCAGGTAAAGGTATAGTCAGAGTTATAGTTATATTATATAACTTATATACACTACCGTTCAAAAGTTTGGGGTCACTTTGAAATGTCCTTATTTTTGAAAGAAAAGCACTGTTCTTTTCAATGAAGATCACTTTAAACTAATCAGAAATCCACTCTATACATTGCTAATGTGCTAAATGACTATTCTAGCTGCAAATGTCTGGTTTTTGGTGCAATATCTCCATAGGTGTATAGAGGCCCATTTCCAGCAACTCTCACTCCAGTGTTCTAATGGTACAATGTGTTTGCTCATTGCCTCAGAAGGCTAATGGATGATTAGAAAACCCTTGTACAATCATGTTAGCACAGCTGAAAACAGTTTAGCTCTTTAGAGAAGCTATAAAACTGACCTTCCTTTGAGCAGATTGAGTTTCTGGAGCATCACATTTGTGGGGTCGATTAAATGCTCAAAATGGCCAGAAAAATGTCTTGACTATATTTTCTATTCATTTTACAACTTATGGTGGGAAATAAAAGTGTGACTTTTCATGGAAAACACAAAATTATCTGGGTGACCCCAAACTTTTGAACGGTAGTGTAACTATATAGTTATCGGTGTTGTGAGACCGAACCTTGAGTCTCCCCCTTCGGGTCCTGACAGATAATGGTTCCCAGAAACCTGAAGGATCCCTCTCTGCACCAAAGTATAATTGGGTCCACATTCCTTCTTTATGTAGTCTCATCATCATCCTGGACGAGACAGATGATCGTTAGGACGTGTGCAAATTTCAGAACATCATGTACAGTACCAGTTCAAAGTTTGGACACACCTACTCATTCATTTTTTGTTGTTGTTGTTGTTGTTGTATTTTGTATTTTCTACATTTCAGAACAATACTGAAGACATCAAAACTATGTAATTAGATATGGAGCATATACGGAATTATGTGGTAAACAAAAAGTGTGAAAAACTGTTTAATAACATGCATGCTTGTTGAACGTTAATTGGTGGAATTTCTTGCCTTGCATTCAGACCATCAAACAGTAAATAGCCCTATTCCATCCACAACTGTAGTGATCCATATTATATCAAGAACTGCTCAAATAAATAAAGAGAAACGACATCCATCATTACTTTAAGACATGAAGTATCTCTTTGATGGATGAGTGCACATATATGGCATATAAGTGTCTTGCCAACCAATTATCACAATTATCTATCTCTCTCTCACACACACACACACACACACACACACACACATGAATTCCTTGAGGTTTTACACAGACGACAGGGTGTTATTGCACACAAGCTATATTCTCTTGTGAACAGGCAAGATTAATTGCATGGTTAGAAGTCAGCTCTGTTGACTGGGGATAATTAACCTTTAATATATTCATGTTAAAAAAATAGTCCAAGCTTATTTTTTCGAAGAGTATTTAAAGGCATGAGATCGAAATATCTTTCCATGGATGATACCTCTGTTCCTTCTTTGATGAAGTCATTAAGCGTTGAGCGATATTTTATTTTTGGATGCTACAGTGCAGACCTCACACCATGCTTGTCACTATCTGTAGTCTGCTATGGAAGATTCTTTCACAGCCAAAGAAAAACATTTATGCCACTGAACTATTTGTCGTAATCACAACTTATCAAGCAGCTGACAGTCCTGAATGGAAATGTAATAATACACATAAGGACCTTCTAGGATACGCTTGAGTGCATTAGTTATAGACTGTGCATGAGTCTGTAGTTAAGGCACTTCAATTCAAGCACACAGCAGCTTTGTAAAGAGCTTAGTATTGACCATAACACATTTCTCCATCACTGTTGTATCCGTTTTGTAAATGCGTTTTTGGCTGGAACCGGGTGGGCGAGCATCGATGGAGCATACTCGTATTGTGATGAATGGAGTGATATCTGCACTCTCTTCACCCAAACGGATGGTTTATAAAATGCCTCTGGACCACCATGAATTCATCAGCTGCCAAGCACTGCTTATTGCTCTGCCCTTATAGTGAACCCGGAATCCTGGAAAGGCTCACCACAGACACTGAGCGACAGAAGAAGTGATGGAGATGGAGGACGGTGATGGACAGATGCCTGGACAGACGCCTAGACAGACACCCGGCCTTTCATTTACCTTTTATCTAGTCAGATTTTTTTTCTTGTAGTCTGTGGTTTCTTCGATCCTCTATCAATCTGACTAATCCTGTCAGGTTCCGGAATGATATATACATAGTGCGCAGGATAGTAGAGGATTACACATGCAGACTTTAATTTCATCACTTTTGTTACTTTATAAATAACCAAAGACACACACACAGCTTTGTATAACTTTGCATATATTTGCACTGATTTGTTTACGACTGCAGCTAAATAATGCAATACCCAAACTAAATCTAAGCATAAACTCAACTCAGTAAAGTTTTGTTTTTGTTTTTTTTCCATGAAAATGCGTTTATAGTTTTCCAGGAAAATGTTCTCACAATGGTGTTTACCCTGATGTATTTTAGCATCAGGATTATATCTATTATTTGCATTAAAATTACAATTTATAGTGATCTGAGACAATGTCATCTGAGTGTAACTACATCCATATCTTCAAGCCACATTTGATGACATAAATCTATTTACTACAAATGTATTGCAGCATAATGCACATACATCATGATTTAAAGCTTTACTCTGAGTTTAGAGAGATATAAACATTTTAGAAATGATTAAAACAACCGATTTTGATGCACCAACTGAATGTTAAAATGAGAACCCTTATCAAAAAGAAGTATACTTCAAGTTCATTTTATTAAGTATACTTAAGTAAAGTTGAAGTATATTTTCTTAAGTATACTTTTGTGTACCAAGTATACTGATATCAATGTACTTACAGTATACTTGTAAGTAAACTAATCTAATACTTCTTGGGACTAAATTGGCCCGCTTTTAGTTTATAAAAAGTATACTTTAAGTCTAAGAGAAGTAAACTCTGAGTATACAACTAGTATTTTTTATTTTGTACTGCAAGTATACCACAAGTAAACTTATATACTAATAGTTTACTAGTTCTATACTTGTAGTCCACTTTTTAGTTTACAAAAGCATACTTCGTAGTGTACTGGAAATATACTATGAGTTTACTTATTTTATACTTCTACTCCACTTTTTAGTTCACTAAAGTATACTTTGTAGTATACTGGAAATATACTATTGGTTTACTCGTTACACACTTCTAGTCCACTTTTTAGTTTATAAAAGTATACTTTATAGCATACTGGAAATATACTATTAGTTACTGGTTATATACATCTAGTCCACTTTTTAGGTTTGAAGTTTACTGCATTTACCCTTCTAGGTATACTATTAGTTTTCTAGCCCTAATCTTTACCTCATGCACACTACTAGTAGACAACTTAAGTGTTTTGTACCTTAAGTTACAATGAAGTTATAAAGGTAAGAATTCACAAAATAACAACAGATACTCAGGATTAAGAACATATTCATTTTCTTTAAAAATCAAAATTTAAAGCAAGATTGTATTAAATGCCAAACTATAAAAACATGGCAATGACAACTGAAATTGACATCCAAGCTCTAAAGAAAAAGAAAGAAAGAAAAACAAATTTAATTATCCCACTCAGGAGAAATTAAAAAAAAAAAAACTTATATGGAACCACAGACATTCCTAAGAGTCAACAATGCTGAAGCATAACTACAGGTCCAGTACACTTAAACATAAGGCACAAATATTTTAGTACTTTATTACACTTTTGTTAAGTATATCTTGATCAAAATTTTAAATATAAGCTTAATATACTTAGACTTTTCTATATACTTTTCAGTATAAGCCAAGTATACTTATGTATAACTTTATTAAGTATAGCTCTGATAAGTAAATAAAAAATAAACTGAAAGCATACGCTCTTATTTTTAGTTTAAAAGAAGTATACTAGAAGCACACTTGAATAAACTTCTTTTTTGTAAACAGCAATTCAGTGGAAAAGTAAAACCAGAACGTCAAGGACGTACGGTAGTAGCTCATGTGGCCTGCCATCAAAACAACCATGATGACCAAATCATCAAACAGAACTGAAATGTGAAATGTGACAATGTGAGAGAGGAACCTCCACAACAAGCTGTTTACAACAGGAAAATCAACAAAGGACTAAATTTTGTTCCTCAAGGGAAGAAGAGCTACCCAAAACATCGATCAGAACTGAATTCGCATGATAAATGAGAGAGGAGATACAATTCTAATCAAAAGAAAATGTGTTAAGTTGACCTCATTACTAATTTGTTAGGAAAAAAAATGATAATACAATAACCACATTTTGTGCAGAAGGACGAGCTCTTTCAAATAAACCAATCAGAACTGAAATCCATTGAGAATTGAGGGAGGAGATACGATTTAACTGAAGATAAACAAAGTTGTAAACAAATTATTTTCAACAAGAAAATTAACAAACAAACGACCAAGCTTTGTTCCTCAAGGGAAAATCTACCCAACACATCAGTCAGAACTGAAATCAGACGAGAAATGAGAGAGGAGATAAAATTGTAGTGAAAAGTCTGAAAACTCGTTAAGTTGACCTAATCAGCAGTCCGTTAGCAAAACTTTGACAAAACAATGACCAAGTGTTGTGCAGAATGACTAGTTCTTTCAAACAAAACAATCAGAACTGAAATGCATTGAGAACTGGAGGAGATATGATTTAACTGAAAATAAACAAATTGTTTATCAAATGAAAATCAACAAACAAATGACCAAGTTTTGTTCCCCAAGGAAAGATCTACTCAAAACATCGATGAGAACTGGAATCGGATGAGAAATAAGAGAGGAGATACAACTCTAGTGAGAGGCTTGGAAAAGTAATTAATTTGGCCTAATTAGTAACTCATTAGCAAAAAAACTGACAAAACAATGACCACGTTTTTTGTGGAGTGATAAGCTCTTTCAAACAAAACAATCGGAATGGAAATCCGTGGAGAATTGACGGAGGCGATACGATTTAACTGAATTGTGGATGACAGACGGACGATGGATGCCACGCCACGCCACGCCATGACAACAGCTCATCGGCCTTATGGACAGATGAGCAAATAAACTGGTTTGCATATGACACTCAGTCCAAGTAAGTCGAGACACAGATTCATTCACAATTCATTTGTTTTAAAAGTCCAAAACCTTGGTGAGAATACTCGGTTCGAGGAGAAAAAATAAACAAGAGATGTATTCAACCAAAACTAGACAACTGAAGATTGGAAGAATTCTAAGTAATGTGTTTGTTTGTTTGTTTGTTTGTTTGTTTTTCCAGTCTCATCAGTTTCAGTGCTCCTGTGCCTACTGGACACTCAGATTCTTGTTCACGGCTCACGAAAGCAGAACCCCATGTGACCTTCTGCTGTGGTAGCACGTCCGCCTTAAGGTTCAACATGTTGTGAGTTCTGATGCTTTTCTGTTCACCATGGATGTAAAGAGTGGTTATTTAATTTCCCACAGACTTCCTAATAGCTCGGACCAGTTTGGTCATTCTCTTCTGACATCTCATCTCATCTCTAGCCGCTTTATCCTTCTACAGGGTCGCAGGCAAGCTGGAGCCTATCCCAGCTGACTACGGGCGAAAGGCGGGGTACACCCTGGACAAGTCGCCAGGTCATCACAGGGCTGACACATAGACACAGACAACCATTCACACTCACATTCACACCTACGGTCAATTTAGAGTCACCAGTTAACCTAACCTGCATGTCTTTGGGGGAAACTGTGGGGGAAACCGGAGCACCCGGAGGAAACCCACGCGGACACGGGGAGAACATGCAAACTCCGCACAGAAAGGCCCTCACCGGCCACGGGGCTCGAACCCAGGACCTTCTTGCTGTGAGGCGACAGCGCTAACCACGACACCACCGTGCCGCCCTTCTGACATCTCTCATCAACAAATTGTTTCCATCTGCAGAGCTGCTGCTCACTGGATGTTTTTTGTTTTTCACACCACAGAGACTGTGTAAAAATCTCAGGAAATCAACAGTTTCCGAAATATTTAGACCAGCCCCGACACCAACAACCATGCTACGATCTCAATGACCGAGATCCCAATTTTTTTTTGCCACTGGGATGTTTGATGTGAACATTAACTGAAGCTCTTGATCTGCATCTGCAAGAGTTTATGCACTGTGCTGCTGCCATATGATTGGCTGATTGTGCAGGTGCACGGGTCATCCTTATAAAGTGGACAGTGTGTGTGTACGTATATATACAGTGTAAATGCATATTGTTAAAATCCTTTCAGGATACAATCCAGAGAAAACAACAAAGCAATTTCTGACTGCATTTATATTGTGGGCGTTGATGCAAAATTTGGATATTTTGACTCAGATCAGATGTTTTTTGTCCTGGCTGTTTCCGTTTACATAAACCTTGACCCATAGGCAATGTCCATGTTTAGATCATTCCCCTGATAATATGTGCAACATCATTATCGTTCAACATGACCTCCATTGTAGAAGAGATCTGTCATGCTCCGCACCAGACATCCACTCCAGAGATTATGGATCTCTCACGTCAGCACCGATCCAGATCCGGGACAGGAATTCCTTCTCCCTTGAACTCACGTCCTGGTTTTCACTGCTGCCTATAGACCCTTTTCAGTCACGTGACCTTCGTAAACGCGACCGCCATTTTGGACATGTAGTGGACTTTGGCTCGAATCGGTTTTTACCGAGCTTGCCGGAGCTTGCGGCCGGCCGGAGCACGCTAGCTCGCAGCCGGCCGGCGCGCACTCCAGCAAGCTCGGACGTTGGCTCCGGCAGCTATTTACACTGGATCCGGTGTAAATAGCTGCCAGATCATAATTACAGTAAACTAGTAAATACAGTTTTCTGCATCTCGCTCCTTTTTCTTTTATGTTTGTTTTTATGTTTATCAACAAGACCTACAACAAATTACCCAGAACCTCGCCACCCTGTCCAACGCACTCCACCTTCTCACCACGCAGATGCAGCACTGTCAAGCCATGCCTACCCCTGCTCAGCCGTCTCCTACTTCAGCTCCTGCCATCGCCCTTCTCCATGAACCGAGACTTCCAGGACCTCAGCCCTACAATGGAGAACCAGGTACTTGCAGGTCATTTTTGTCTCAATGTTTGTTGATCCTAGAACTGCAACCTCTGGCCTTCCCCACAGAACGCTCCTGGGTAGCATATACAATAACGCTCCTCACCAGCAAGGCCGGAGTGTGGGGAACCAAGGTCTGGGATGCCACTGCACCCTTTTGTTCCAGTTTCAAGGATTTCTCCAAGGAGATGAGGCGAACTTTTGACCACTCTGTCCAGCTGGGAGGCGGACAGAGCTCATGGAGCTGTGGCAGGGGTCTCGGTCTACCTCGGATTATGCCATCAAGTTCCGGATGTTGGCGGCTTCGTGCAGTTGGAATGAGAACGCCCAGATTGACGCGTTCCTGGATGGCTTGTCTGGTACCATCAAGGATGAGTTGGTATTGTGGGAACTGCTGTCAGACCTCTCCAGCCTCATGGACCTCGCCAACCGCGTCGATGCTCAGATCCAGGAATGGAGGAAAGAGAAGAACCACCCCAGATTCACCTCCTCCACCTCCCGCCGTGTCCATCGAACCCATGCAGGTAGACCGGGTTCAGGTGTCAGCGGAGGAACAACCTTGCACGGGGGCCTACTTCTACTGCGGTCAGCTGGGACACATCTGCCAAGCCTGCCTGCTAAAAGGACAAGCCCACCAGTGAATCAAGGGGCACTGGTGGGCAATGCTCGGAACCAGTCCCCTGCTAATCGTCTGTTACTTCCTGTCATCATTACCCGTGATAACCAGCATCACCACCTCCAGGCCCTCGTCGACTCGGGGGCAGACAGGAACCTGATCTGCTCCACCACCGCCAAGCGTCTGGGAATCTCGCTACTTGCTCTCGACGTCCCTCTCACTGTCCTGACAATGGCACTGGCTTGACCAGCATCACCCACCTTACTGCCCCACTCACTCTAAGGATTTCTGGTAACCACTCAAACCATCCAGTTTCATGTCATGAACAACCCCCACGTACCCATTGTCCTAGGATTACCATTTACAGCTATTCCACTGTCTTCCTGATTAACATAAACATGCATGTGTGCGCACACTGCCAGAGCTGGGTCAGAACCCAACCATGCTGCTTTGTGAGGGTGGGGAGGAGTGTTATAATTTAAAAAATGAGTGACAATGGCTCTTTTTCAGTTCAGTTGTTTCATTTTGTAACATTCTACAGGTTCTACAAGTTAGTCAGTAAATCCAGTTGGTTGCTTCAGGAGGCATTAGGTTTTATAAGCCTTGTGGCAATAATACAACAATGTGTTGAGAGAAAATGTACTTTTTAATACTTAAGTATTTTTAAAAGCAAGTACTTTAACTTGAGTAAAAATTTGACTGGCCAACTTTCACTTGTATTGGAGTAACATTTGACCAGTGGGATCTGTACTTTGACTTAAGTAATGAAGTTGGGTACTTTGTCCACCTCTGGAGAATGGACACGTGATTGTTGTTGCCATGGACATTATCATTGTTGGTGAATGTAGTACAAATTCTTTCTTCAAGAAGATAAGAAAGAAAAGAGGGACACTGAATGAGAACAAGAGTGCCAATGGCCAGGAGAGGGAGCATCATTCTGTCTACTTAAACCACACTCATTTATTGTTTATGGTAAGGTTTTGCATCCATGTTCCATGCCAACTCTGAGTATTTGTAGCTGTCATTTTTGTTTTCATGGTACCTTACTTGCTTTGCTTTCTGTTTCTGTTCTGGGTTTGCCGTTATCCTCCTTGTCTCAGAGTCCACCTTTGCTTGTTTCTTGATGACAATTGAACATCCTCCATTTTAATCATAACTTTGCTTGTATATCCAGTCAAAAGCTTGCGCACACCTACTAATTCAATTATTTTTCTTTCTTTTTAAGTCACTTCATGTCTTAAAGTAATGATGGATGTTATTTCTCTTTACTTAGCTGAGCAGTTCGACATAATATGGATTACTACAGTTATGGAATAGGGCTATTTACTGTATTTTATTACCTCACCCACAACTGAGTAAGCGGGGCAAGGTATTGTAATCAGTGTGGTTTGTGTCTGTTAACACTTGCATCTAGACAGTTGCACCGATCGACTTCAAATTTTCAGGGTAGATGGGCAATGGTCTATAGATTACCTGAGTGAATTTTGTGGGTAATCGGATCAAGGTCCCCGGAAAGGTCAACCTTTCGGTCGAAATAACATTTTCCATTATAACTCAAACGGTTGCCAATTAGACCGACGTTTACTATTACCGGTATGAGCATATAGGAACTCCCATATGGCCTTTCATTTGGCACCTTGAGTGACCTTGAAAGGTCAAACTCAAGGTCACAGATTTTCAGAGGGTTGTAACTTAAACAGTTGAGGGTAGACAGATATTTACCATTATCAACTTATAGGAAGTGCCATATGGGTTTTCATTTGGCACCATGGTCTTTGACCTTGAGTGACCATGAAAGGTCAAACTGAAGGTCATGGGTTTTCAAAGGGCTATAACTTTAAAGTGGTTCATGATAGCAAGATGTTTGTCATTATCAATAAGAAGTCCCATATACTGTAGGCTTTTAGTTGCCACCATAACCTTTGACCTTGAATAACTTTGAAGTGTCAAACTCAAGGTCATGGACTTTCATAGGACTATAACCTGACAGCTGATGATTAATTAATATTACCATTATCAACATGTAGGTATAAAATAAGTGCTGCTGGGTGAGGTTTGTTTTGCCTGGCAACACTTATTTACTGTTTGATCTCAAACACATTAAGAAGCCAAGAAACTCGTTCACTAACTTTTGACAAAACACACCTAATAATTGAAAAGCATTCCAGGTGACTACCTCATGAAGCTGGTTAAGATAATGCCAATAGTGTACAAAGCATCATCAAGGTAAACACTGGTTATGCTAAAGAATCTACAATATCAAATATTGTTTTAACCCCTTTTTTTATTTACCACAATTCCATATGTTCCATTTGTTATTTCATAGTTTCGATATCTTCAGTTTTGCTCTACAATGTAGAAAATACAGAAACCTATGAGTAGGCGTGTACAAACTTTTGACTGGTATTGTATATTCACCTTTTCTCTGCTTCATGACAGGGCATTTAGATGGAATTCAAATGACTAGCTAATGGAAATATTTCAGATATAGAACCTCATTTGAAAAGGGCCAGAATCAGATGTAGGGGAAAATCAGAGCTTTTTGCATGCAACAATATCCACTCTGTGCCAGATGGCAATGTAATTGCACTCCCTGATTTCCAGCCTTCTGATTCCTGTTAGAACATGGAGAGCGTGGATTTTCTGCTGCTTTTCTGAGATGCCATTTTCAAAGCAATCCAATCTATTTTTCCTCCGCCAGTACTCACATGCCCTCTGGCTGCCTGGGCCAAACCCAACACTGATCTATCATTGACCCTGCAGGCCAAGGCTCTGGACCAAGTGTGAATTTGGCTTGGTGCAGTAGCACACTCTTAATCTCTCTAATGAGGTGAAAAGGCCAGGAGATTGCAGGCAGTCTGCTCCCTACCCAGGCCAAGGAGGAGCTAACTGAAGATCTGTGGAAGATTATCACAATTGGTATCACAGACACTGTAATCTCCACAATATCCGTTGCCCTTTTTTGTAACGCCACAGGAATCAAGTTAGTGTGCATACACCATGTGAATGAAGGGAAAAGCATAGCAATGCTTGCTGTGATGAAAAATATGCCAAACACTTAGCAATAATGGTAGCAAGCTGTACTTTGGTGCTGGTGTGGTATCAAGGGTATACCTTTTCTATCTTCAGTATGTATTAAACTGGGGCATATGGTGTGGAGGAGAGTGGCGAGACTTGGGACAAGTTTTCAGCTTTTGTCGATTTTGCAAAGAATTTCACACAGTTGTGTCACATTCATATTGCATTAGAGTATTTACTATCCCCTCTTACCACAATATTAGTTTCTTAGCTTGTCACATATATTGGCCTTCAAGCTTCACATTTTCTGCCCCCCCCCCCCCCCCCCAACGGAGACATGGGCCATTATCTTGGGAGACTTGGGACATAACTAAAATTCCTAGCTTAATTCTGCAGGTTTAATTTTTATCAAATCTTATAACATAACTGTGTGAACACACAATATTGGTACAGCAATAGAAAAATGTCCGTTTACCCAAAACCTGACTCGACAAAACAGTTCCATTCTTAAGAAGGAATGAAATAAGTTTCATCCTCAGGCAGGGACACACTAGTCTGGCTAACGCGACAAAGCTCTACGAGCTATTGCTCTGGCCAAGATATTAAGCCCAACCATTTCCCAGAGCCCGTGGTTGACCCGCCTCCCTGAAATGCCTCAGTTTGCTACTGGTCGAAGCCAGAAAAGGCTGTGACGAAGCTTAAACCAATCACATCACTCTTTCCTCTGACGTATGCGACGCGACGGGGCTAACTGGTAGATTAAACTCTTACCGAAGCCGGTCGGGAGCAAGGCGAAAACGTCCTTCCTTTCAATAAATACCTCCAGGGCTGCTCTTTGCTCCGTTTTCAATGAGAACTTCCCGTTGAATGCTTTCAATACAGCATCTATGCGTAATAGATGCGGAAGCGTGAATGAAGTGCTTCCGGCATAGATTCTGTAAACAATCTATGGCTTCCAGTCGCAGTTCTACTACGTCAGTGCCTTGAACACACCTCTACCCAGGGCCGTTGCAGATGCTCAAAGTTGATTGGTTCCCGATTTTTCGGGAGCTTGGAAGAGCTGTAGATAGCTTGCCTGGCCAGACTAAGCTCGCAACAGGCCCTCGTGTTGCGTCACACTTAGGATGGGCGGGCCCAGGCTAGGGACACACCCACATTTTTAACAAAACCTTTTAAACAATTTTATATTTGTAAACCACAAGAGAGAACCTGGAACATAATGAACTGTCCCAACTCTCCCCATCTGTCCATTTTGAAAGAGAAATTCTGGGAGGGGAAAAAAGAAAAAAAAAAGGATTTAAGTTTAATAAATAATACTATATCTGGTAATTCCAGGCTATAAACTTTAATTCCTAACAAATCCCCAATTCACCAGCATACCGTACATTACACTATAGAATGGAGATGGAGGAAAAGTAGAAAATACAAGTTTTGGTTGATAAAAATATTGACCTGCACAAACCTTACTGCAATGTCCAGCTTCATGGCTCCAAAGGAAGTCGGTTACTCTCAGGGGTGACATTGAACTTCTGATGTCATCTAAAACCTGATTGGTTGAAATTGATTTATGGGAGTACAAACTGTCCCAAGTCTCCCTTTTCTCCCCTACCTTTTTAATTAATTTTTAGAGTAAAGCTAAAAAAAAAAAAAAGACATCAGTGGTCCTTAAGTTTCAATGGTGTACCTTAAATTATTATGGTAAGAATTTAGTTTACATTTATAGTTACTATAACATAAGTGAGAACAGGAACTAACGCCCATGTAGGGAAACTTACTGACTTTACAAAACGCTGACATTCCTTTTATGCATGTTTAACATTTTCCTGATAGAAAGCTGCAAAAAAAAGTGATTGTATGCGCTTTTTTTTTTTAAATCGTTCTCAGGACATTTTGAATCAGTTTATTATTAGGTTTGGATGATGTGGAGCGTCTGTCATCCAAGTCTCTGTGAATGAGCTGTTACAGGAATGGTGCCATGTTTCGTTGAGCCCAATAAAATAAACCTAACATTTTATGAGATGGGGTAAATATTCAGAAAAATACACAGTACGAGTCAAAAGTTTGTACACTCTTACTGACTCATTCATAGTTTTTTTTTTCTGTATGTGGACTATTTTCTACATTGTAGAACAATACTGAAGACATCAACATTCTGAAATAACATATGGAACAGGAATTATGCGGTAAACAAAAGAGTGTTTAAAAAATGTTTATTTTAGATTCTTTGGCGTATCCAGCATTTACCTTGACACTATGCACACTATTGGCATTATCTTAACCAGCTTCATGAGGTAGTCACCTGGAATGCTGTTCAGTTAACAGCTGTGCCTCATCAAAAGTTAATGTAATGTTTGCCTTCTTAAAGGAGTACGCCACCCCCAGGTGAAATTGAGTCAGTCCCTGCAGTCCCTAGAGTTGGATGAGTGAGCCAAAGCGTTTTGTAGCCGACCCAGCCATTGCCCTGATCTAGAAATGCCCCGGTTAGCTTTAGCTTAGCGTAGTCGCTGTAATTCGGCGTGTCCAGCTAGCATGTCGTTGCAAAAGTGAATCAAATAACTCAAGATTTTTTGATAATTATTTCTCATGACCTGTACATTCACATCGAGTACACATATCAATGCAAATTAACACGAAGGGATTTACTAGACCAATTTATATATGGAACTATTTTCGGCCACAGCACAGGCAATGCACCGCTGCAGGCGCAAAGACACCACGCAGCACCTGAAAACCCTCAACTTCTGTCAATACACCAGCGTGACTACTAAGTTGTGGTGCTGCGTGGTGTCTTTGCGCCTGCAGCGGTGCTTTGCCTGTGCTGTGGCCGAAAATAGTTCCATATATAAATTGGTCTAGTAAATCCCTTCGTGTTAATTTGCATTGATATGTGTACTCGATGTGAATGTACAGGTCATGAGAAATAATTATAAAAAATCTTGAGTTATTTGATTCACTTTTGCAACGACAATGCTAGCTGGACACGCCGGATTACAGCGACTACGCTAAGCTAAAGCTAACCGGGGCATTTCTAGATCAGGACAATGGCTGGGTCGGCTACAAAACGCTTTGGCTCACTCATCCAACTCTAGGGACTGACTCAATTTCACCTGGGGGTGGCGTACTCCTTTAATGTGTTTTGAGATCAAATAATACAGTAAATAACCCTATTCCACACCACAACTGTAGTAATCCATATTATGTCAAGAACTGCTCAACTTTGTGTGTGTCAGTGAAAGGAGAGAGAGAGACCTGCAGATATAATGGAGCATGATGTCATTTCCTCTAGCACACACATCAGCCACAGATGGACTGGCATATTAGTGTGGAAATGAGTTTCTCCTCTTCGTTCAAAATTGCTCAGTGTCTCCACAACGTCAGCAAGCATCTAAAGGCCTGGCTCTCCAGGAAATATGTAGGATAAGACATCAGATTTTGAAAGCTGTTGAGAATAAAACTCATGTACTGTAGTAGTTCCAGAGCATCTTAGCCTGATATGAAAAAGGGCAACTTCAAAGACTAAAGGAGTGCATAAGCATTAAGTTCCAGAGCAGAGAAAAATAGAGGTAATAATAACGCTTTACTTCAGCATGGTATTTGTAAGGCTGCATGGCACTTATATTAACATGTCATACTTTTATCAGTTTTTGGTGGCGTTTGATGTTGAAAGTCAGCAGAACAAGTAAGTTTCCTGTTATTTTCTCTCTTTCTCTTGAAGTCAATAAGAGAGAAACTGTAGCTTGTCTTGTTGCACCAGAAAGCACAAAGTCCTCTGTCATAAAGACTTTCCCATAAGCCGCTACAAAGCTCTCACACTGGAGACTCCGTCCAGAATTGTTAAACGTCTCCTTTGAGAAAGCTTCACTATATACATGAAATAACATGTTGTTTTCCCCAATTTTCTCCCCAATTTTGCTCACCTGCCAATTTCCACCCATCAGCCAGCTCTCCCATCACATATCAGCTATTAACAAGGGATTGTGAAGGCTAACGAGTGATTTCTCGAAGACCTGTGAAGCAAGCCAACTGCATCTTTTCCACCGACTGCATCACGTGGCAGCATAACACTCTCAAGTGAAAGCGCTATCTGCCTTCCACATACATGCGCTTACAGATGCCCATGATTGGCTAGTGTTTTTGTGATTGAGAGGAGAGCGAGCATGCCATCCTTCTCAAACAGAAAGGATGGGCAGTTTTGCTGTCTTGGCTCTTGGCCATGGGTGGCAGTGCCATTGTTGGGAAATGAACTCATGATCTCCAGATGATTGGTGTATCTCTACTAGTTATTTATTTTGGTCCACCTCAAATAGCACATATATAGTGAGAAAAGTCTTGTTAAATTCCTAAATGCTATCATTGCAAACAGCAAAATGCTACCCGGCTCAATATTGTTTTAAATGCTGCCATGGCTATATCCTGTTTCCATTTCACTTGTCACCAAATGCACAAATTGGTGCCAGATTTCCAGTACAGGAGCCAAAATCAGGAACCACTATGCTTCCCTCATCAAACTCAAATCTCAGACCAAATGCCCCCAGTTCTAGGGAAGACTTCCACTTTCCCTCTGAAGGTTTCAACATGAGTGCAGCACGCGCCCATCTGTTTTCCGCACCCTCTCCTTAGCAGCATGTGGTAGTGGTTTGATATCAGTCTAATTCTCTCAAAAGACTTCTCTCAAATGCTGATCTAAATACTGTGCAATTTGGAGAGAAAAGGCAAGCTGTGTTTCCCCCCCTTCTGTGTCAGGTCTCTGTTAGCAGAACAGGCTAATTATGGGCAGAGAGTGGGCTGCTAGGACCGGCTGTCTCCTACTTCGACTTGTTACTTATTTTGGTGAAGTGATGCAATCCAGATAATAGTGGCTATAGCACATGCTGACTGCAGCCTTGCAGCTGTGGCATTTAGTTTATTACCAGGAGTAAAAACAAGGGGAGAAAAATCACATGTATGTATGTATAAAAACTCACCGGCCATTTTATTAGGATCCATCCACCTGCTGTTTGATGCAGATACAAATCAAGAACTTCAGTTAATGTTCACTTCAAACATCAGAATGGGAAAAACTGTGATCTCAAATTGTGACTGACTTTCACTGTGGCATGGGTGTTGGTTTGAGCCAGATGGACTGGTTTATTTGAGTATTTCAGAAACTGCTGATCGCCTGGGGTTTTCACACACAACAGTCTCTAGAGTTTACACAGAATGGTGCGAAAAACAAAAAACACTGACAGAGTGACAGTTCTGTGGGTGGAAACGTCTTGTTGATGAGAGAGGTCAGAGGAAAACAGCCAGATTGATTCAAGCTGCCAGGAAGGATACAGCAACTTGTAGCAACTCTTTACAACCGTGGTGAGCAGAAAAGCATCTCAGCATGCAACAGCAGAAGACCATATTGGGTTCCATTCCTGCAGCCAAGACTAGGGATCTTAAAATCAAGAACAAGTTCCTATTAAAGTGGCCGGTGTGTGTATTTATACATACGAAATATGAAACCGAGTCATACATGAGAGGGCAGCATGGTGGTGTAGTGGTTAGTGCTGTCGCCTCACAGCAAGAAGGTCCGGGTTCGAGCCCCGGGGCCGGCGAGGGCCTTTCTGTGCGGAGTTTGCATGTTCTCCCCGTGTCTGCGTGGGTTTCCTCCAGGTGCTCCGGTTTCCCCCACAGTCCAAAGACATGCAGGTTAGGTTAACTGGTGACTCTAAATTGACCGTAGGTGTGAATGGTTGTCTGTGTCTATGTGTCAGTCCTGTGATGACCTGGCGACTTGTCCAGGGTGTACCCCGCCTTTCACCCGTAGTCAGCTGGGATAGGCTCCAGCTTGCCTGCGACCCTGTAGAAGGATAAAGCGGCTAGAGATAATGAGATGAGATGAGTCATACATGAGCTGATAGTCAATGAGGTACATAGCACCGAGTTGGCTATAAGCCATATATGATGGAGTTTATTTCATATTTTGCTGCTTTTTTTTTTTGTATTTTGGGGGGGTTTGTTTTCAAGGAGTTTTTATTTCGTCCTCAGTTGGTTCAGTAACACGGTCTGCCATTTTCTTCTTCAGGGTTGGCAGTGGTTTGGCGCTGCTAACTGGGCTGGAGTGTGGAAGAGGAGATATGGGGGGGGAATTATATTCTTTTAGCTGTTTCTGTTTCTTTTAAATACTTTATAACAAAGTGATATATCTGACTTGATGCGCTCTGGGCGGCACGGTGGTGTAGTGGTTAGTGCTATCGCCTCACAGCAAGAAGGTCCTGGGTTCGAGCCCCGTGGCCGGCGAGGGCCTTTCTGTGTGGAGTTTGCATGTTCTCCCCGTGTCTGCGTGGGTTTCCTCCGGGTGCTCCGGTTTCCCCCACAGTCCAAAGACATGCAGGTTAGGTTAACTGGTGACTCTAAATTGAGCGTAGGTGTGAATGTGAGTGTGAATGGTTGTCTGTGTCTATGTGTCAGCCCTGTGATGACCTGGCGACTTGTCCAGGGTGTACCCCGCCTTTCGCCCGTAGTCAGCTGGGATGGGCTCCGGCTTGCCTGCGACCCTGTAGAAGGATAAAGCGGCTAGAGATAATGAGATGAGATGATGATGCGCTCTGCCATTTTGTTTTTCTCTACTTATGGTATATGAGCAGATATCCTCATAGTAGAGTAGCCAATCAGAGCACATGATTGCTCATATACAGTGAATGTGGGGTGTGTGTGGATGGATAGATAGATAACTGTATGTACCAACTAATGCACATAGTCACACTCACAGAACACACACACAAGCACATCTACTTTAAATTCACATCCATACCTACTCACTTTGATGCACAAATAGACATGCCGACTTCCCGATGCTTCAGATATTCATCAAACCATTTTATCACTGTGACCTGTGCTAATTACAGACAGTATCTGCTGTACCTGGCCTATGATATTAATACAGCATCACACACACACACACACACACCTTAAATACAAGTCATTTCACATTAAAATGGCTATTTCTCTTGTGTCACACAATGACAAATAGGTTCCAAAATTGACTGTGTGTGACAGAAAGGAAATAAATTGTAGTTTCTTTTGTTGGTTGGTTATGTAAGCTCAGCTATAACACAATCACCAGTGGATACATGATGTCAAAGAGCAAGGAAGCTTGGGGGAAAAAAATGCATACACAAAAAGGGCCATGTTAAGTAAATGACTGACTCCCCATAAGGGAACACAGCACACCATCCATTGTCATGGTTCCAACTTTTCTACACTTCAGACAGCAGGATGCTGATCCAAATCAGGACACCTTGATCTGTCCTCTATATTACGAGGCTGTGTTAGATGAACAAGTGCCTCGTACACTGGGCGATGGTCCCTTCTAGCAAATTAGTAACTCCGTCAAATGAGCTGAGCCAAAATTGATTATGCCTTAGAGAGTTTAATCAACGCTTTCTCATTGAATTAAAGCATCCTAAATGGTTTATGTAATTAAGGTGTTAGCCTGGAAGAGACTACCAACTAGATTGTTCAAAAATACTCAGTGCGCAAAATTAACATAGTTAGGCACTTGGGATCTCCTCTGATTAGAATCTCCACTGATTAGAGGGGTATTAAAATGCTTGTGGACATGCATGCCAATATAATTATTATGGACTCAACAGCTGCAGATTCATCCAACCAGTGCAGGTGACCCAGAGCAGTGAAAAACACAGCAAAACTCATGTAAACATATGAAAATATGTAGACAGTAAGTGAGGGCAGTCATGAGCACCACCAAAGCATCTGTTCTGTCAGAGTAATTCGCTCATGAAATGCATACAGAGCCTTATAACCTCACAATTAGGCAATGCATAAAAAGCATATGGGGCGTCACGGTGGTGTAGTGGTTAGTGCTGTCACCTCACAGCAAGAAGGTCCGGGTTCGAGCCCCGTGACCGGCGAGGGCCTTTCTGTGCGGAGTTTGCATGTTCTCCCCGTGTCCGCGTGGGTTTCCTCCGGGTGCTCCGGTTTCCCCCACAGTCCAAAGACATGCAGGTTAAGTTAACTGGGGACTCTAAATTGACCATAGGTGTGAATGTGAGTGTGAGTGGTTGTCTGTGTCTATGTGTCAGCCCTGTGATGACCTGGCGACTTGTCCAGGGTGTACCCCGCCTTTCGCCCGTAGTCAGCTGGGATAGGCTCCAGCTTGCCTGCAACGCTGTAGAACAGGATAAAGCGGCTAGAGATAATGAGATGACATGAGATGAAAAGCATATGGTCTCGTCGACAAACACCCGGCGCAAATTTGATTTCCTTCAACTTCAAGTAGGTAATTGTTTTTTGTTTTTTTGCATCAGCAATTAAAGAATTCCTGCAAGGCCTGTACAATCAATTGACGTGCAGCTAATTTGGAGGACTGATTCAAATCTTAATGTGATTGACCTCAGCTTCATCATTGCTTAAGGTTTTTACTGGTGCTCCAAAAGGGGAGGCTGATCAGAAAAACGAGCGTGTCTCATTACCACTCTCATTATCATTCTGTACAATCAGTGAAGCATGAAAAAGCTTGGGGAAAACTTCATTGGAAGTGGAGTTCAGTCTTAGAAAAATAGAACGTTAGGGAGCAAGGCAGCAAAATGAGTATGCAGAAATTAAAAATGGCGTTTTAGCTAATTCCTTATCCAGATTGCTTGTGAGACGGTCAGGAAAATACACGGGCGCAGATAGAGGGGGGGACGGGGGGGATTCGTCCCACCCAGATTTAAATTCACCTCGTTCGGTCCCCCCCACTTATAGGGAGGAAAAAACGTCTATGCTGTCTTTCTTTCCATAAGGCAAACCTCATGGAAAAATCAAAAGACTAATTACCATTCGGTTCATTGAGGTGCACAGCAGTACAGACGTAGTTGCAACTGCGCAGACTGCACAGGTTGCGAGCTCGAGCTTGGTTGCTATGGTTACAAGTTTGACAGGCATATCGGGGACAGCTCCTCCTAGTTCAGGACCCCAACACGGCATGATGAAGGGTGCCAAAAGGCAGAAAACGATTGCATCGTTTTTTCAAAAAAAAAAAACGACTGTAAGTAAACTGTGCCTTACTTTATCATATCACCTTGCAATTTTTCGATAATCTGTTCAAAGTAATGTCGTAGTGAAAGTAAAATCGTACGGAGTAGAGATGCCTTTCTGGTAGCCTCCTTCTTTCGGTGGTAGCCTGTAGATACAGTGCTCAGAAGGCAGTTTTAATGTTTAATCTGGCGTTCCCTGCCATAATTTCAGCGAGCATATTGTTTCATAAGGAAACTTTGCGAAGAGTTGTTGACTGACTGCCGCTCACGCAACACACAGGCATAGTTAGAAAGTCAGGATGCACTGGTTTACACTTTACACACACACACACACACACGTAGCCCAGCCTCTTGCTATGTTTAACAGTTGGAACTTAGCAGTTTTAAAACTAGTTTTGCAGTTTTGCAATTTCTGTACGTGATGATAATGTGTAAACTTTGGATTTCCATAGGCTATGTTAAAATGTTCTCATTGTCCTGGCCTGCAGGTAGTTCCTGGTGATGGCAGTGAGGGAGGTGAAATAACATGTATACACACTACCGTTCAAAAGTTTGGGGTCACCCAGACAATTTTGTGTTTTCCATGAAAAGTCACACTTTTGTTTACCACCATAAGTTGTAAAATGAATAGAAAATATAGTCGAGACATTTTTCTGGCCATTTTGAGCATTTAATCGACCCCACAAATGTGATGCTCCAGAAACTCAATCTGCTCAAAGGAAGGTCAGTTTTATAGCTTCTCTAAAGAGCTCAACTGTTTTCAGCTGTGCTAACATGATTGTACAAGGGTTTTCTAATCATCCATTAGCCTTCTGAGGCAATGAGCAAACACATTGTACCATTAGAACACTGGAGTGAGAGTTGCTGGAAATGGGCCTCTATACACCTATGGAGATATTGCACCAAAAACCAGACATTTGCAGCTAGAATAGTCATTTAGCACATTAGCAATGTATAGAGTGGATTTCTGATTAGTTTAAAGTGATCTTCGTTGAAAAGAACAGTGCTTTTCTTTCAAAAATAAGGACATTTCAAAGTGACCCCAAACTTTTGAACGGTTGTGTGTGTGTATATATACACACACACATGCACACACACACACATATATATACACAAAATGGAATCATTTGCTGACAGCTCAGTCCCCCCCAGTTCAAAAATCCTATCTGCGCCCCTGGGAAAATATATTGCCAAAAGTGACAATTCTTCAGCATGGTATAAGCCAAAAAAATAACCTACAGTGCTTACTCCTTCTTGACATTAGACACAGTATAATAGATGGATGTTTTGTCTGGGACATTCTGAAATAGATAAATGTTTTGCGACACTGTTTCTGTTGCTCTGAGGCTGGAGATGTGTTTCAGTATTTCTCAGGGATGGAGTGAAGGTTTTATGTGACGATGGTGCGACACTAATTGCTTTCATCGAAACGTGCTGCAGTTCCTGGGTGTCTTTAAAAGTAGACGACCTTTCAATTTCATAACCGGTGAAATTTAGTTCCCGCTGAAATTTGGTCATTGTGATATATGTTTATTTCTGTAATATCTAAAAAAAAATAAAATAAAAAACAAGCCAGGCCATGCTATAGCTGAGAACTTATTTCATTTGAGTGGCTTAAAGCAAATAATGTGCCTGAAATTGCTCGCATCGCGCAGGTAAGCAGACAGAGGAAGTCCGTGTGCGTATGCGCAGGTTTACCTTTCGGCATCGTCGTCTTCTTCTCTTGAGTTTTACAGCAGCTGGCATCCAGTGTTGCATTACTGCCATCTACAGGTTTACGTTGACCGTGCACTGACAGTTACATCATTCTGTCGCTAAACGAACAGCTGATCACACCGAGGTGCGATTGTTTATTAGTTTGGTCCTGCATTTCCTTTCCTTTGCAATATAACATCTTTTCTTCTCGCTTTCCGTTACTGTAGTTGGTCTTCCACGTTTCGTTCGCACACTCATGTCCTCCATTTTTCTCTCCTGTTTCAAATTTGTATCCCACAATGCCTTGCATGAACGGGGAAAGCCCATCACGTGATGCATGACGTAGTATCTTGAATTGGATCATGGTGAAGCAGGAAAAAATAGCGGAGAATTTAGGGCCATGTGGCTCTAAATTCATTAATTGTTCTATTTTTAAAAAAACGAATAAAATTGGAAGTCTGTGATTCGAATTCAGTAGCTTTCGAGCCACTAAACTAAACAAAAATAATTGGGTGTCGGGGGAAATTCTTTTTAATGACCTAAACCTGAAAAATCTGAAAGGCAGTCTAGCTTTAAGGAGATGAAGACAGCAAGGTCATGCTGACATAAAAGTGTGCTATTTGGTTTCATGCTAAGTCAGCAAGTTTGCTGACAGATTAACTACTGTCTGTTACCAGCACACACCGTGCCAACCTTTAAAACCACACAGGCTTCCAGGCTATTTAAAGTTATTTACTCATCCTCGAGGAAAGATGAAAAGATGTCACCTCCTTCTCGCACCTGTTTGTTGCTAGGAGCAAGACACCCTCCATGTAAGACACACATGATTTTCACAGCTCCAGAGATAACGCATAATGCAGTCTGGAGGGCAATATCTTTTTTTTTTTTTTTGGAAAGGCTCGATACATATAAGACAGGATGAGGAACAAAGATGGGTCGATAATGTAATGGAGGACAGTAGAAGAAGGACAGAGGAAGGGTGAGGAGGTTGAGGGAAAGCAGAAACGGATACGCATGACTGGAAAACAATTTCCACATGAAAAACAGCTGCTCAGAGGCCGCAAGATGGGTCATTAATGCACCCAGTGGCATGAAACAAAGTACTACTCACCCAGAAGGTTGTTTACAAGTCACGGAGACAGGCGAAGGCAATGCTTTCTTACTCAGGAGTTGCACAGGAAACTCCACTTTTATTGACCATTTTATAGATGTATACATTCTATATGTTTCATATTTAGTTGACTTCACTTCTCTAGTAAACCCAGCAAGCATCATATGGGCCTGGTGCTGTGTTGCTATGCCAACCAGCCCCATTTGATGATGCACATGAAGCTCAAAGCCTCATCTTCTATTTACTGCTTGAGTCATCAATCTGGTCAGAGAAGCAGATAAACAGATGCTCAACACTAAAGTGGAAAACGCAGCTACAACTATTCAGGTTGGATTGGAGTCAGGGTTCAAACAGGGGTATAGTGTGCATGGAGAAGGCACTTGTGCACCGACCATGATGGGAGCATGTTCAAATGTCTTTCTGAACAAACCATTAATTTCACTAAGAATAATTCTAGTCATTTGATTTTTTTTTTGTGCTTTTCCACCAGTAAAACAGTGGCACTGGTAGTAACCCCTCCATAAATATTCATGCAGTATTCCTTAAAATCCATCCAGCACCTTATTTAACCCCTTCAATGCCCTTGGATGGGTCACGTACATCATGAAATCTTTTACCGCTGTGCCTTATGACGTACGCTAGGCGTCATAAACACCTCTTTTTATGTACCTTACGTGGCACATTGCTTTTACTTCACAGTGGCCCATATGAATTACAGTCAATGCCTAAAACATTCTTCCGTCATAAGGCACAGCGGTAAAAGATTTCATGACGTACGTGACTCGATCAAGGGCATTGACGGGGTTAACAGATCTGTGACAGAACGTCCTCCACAAGAATAACAACAATTGTAAAACCCAAATTGTCTGGGGCAGCCATGGCCTAACGTTTAGAGAAGCAGCTTTGGGACCAAAAGGTTGCTGGTTTAATTCCCTGGACCAGCAGGAATGGCTGAAGTGCCCTTCAGCAAGGCACCTAACCCCCAGGCTACTCTGGGTATGTTGTGCATCGCTCTGGATAAGAGCGTCTGCTAAACGTCAGTAATGTCTAAACTTTTTCCGCTTCTCTAATTTCAAGAGAGATTTCAAATCCAAGCATTGTCAAACTGCAATATTTGGGTACTTGAGAAGATCATTAATTCCTGTTTGGTTGTATCCTGCAAATGCAGCAAACTTAATTAGAACTACAGTATCAGTCAAAAGTTTGTACACCCCTACTCATTCATAGGATTTTGTGTATTTTGTATTTTCTACATTCTAAAACAACACTAAAGACATCAAATATATTAAATAACATTAGGAAGACCCAGGACACGCTGGAGGGACTGTGTCTCTCGGCTGGCCTGGGAACGCCTCGGTGTTCTTCCCGAGGAGCTGGCTGAGGTGTCTGGGGAAAGGGAAGTTTGGGCTTCCATGCTCAGACTGCTGCCTCCGTGACCCGGCCCTGGATAAGCGGAAGAAGACGAGACGAGGAACATATATGGAATTATTTGGAAAACAAAGTGTAAAAGGAAAAAAAAGAGGAAAGCAATATGTTTCATATTTTAGATTTTTTTCAAAGTATCCAGTGTTTACCTTGATGATGCTTTGTACACTATGGGCATTATCTTAACCAGCTTCATGAGGTAGTCACCTGGAATGTTTTTCAATTAACCGCTGTGCCTCGTCAAAAGTTAATTAGTGGATGAGTTTCTTGCCTTCTTAATGCGTTTGAGATTAAATAGTAAATAGCCCTATTCGACAAGTGTAGTAATCCATATTATGTCCAGAACCACTCAGCTAAGTAAACAGAAACGACATCCATCATTACTTTAAGACATGACATGACTTTTAATTAATAAAAATAAAGAAAAAAACCCACTGAATTAGAAAGTGTGTCTAAACTAGCTCAAAGTAGTGAAGGTCATACTTATTTGCCTGCAACGTCTGTCTTTGTGTGTAGATGTAGAAGGATTTGTTTTGGTTAGCAAAAGCAGGATCTTCAGAAAACAGGAAAAACGTGTAAAATTCTCCACACTGTGGATGGATGACTGGGATAAATTTGCTATCAGGGCTAAGCCACCTCTACCACCTACAACAACCCCCCCCAACACACACAGGTGAAAAGGATAGATTAAGACATGGACAGATTGAGAGTTCCATATTAGCAAGGACATGCTGGGAGCATCGGTCACCGCCCAAATAGTGCTCTCTCATGGCCTATTTTAGCTTTCCTCATACTGGGCTTGGTCTCTCAAGCACCTGTTCAGGATGGGTATCAGCTGACCGACACACACATGTACATGCAGTGGTGCTTGAAAGTTTGTGAACCCTTTAGAATTTTCTATATTTCTGCATAAATATGACCGAAAACATCATCAGATTTTCACACAAGTCCTAAAAGTAGATAAAGAGAACCCAGTTAAACAAATGAGACAAAAATATTATACTTGGTCATTTATTTATTGAGGAAAATGATCCAATATTACACATCTGTGAGTGGCAAAAGTATGTGAACCTCTAGGATTAGCAGATAATTTGAAGGTGAAATTAGAGTCAGGTGTTTTCAAATCAATGGGATGACAATCAGGTGTGAGTGGGCACCCTGTTTTATTTAAAGAACAGGGATCTATCAAAGTCTGATCTTCACAACACATTTGTGGAAGTGTATCATGGCACGAACAAAGGAGATATCTGAGGGCCTCAGAAAAAGCATTGTTGATGCTCATCAGGCTGGAAAAGGTTACAAAACCATCTCTAAAGAGTTCGAGACCCTAAGCACACAAGTTGTTCTACCAAAGAATGGTTAAAGAAGAATAAAGTGAATGTTTTGGAATGGCCAAGTCAAAGTCCTGACCTTAATCCAATCGAAATGTTGTGGAAGGACCTGAAGCGAGCAGTTCATGTTTTTCTCTCCGTGCTCTCACGGAAGGCGGTCGCATTTCTCTCCCTCTCCTCTCCCTTATCTTCCCTGCTTTGCTCCTCTCGTCTCATCTGTCTACTGTCTATACTTTTGAGAGACACTCTCCACACTGCTCTCCAAACTAAAAATCATGGAATTGATAAATTGGTCTCTCAACGCAATTGACACAATTTTCTCGACGAGAAGCCTGGGTTCAGGGGAACCGGCCTGTCCTGCTGGAACGTTCACAGCTGGCTACACGATGGACGCATGGGAGAAGTGGCGGGTCATGTGCTTGGCGGTTCTTTCTGTGGAAGACATTGAAGACATCTACCTATTCGGAACCATGATTACAGGTCTTTTGCTGATTGGATTAGGCATTGCCCTGGTTTATCGAGGAAATCAGAAAACGGTGACAGCTGTCCAAAGCCCCATAAAGCTGCCCGACATGATTGAAGCAGTGGGCAGAGCTGTCGGCACTCAGACTGTGGCTATTCAGAACTTGAACCGCAACGTGGATAACATCATGGAGAAGCTTTTGGCTTTGCAAAGGAAAATGGATCGATTCAGAGACCAGAATGGACAAACAGAGTAGTCATGTAAAAGAATGCGTCTACTTGCCCCAAGACCAAACAATCCCAATCTTATCTGCTTTTGGACCCCTCAGACAGCACTGGCCTCGGTCAAGGCCATTGCTGGAACAGCAACTCCCCCTGAAGATCACTGCAGCGAGACGCTCTTGCATTCCTTCCCCCACTTCCCACGGTCACCGCTTTTTACCCCCAGTGTGACAAGCGGGTGCATGACCAGCGCCATCATGGCTGCAGGAACGGACGGCTGCTTGCTTGCGCTGGGTTACCTCCACCCCTCCACCCCTATATATATCCATAAATACATACAAACACACATATGGATATGTATTAGGGATGGCGAAAACTAAAAAAAATCTTGACCGACCACCGAGCCTCATTAGCCGGTTAAAGTCGGTTAACCTATGAGTTTACAGGGATGCAAACGGCGCACCTTTTGGCGGATGCAGATCTGATTTTTTTTTTAGGGGGGGCGTTGGACTGTCTGAATAATTTCATCAGAGTAAATTCTGTATTAAAATTACTAAATAAGCAAATGCCGTTACAGTCCATGAAACATAGGAAGTATATGTATGTGTGTGTGTGTGTGTGTGTGTGTGTGTGTGTGTGTGTATATATATGTGTGTGTGTGTGTGTGTGTGTATATATACATATATATATATATATATATATATATATATATATATATATATATATACACACACACCGGTGTGTGTGTGTGTGTATATATATATATATATATATATATATATATATATATATATATATATACAGTAGAAGACATGGCTCCAAGATCAAGAAAAACATGTATCCACACCTGATTTATATTGCATAGACTTTGTAAAGGAACAGTATTCACCTGTAAAAGTGTAAATGTCTTATGTCTTAGTGACATGGATAATTATGTTTGCTTTTTATATTCAGCTCAATATAATGGACGCTTCAACAAAGTAAGAGTTCATCTCCGTGATTAAAGGCAAAAAAAGAAAAAATACTGGCATCCACATACAGACTCACATCACTGTGTTCCTTCATGAACATATATAATTTTGTGTGTGCGTGCGTGTAAATCAGAGACACAGATGAAAACGGGGTGACAAAGACGTATTAGAAAAGATGCTTTCCCCATCTCCTTCCCTTCTGTCCCAGGTAGGTGTACACGTGTGTATATATGTGATGCGAGGCACCCCATAATTCTGCCATACTTGTCTTGGCATTAGGGAACTGTCAGACAAAACCATTTTCACAAACATTTGGAGCAATGAAGCAAATGTCCATCACCCAGGCAATTATGACCCATGCTGGTGCAGTTTCGCTCTGTCTCACATGCACAATCATGTACACACACATCAACACATGCCAACAGCATATTGGTTGGATCCAGTAAAGACTGAAGGACTCATACAGTCATAATGAAAAATATAATAACTTTCTATTCCTAATGGAAAAAAAAGAAAATGTTGCAAAAGGATTAAGCAGTCTTTCACCAACCTGTCAATCACATCAGCTTCAACAAAGCCCCTTTAATCTACAGTAATGTCGTCATCCGTCCCCATGGGCAGAGAATTTCCTCGACTACACTCACATGTTTAAAAAAAAAAAAAGCACCATTCAACAAGCCACATCTTTTACATTTAGTTACCTGGAAAAACAAACATAAATTAGGTTCTGTATTTAAAAGCAGTATTAAGTGATGATTATGACTAAACCAGGCCTCAACATTAACTTTTAATACCTTTTTAGCCTCAAAAATTTTTTTGCCCCTCTTGAATTTCCTTTTGCCCTAAAATCTTGCGGTATTTTGGCAAGTTTTCAAGTACACGGTTCAAGGTAATACTGATACATTTTCTAGGGGTATAACGGAGTTATTTAGACAAAAGTACATTTTTAAAAAAACGTTTATTTTTAAAAACATTTATTTCTGCAACAGAAGAACAAGACAAGCCCTGAAAACATGAAACACAAATCAATATCATATATGTAAGACTTGCGTACAGTACTAGTACGTAATATGTCTTTTTATGTAGAGTTTAGGACACAAAACACTTTATTTTGCCTATAACAATAACTAGCAATATTGCAAAGATGAATTATAAAACTAAAAACATTATAAAACAGGAGTCTGTACTGTCTTATCATTCAGTTTGCCATTGCATTTAGGAAGAAATTAAATAACCTTTATAGTGTGGTTTACTATGTGAGACACAAAAGCATGTCTTTCCATTCAGTGATCCATACTTACCACTAGCTTATATATATATATATATATATATATATATATATATATATATATATATATATATATATATATATATATATACACACACACACACACACACACTAGTGCATCTCAAAAAATTAGAATATTGTGAAAAAGTTCAATATTTTCCATCAGTTATTTAAGAAAGTGAAAATGTTATATATAGACTCATTACACATAAACTAAAATGTTTCAAGCATTTTTCTATTTTAATTTTAATCAGTATGGCATACAGTACAAAAACATTAAAAAAAAATCTCAAAATATTAGAATATTTCATTTCGAGTTTGAGTAAAACAGTATGAACACAGTGTATCTCTCGGTCTAGTTCAGTACACACAACCACAATCATGGGGAAGACTGCTGACTTGACTGTTGTCCAGAAGATGATCACTGATGCCCTCCACAAGGAGGGTAAGCCACAAAAGGTCATTGCTGAAAAGGGTGGCTGGAAAAGGTGCACAAGCAACAGGGATGGCCGCAGTCTTGAGAGGATTGTCAAGAAAAGTTGATTCAAGAACTTGGGAGAGCTTCACAAGGAGTGGACTGAGGCTGGTGTCAGTGTATCAAGACCCATCACGAACAGACATCTTCAAGAAAGGGGATACAACTTTCGTATTCCTAATATCAAGCTACTCCTGAGCCAGAGACAATGTCAGAAGTGTCTTATCTGGGCTAAGGAGAGAAAGATATGGACTGTTGCTCAGTGGTCCAAAGTCCTCTTTTCAGATGAAAGTACATTTTGCATTTAATTTGGAAATCACGGTTCTAGAGTCTGGAGGAAGAGTGGAGAGGTACAGAATCCAAGGTGTTTGAAGCCCAGTGTGAAGTTTCCACAGTCTGTGATGATTTGGGCTGCCATGTCATCTGCTGGTGTTGGTCCACTGTATTTTATCAAGTCCAACGTCAACACAGCCATCTACCAGGAGATTTTAGAGCACTTCATGCTTCCATCTGCTGACGAGCTTTTTGGAGATGCTGATTTCCTTTTCCAGCAGGACTTAGCACCTACCCACAGTGCCAAAACTACTACCAAATGGTTTGCTGACCATGATATTACTGTGTTTGATTGGCCAGCCAACTTGCCTGACCTGAACCCCATAGAGAATCTTTGAACACCCGACCCAAAAATACAGATATGCTGAAGGCCACTATCAAAGCAACCTGGGCTTCAATAACACCTCAGCAGTGCCACAGACTGATCACCTCCATGCCACACTGCATTGATACAGTAATTCATGGTAAAGGAGCCCCAACCAAGTATTGAGTGTATAAATGAATATACTTTTCAGAAGTTGGACATTTCTGTATTGTAAATCCTTTTTTTGATTGATCTTAGGGAATATTCTAATAATTTGAGATACTGGATTTCTGATTTTCATGAGCTATAAGCCATAATCATCAAAATTAAAACAAAAAGCTTGACTTCCGGTGGCTACCCAGGTGTGATGCACGTGTAGTTCTGAGCTCCGTCTCAAAAGTCCGATAACCTACATAACATCCTACAATTCGGAAACTACTTTGGTTTAACTGACGTCTAAATATCGCTACACAATGTCGAGCGGGAGAGGAGCAAAAAATAAATCGTCTACGGACGAGACAGCAGGCAAAAAGAAAGTTTTGGGCCAAGAACCGGAGGACACTTCAAACGCAGCCATTTTGTTAGCATTGCACGAGCAAGAAGAAAGGCTAACCGGAAAAGTTAAGTTGGCTGTAAGAGAGGCAGTCGAGGAAATGCTGGCCAGTGAAATACAAGCCCTGAAAGCTATGATTGAAGCCTCCAACTTGGCAGTGAACAAACTCAGTGGGGATATTGCACAGCAAACCGAGGTCCGTAGAAAGCTGCAAGGGAGGCTAGACGCTACATCGGCTAACATCAGAGCAGTGAAACACGACATTGGTGACCTCCAGAAAGAGCTACGGTACTGAACCTTCGCCAGAAAGTCGTGGAGATGGAGGACAGATCACGGAGGTCTAACCTCCGACTTGTCAGCGTACCAGAGACAGCAGAGGGGGAAAACGCTATTCAGTTTTTACAAGATAACTTGCCTCTGTGGATCCCCTCCCTGGCTGGGGAGAAACTTGAAATTCAACGGGCTCATCGTATATTCACTACTCAGGACAAGACCAGCCATCCGCGGACACTCATCTTCCGGCTACTTCGTTACCAGGACAGGGAGAAAATTCTCAATGGAGCCAGGGCCCTTTCGTCCATGCCTACACACCAGATAACCAGCGAGGGGCAGACATCGACATCCAGGCTGCTGTTCTTTCCCGACTACAGCAGCGATACCACGCAGAGGAGGAAAGCCTTCGATGCGGTGAGGAAACAACTTGCCAACAGAGGGCTACGGCCATTCCTGAGATATCCTGCAACCATGAAGGTTAGACACAATGGCTCGCTGCATTTTTTTGAAAGTGTGGCGGACGCAGAGACCTTTATGGCCAGGCTCGACCAGAGCCCTCGCTCAACATCCAGTGAAGCCGGCACCCACCACGTTTCTTTCCCCACCATATCGTATGATGAGGGACCCTCGGCGGATACTTTCCCCGCCTCAACTTGATCCAGACAGCGGATCACTTAATGTTTCATGCTGCTTACTCTCCTCTAGACTGTACTATTTGGCTTAGATTTATTTAAAGCATGCTACCTTTTAATACTGATGGAGTTACTTTAAGTTTTTAGTTCAGGTTAATGCAGACTGATTCTGTGGAGATAATTTAATCAAAGCCCAATTTTGTCTCATAAGTGGATGGTTAATTAAGTTAATGTTTCCGATACCCATACGGGCTCGGACGGGAGGCGTGTATCACTGTTGAGGCCACAGTTAGTCGATAAAAAGCCCCCCCCCCTTTTGTTTGTTTTAAATTTTTATTTTCTTCTCCATCCTAAGAGAACATTTATCATCTCTTGCAGATGGATTGTTTTGTTGTAAATGTCCTGTTTGCTGCCTGAGCCTTGCCATTTATGTAGAAGTTGTTATAAGTTTTTTTCTGATTTGCTTGTTTTACATTTGAGGAGCCCCATTTTGCGTAGACCTACATGTGTTATCCTCCAGGTGATAAGATGGCACAAGCTTGTGTATGAGTAACTCCTTTAATGTAATGTTGTGGAATGTACAGGGCCTAAATTCTCCAGTAAAACGCACCAAATGCCTAGAATTCCTTAAACGTAAAGAGATCGCCATTGCTTTGATCCAAGAATCACATCTGAAAACAACTGATATTCATAGGTTTCAGAATAGGTTTTATAAGTGTGTTGCTCACTCTTCTGCGTCAAATAGGACAAAGGGAGTACGTAGCTATTTTATTCAGTAGGAAGTTAGGGGGGGTGGCACGGTGGTGTAGTGGTTAGCACTGTCGCCTCACAGCAAGAAGGTCCTGGGTTCGAGCCCCGGGGCCGGCGAGGGCCTTTCTGTGTGGAGTTTGCATGTTCTCCCCGTGTCCGCGTGGGTTTCCTCCGGGTGCTCCGGTTTCCCCCACAGTCCAAAGACATGCAGGTTAGGTTAACTGGTGACTCTAAATTGACCGTAGGTGTGAATGTGAGTGTGAATGGTTGTCTGTGTCTATGTGTCAGCCCTGTGATGACCTGGCGACTTGTCCAGGGTGTACCCCGCCTTTCGCCCGTAGTTAGCTGGGATAGGCTCCAGCTTGCCTGCGACCCTGTAGAAGGATAAAGCGGCTAGAGATAATGAGATGAGATGAGATGAGGAAGTTAGGGGTGAAGGTGGGAAAATCAGGTAATGATGACATTGGCAGAATGAGTTACATCTGTGTTACAATTAACAATACAAAAATTTGTCTTGCAAATCAATATATGCCCCAAACATCCATGATCCAAATTTCTTAAGCTCAACCTCTAATACTCTCTTAGACCTTCCAGGTCATCAGCTTATAGTTGGGAGTGACTTTAACCAGGTGTGTGACACAAATTTAGACAAATCTGTAAGTGCGAGCTCAACTCAGGACTCCCCTCGTGGGATCAACACCTTTATTTCCGAGCTTAATATTATTGACCCATGGCGCTTAAGGAACCCTTCAGTTAATAATTATACCTTTTTCTCGGCCAGACACAAGACATACTCAAGAATTGATTACATGTTCATTTCTGCCTCCCTGAATCATTGTGTCAATTCCACCGATATCCTTCCTATTATAATATCAGATCATGCCCGTGTTATATAACTTTAAGTTCCTACCGACATGCAGTAAGGATACACACAGGTGGCGTTTCAATACGACATTACTTCAGAATGCAGATTTTTTTTAAAAACTAAAAAATAACCTTAAAGTATTTTTAGAAATTAACTCAGAGACGGCAGCCTCACCCCAAATACTTTGGGAAACTACTAAATGCTTTATAAGGGGAGAGGCTTTGTCATTTGCCACTCACTTGAAGGTGACCAGGAGGCGCAGGGTTACACAGTTGGAAGATGAGATACAGACTTTGGAATCAAACCTAAAACAGCAGTTTTCTGAACAAAACCACTCAGCTCTCTCGGCCCTGAAATTTGAACTGAATAATCTGCTTAAGGCTAAAGCTGAGTTTATAATTCATCGTACGAGACTCACATATTATGGTCAGAGTGAAAGATCAAGTAAGCTTTTAACTGCCAGATTAAAACAAAATGAATCCTATTCCCCTATTAGTGCAATCCAAACATCATCCGGATCAGTCACCTATGATCCAGGTGAAATAAATAATAGTTTTGCTGAATTTTATTCTCATCTCTATATGGCAGACCCCGCTCCTGACTTGCCTGCCCGTAAATCGTATCTGTCAGAACTTAAATTACCATCACTAGCTGTCAATGATGCAGACTCCCTTGAAGCACTACTTACTCTTTTAGAACTTAAAGAGGCATTGAGCTTGATGCAAAAAGGGAAATCGCCTGGTCTTGACGGGCTTCCTCCAGAGCTGTTTTTGGTACTGTGGGATGTCATTGGGCCATTGCTTTTAAATTCACTTAACTATGCTTTAGACACTGGTTTCTTTCATCGTGATCAAAATACATCTCTTACCGTATATCAGTCCTACTTAAGAAAGATAAACCACCTTTGAGATGTGGTAGTTACAGGCCGATATCACTTATCACAGCAGAACTGAAGCTTTTTGCCAAAGTGTTAGTCAGAAGATTGGAGCCATGTGTAGGTAAATTAATTCATTGTGACCAAACAGGATTTTTAAAGGGGAGACTTGCATCAGATAAGATCAGACGCCTTTTCCATATATTACAGGTGTCAGAATCGGATAAACACCCCGCAGCGATATTCAGCTTGGATGCGCTAAAAGCCTTTGATCGAGTGAGCTGGATATATCTGTGGCAGGTTTTGGAGAATTTCGGATTTGGCAAAAAATTTATATCAATGATCAAAACACTATACAGTGGTGCTTGAAAGTTTGTGAACCCTTTAAAATTTTCTATATTTCTGCATAAATATGACCTAAAACATCATCAGATTTTCACACAAGTCCTAAAAGTAGATAAAGAGAACCCAGTTAAACAAATGAGACAAAAATATTATTCTTGGTCATTTATTTATTGAGGAAAATGATCCAATATTACATACCGGTATCTGTGAGTGGCAAAAATATGTGAACCTTTGCTTTCAGTATCTGGTGTGACCCCCTTGTGCAGTAATAACTGCAACTAAACGTTTCCAGTAACTGTTGATCAGTCCTGCACACCGGCTTGGAGGAATTTTAGCCCGTTCCTCCATACAGAACAGCTTCAACTCTGGGATGTTGGTGGGTTTCCTCACATGAACTGCTCGCTTCAGGTCCTTCCACAACATTTCAATTGGATTAAGGTCAGGACTTTGACTTGGCCATTCCAGAACATTAACTTTATTCTTCTTTAGCCATTCTTTGGTAGAACGACTTGTGTGCTTAGGGTCGTTGTCTCGCTGCATGACCCACCTTCTCTTGAGATTCAGTTCATGGACAGATGTCCTGACATTTTCCTTTAGAATTCACTGGTATAATTCAGAATTCATTGTTCCATCAATGATGGCAAGTCGTCCTGGCCCAGATGCAGCAAAACAGGCCCAAACCATGATCCTACCACCACCATGTTTCACAGATAGGATAAGGTTCTTATGCTGGAATGCAGTGTTTTCCTTTCTCCAAATATAACGTTTCTCATTTAAACCGAAAAGTTCTATTTTGGTCTCATCCGTCCACAAAACATTTTTCCAATAGCTTTCTGGTTTGTCCACGTGATCTTTAGCAAACTGCAGACGAGCAGCAATGTTCTTTTTGGAGAGCAGTGGCTTTCTCCTTGCAGCCTTGCTATGCACACCATTGTTGTTCAGTGTTCTCCTGATGGTGGATTCATGAACATTAACATTAGCCAATATGAGAGAGGCCATCAGTGCTTAGAAGTTACCCTGGGGTCCTTTGTGGCCTCGCCGACTATTACACGGCTTGCTCTTGCAGTGATCTTTGTTGGTCGACCACTCCTGGGGAGGGTAACAATGGTCTTGAATTTCCTCCATTTGTACACAATCTGTCTGACTGTGGATTGGTGGAGTCCAAACTCTTTAGAGATGGTTTTGTAACCTTTTCCAGCCTGATGAGCATCAACAACGCTTTTTCTGAGGTCCTCAGAAATCTCCTTTGTTCGTGTCATGATACACTTCCACAAACATGTGTTGTGAAGATCAGATTTTGATAGATCCCTGTTCTTTAAATAAAACAGGGTGCCCACTCACACCTGATTGTCATCCCATTGATTGAAAACACCTGACTGTAATTTCACTTTCAAATTAACTGCTAATCCTAGAGGTTCACATACTTTTGCCACTCACAGATATGTAATATTGGATCATTTTCCTCAATAAATAAATGACCAAGTATAATATTTTTGTCTCATTTGTTTAAGTGGGTTCTCTTTATCTACTTTTAGGACTTGTGTGAAAATCTGATGATGTTTTAGGTCATATTTATGCAGAAATATAGAAAATTCTAAAGGGTTCACAAACTTTCAAGCACCACTGTATACCAACCCTTGTGCAGTTGTACAAACAAATAATATTCTGTCCAAAACATTCCATCTGCAGCGTGGAACTCGGCAAGGTTGTCCACTGTCTCCGCTCCTTTTTGCTTTATCACTTGAACCGCTAGCCCAGACGATTAAATTAGACCCACACATCTCACCCATCAATATACAAGGTACACAACATAAAATTTCGCTTTACGCGGATGATGTATTACTTTTTTTTACTAGAATTTTTGAGTACCTACCTCAAATACTTAAAGTTTTCACGCAGTTCAGCCTATTTTCCGGTTATAAAATTAACTGGGATAAATCCCTCCTCATTCCTTTAAATGCCCCTGCAAAAGACCTCACTTTACCAGTTATTCAACATATTCAATGGCATAACTCTGCATTTACATACTTAGGCATAATTGTAACCAATTTCTCAGATATATCACATGCTAATTACAATAAGCTTAAAACAGAGATTGCATCAGATATTCAGAGGTGGTCTACTCTCAAGATGTCATTGCAAGGTAGAATTGCGATACTGAAAATGAATGTACTTGGCCGACTGAATTTCCTGTTCTCTATGATCCCTATACCTCCTCCACCTAATTATTTTGAGGAGCTACAGTCCATGACCACTAAATTCATATGGAATGATAAAAGAGCTCGTATTCGTCTACGCACGTTACAGCAACCAAAACACTCTGGAGGCTTGGCAGTTCCCGACTTTAAACTATGGTATATTACTGGTCATTTCAAATAAAGCAATTGACAATTTGGTGCAAAGAGAATGTAGTCACACCCTGGCATCAGATACAGAAAGAGATGGTAAAACCACATAGGATGATAGACATACTATTCTGTGGGCTGGAACCTAGATCTGTGTGTAGAAAGTTTGGACCAATCATAGGCAACTCCCTGAAAAATTGGTTTGCTGTCCAGAAACATATGGGGTGCAAGGTAAAGCTCTGTGACTGCTCTCCTGTTTGGTATAATTACAATCTATTACAGCATTCTGGCCCCTATTATAATGACAATTGGGCTTCTGGAGGAATTTATACTCTCCAAGATCTGTATGATAGAAATGGTTTGATTTCGTTCCAAGAGCTTAAAGAACGTTATTCTCTCCCGGGGTTTCCTTGGTTCTTGTATTTACAGTTGAGATCTGCAATCCGTGCTCATGGAGTTCCATGGGACTCACCTTTACTCTCTCATCCATTGGACTCTTGGATTTCCGCTCGAACACCCTCTGCTGGATTAGTGTCTGTTATTTTTGTTTGTTTGTTTCCATTTCCGGTTGAGAGTACGTCATGCGTGTTCTGGCTGTTGCTTCTCACCGGAGCTTTTTTGTTTTATTTTATTTCTTTTTCTATTTTTTTTTCTGTGTGTTTGTGTAGTTTGATGTTTGTTTGAGTGTTTTCTCCACCGGTTGTGGCGTAGCTCCGGACCTAGTTTTGGGCGTCGGTTGCCTCCAGGCCTTGGTTCGCTGTGGGTGATGCCTGTGCTCCCAGCTATGGACTGCAGTGAGCTCGTTGCTCATTTTACATCGTGGTTGTCCAGCGCTCTGCGCTTTAACGCTTGGCGTGATGTTCCGAGCGATGTTGTTCGGTGGTGTCGCGGCGGCTGTGCAGGCGGTTTGGGACACACCAGCGCTTTGCGTGGCAGAGCTTCTCTGCTTGCTTTTTGGATCCATGGCGTGGTGTTCTGAGCGATGTTGCTGACGGCATCGTGGCGGCAGTGCTGGAGATGTGGGACTTGTTTTCATGCGCCTTTTGGTGGGACTGTGGCTGCTACACCACGGGAATTACATCCTGACCCCTACTTGGTGGACTTTTTACTTTTTATTTTTTATTTATTTTTTTCTTATTATGTATATATTTTTTCTTTCTTTGTCTACTATTGTAAAGCGTCCTTGGGTTTCTTGAAAGGCGCTATATAAATTTAACTTATTATTATTATTATTATTATTATTATTATTATTATTTATCTATAATGAACTGATATCTAAGGATGTTAAACCTTTGGGAGTGATCAATTCTTGGAACTGTGAACTTGAGGGTCAGGGTTATAATCTGGACTGGGACAATATTTGGTCCAACATACCCATCTCATCAAGAAATCCAGCACATCAACTTATTCATTACAAGTTTGTGCACAAATTTTACGCCACAATACAGACGCTTTACAATGAAACTGACAGAAAATCCCAACTGTACAAAATGTGATCAGAACGTTGTTGGCACATACCTTCATATTTTTTGGGAATGTCCCTCTGTGTCTGGCCTCTGGATCAGGGTGCATAGTTGCCTTGAAAATATTTTAGGTTTTCCCATTCCTATGCACCCCCCTCTACTTCTATTCAATGATGACACCGTTCTCAGTGGCAACACCAGATTGGCACAGAGGAAAGTTATATTTGCAGGTTTAACGGCCGCTAAGAAGACAATAATACATTCATGGCTTTCCCCGGACATACCATCGGCAAAAGAATGGCTAAATCATTTTAGAGACATTGCTGTTTTAGAAAGGTCATTGGTTGTCATACATAAAGCACAAGCATCTACTGTGGAGGCCTGGGACGCTCTTATCTGTTCTCTTTCTGACATAACATTGCTTGCGCGTATGTAAGGTGTACATCTCCTCTTTTTATTTACTTATGCCGCTTTTCCACTACAAACGCGGCTGAGCCGTGCCGTGCTGAGTCGAGCTGAGTCGGGCTGAGCGGGGCTGTTGGAGTTGCATTTCGACTACAACCGCGCTGAACCGTGCTGGCTGGAAGTGGGTGGACACATTGGGTGGAGTTAGCGAAAGTGGGTGGACGTCACGTGATGTCGTTAAGCAGCGCAAACAGTGACATCAGTGACAGTGGCGGAACAAGTCAGAGCCGGGCTGGGGGCGGGGCAAATGACCGGGCCCTTTATTAAAGCTTATCATAACATCATTTTAGGCTACAAAATGTCCGCAACTGCGGTGTTTACCAATTTCAACACTACCGGGTGCAACTATATTATTTAGTACATCAAGTCCTTCAAACGAACATGTAACTCAGAAACAAAAAACATTAGGATACTGTACATGGCTCATAATAAAACAGCAATAGCCTATACTGCGCACATTATTTGAAGGGCATACGAATGAGCGCTCAGAGGTTGCCACGGCGACAGGAAGAGTCAGAAATAAAAGGAGGGCGGTGCAAACCTCACTGAATGCACTGTGTTTACCAATTTCAACACTACAGGGTGCAACTATGTTATTTTGTACATTAAGTCCTTCAAACGAACATGTAACTCAGAAACAAAAAAACATTAGGTGACATACTGTACATGGCTCATAATAAAACATCAATAGCCTACTGCGCGCATTATTTGAAGGGCATACGACGAGCCTTGTGCTCCGCGAACTCGTCCACGATGCTCTGTATGTCACTGATTCAGTGAGCTTTTAAGCGGTAGTCTCACGACCCGAATAGTAAACAATAAACATGGAGGACATGGAGTCGTTAGTGTTGCTGGTCTTGGTGCTGTGGCTTGTTGTCACCGACAACACCAACAGATACTGGCAAGAGCGTATAGATGAGGCGAGGCGCATAAGGCTTCAGAAATTCTCGTAATTCGTAATTATTCTTCTTCCGGGTTTGCGGTGTTTACAGATCCCAGCGTGCTCGCGGGGCGTGTGTGGGCATGTGAGGACACTCCTCCTCACCAATCAGTGCACAGGGGAGTGTCTGCTCACGCCCCCAACCTCACTCGGCACGGTTTGGCTCGCTTCAGCCCCACTCCAAAACCGTGCGAGTTTTAGGGGCTAAGCAGGGCTGAAGCGAGCTGAGTCGTGCTGGTTTTTGGTAGTCGAAACGCGAGCCGTGTCGGGCTGAAGTGAGCTGAAGCGAGCTGAAGTGAGCTGAAAAAGGGTAGTGGAAAAGGGCCATTAGGTGTATAATGTAAGTGTGCATATAAGTGTGTATGTGTATATGTCTTAAAAGTCTTTTATGGCAAGGCAAGGGCATTATGTTTGTAATATAAGGTTCAAAATGTTCAATAAAAAAAGGTTTGTCACAAAAAAATTAAAACAAAAAAGGCTTTAAATATTTCACTTTACATGTAATTAATATAGAATACATGAAAGTTTCTCATTCTCGTTATCTCTAGCCGCTTTATCCTTCTACAGGGTCGCAGGCGACCTGGAGCCTATCCCAGCTGACTACGGGCGAAAGGCGGGGTACACCCTGGACAAGTCGCCAGGTCATCACAGGGCCGACACATAGACACAGACAACCATTCACACTCACATTCACACCTACGGTCAATTTAGAGTCACCAGTTAACCTAACCTGCATGTCTTTGGACTGTGGGGGAAACCGGAGCACCCGGAGGAAACCCATGCGGACACGGGGAGAACATGCAAACTCCACACAGAAAGGCCCTCACCGGCCACAGGGCTCGAACCCGGACCTTCTTGCTGTGAGGCGACAGCGCTAACCACTACACCACCATGCCGCCCTCACAAGAAAGTTTACCTTTTTGAATTAAATTATGAAAAAAAAGGAACGTTTTCATGTTATTCTAATTTTTTGAGATGCACTAGTATATGTGAACGTCCTGAAGTCAACCCAGGAAAACGTAGAGGGCACCAGCGACCACTCGTAGTGATGAAAAGCACAAATGTGCACACAAGCCTCAAGTGAACCAATCAGAATCGCCATTACAAATCAGGAAGAAAAAATGGCGATCACAGGGGACGCGAGGATGCTGGTTAATACGTCTTGTTTTTTGTAATGTACGCGCTCGAAAATCATTTTTGTGCTTAAAGAAGCCGATCATACAGTAGGTGTGCCCGAATGGGCCTAACTCGCTAAAATATTTCTGCCCGAGTGTCTTGGTCAGGCAAATAGGGCATTTGGGCAATGCCTGGTGTTGAGGCTTGCAAACAGATATTAAATATAGAAAAAAAGTATAAACATATTTCCTGCATTTTTATTTCTTACCCAATGAGATGGAAAAACAAGTGAGTTACTATTAGGAGAAAACTCCACCATATTAATGAGTATCCATTTTTCTTTTCTTTTTTTAATTTAATCAGTTTATGATGAGAATTAGATTACGTCAAGTGCCCACTATCCACTATAAGTCCCTCGATATGTTGTTATTACAGAAACAATAGGAGTATTCGGAGTGCATTAATATATTCTTGTGATTTGAAATACAGCCAGTACTGCCATAATTAAAAATGCATCAAAACCTTCTGACCAATCCATCCATTATCTGTGACCACTTATCCTGTTCTACAGGGTCGCAGGCAAGCTGGAGCCTATCGCGGCTGACTATGGGCGAGAGGCGGGGTACACCCTGGACAAGTCGCCAGGTTATCGCAGGGCTCTTCTGACCAACCAGAATTGGTAATTCAACTGTACAGTGTTCTGTCAGAATTTATATATTTTGCCTTTATGTTAAAAACAATTTAATTGTTTTTACAAGCCTTCCTCTTTTTCCCAAAACAACCCTTTCTATGTAATCATTACAATTACAATTTTGTGTCCAGAACTGAGCATTTCTACTTTGGTTAGGGGCGGAGCTAAATTGTGGGCTAGAATAGAAGCTTGAAATGAAGAAACATTGCAAATATTGCTGGGTTTCAGTCACATGACTTTTCTTAGTGGTTTTACCGGAAGTAAAACCGCATCACTCGACGGTGCCTTTACAAGAACATTAAGAATAGCTTTAAATATCTCCTGGAAACACCATCTAACAAATAAAGAACTATACGGATTTACTCCCCCCATATCGGCAACCATCCGGGAGAGAAGATTACAGTTTGCTGGCCACTGCTGGCGCAACAAGGAAGAGCTGGCAAGCGATCTCCTTCTATGGCAGCCCAAACACGGTACCACCTCTGTGGGTCGTCCCGCACGTACCTACATCGATCAACTGCAGGACGACATGGGCTACCTAGTGGAAGAACTGCCTGCGGCAATGCAGGATAAAGTCGGTTGGAGAGGCAGGGTCGTGGGGGTCCGAGCTTGCTCGACATGATGATGATGAAAGGATGCCATGGTGCAAACAACTAGCAATAACTTATCAGAGTATGCTCACTTTAGATGTATTCAGAAGATTGCTATGGTATGTGCAGTGGAATCGACCCCTACAGTCTGGGAAAGAAGGATTTGTCATACGATCTCGAAAACTACCCTTCAGTCGAGTTCCCCGACATCTCAAACTATCTGGTGTTGCAGACGTCCTTCTACACCGCAAAACAGATGAAAGCGTGGAAGAGTATGGAGGCTTACAACTTTTTTGTATGTGGCTCGGTAAAGGACCTCGCTATCAAGTCACTGCCAAATGAATCCTGTATTGTTTTTGGCCATGTAAGTATGTTTTTTTTAAGCTTTTCATTCGCATCTTTACAACGAAGTGGTGCAAGTCAAAGTGTAAACAAACTACAGTTGACTTGATTCTCACTTGTGTTGGCTCTTATCTCTCAGGTAAATCGTTCACAAAGATCATCAGAAACCCCTTTAAAGACCTGGATCTTAGTTAAACAAGACGGAGAAGTGATCACGGCACATTGTAACTGTACGGCTGGGGAAGAATTTTGTCGCAACCTTCATGCATATGGACTTTGTGAGGAGTAAACAAAGAAACAGCTGGGGACTTTAGTGCTTTATGACTAAAAAAAAGTACTGTAAAATAATGACACATAACAAGAAAAGTACTTGGAAAACACTAACGCCATAGCTGAGAGGGAAATACAAACCTTTCACCAAGTGATCACTGCAAACTCGAGCATGCTTCGACTCGGCTCCCTTCGATTTCAGCGAGAGGTTCAAAAGCCACCTTTCTCGACGTCTTTCTGTGAAATCCTGTGTTCATTCACCCTTTTTTATGAGTTCACGGGGAACCCTGAAGAAACTTTTATGAGTTTCACAGTTTGATCGATTCAAACAACCTAAAACAACACAAACATAAGGCATTTTTCATACAAGCAATGTACCTTCTCCACCCAAACGCTTTGTCAACTGAGCTTTGGTAGACCACCAGCTAAAGTTTTGAATAACTAATGAGGCGGCTGTGACGTCACGTGAAACCCAACAATTGCAAAAAAAAAAAAAAAAGGTTATTTTGGAATGATATATTTGAAATAATGTGATATAACAGGCCTCAAATTGCACCTTTAAGGTGCATAACTGGACCTTAAAGTGGACATATTATGAAAAACTCACTTTTTCTGTGTTTGTGCATATATATTTGGGTATCTAGAGTGCCTAGTAGTCTACAAACTTTTAAATAAATCAATCCAGTCAGTTTCCTTTTTGTTGCCTGTTTCAGAAAGTGTGTGCTTCAACAAGCCGTTCAGATTCGGCTCTTCTTGCTATGTCACAAGTGGAGATCATTAGAATGATCCCGCCCCCTCATCTAAGTATCTCCACTCATGGCTTGAGAGCTGCCTTTGCGAATGAATATTTATGAAGAAAGTGCTACCTGATTGACTGGCGGAAAAGGAGGGGTGGGGTGAGCAGTAGCTCATTATCATTTAAAGGAACAGGCACTGAAATCAGCCGTTTTCAACAGGGCTGTTTAGACAAGGTGAAGAGGGAGCTGTGATGCTTTATCCTTGTGGTATTTTGACCAAAGCACATCACAGATATTTCATTAAGTCCTCAGGGCACTGTGTCAACTTGTGGAAAAGGGGTATAATATGTCACCTTTAAGGATCACTTTTTAAAGTTTGTATTATACCTTAAGGAAAATACAGTTACCCAGCCACAGTGTTTGCTTTGTGTGAGCCTCTGGTTTTGGAGAAAAATACAGGTCTTTTCATTTTTAAACACAAATACACCTATGCTCTCTCTTTCATATATGTGATGTGCATGAGTGCACACACTCACATGGTCAGTTAGGTCGAGATTGAGCTCAGTGATCCAGGCGGAAATCTGCAGGTGTGAAAGCAGGTCGGGTCCATTTAACAAAACAGAAATGTTGCAGTAAGAGTGAAAGGAAGGGGGAGAAAGACAGAATATATCAATAAAAAGAGGAACAAGAGTGCTCTGAGAGCACAATATACCCCGCTGGCAACTGTGCCATACTGTAACTCTGGTAAAATGCGACTGAACTGAACGAAATTGCAATATGCATATTACCGACATAGAACAAAGAATTATGTCAAGTTTTGTGAAATTCCTCCAAAAATTGTGAGAGGAGTTGATTTCAGAAAGTGAGTACCCTTCCCAGGACAGACGGCTGGACAGACGGACGGACGGACGGACGGACGGACAGACATTGCCACAATATAATTCCCCTTTGGGCCTTTCGGCAAGTGGGGGATAATAAAAACAGAGCAGAGAGAGGGAGAAGAAAACAGGGAAAGCAAAAGATAGGCGAGAGAGAGAGATGGGGGAAATAATTTGGCGAAACATAATTTACTGTAAAGTCACTGTAGAATTTGTCTTGTCTGAGTGGCAGAAGCGAAAAAAAAATCACATCTATAGATTCATCCTAGTGAGTAATTCCTCACACATTGTAAGAGCAGCCTATAGGGCACTACATCTCATTTTCTCTAATGGAAGGTCACATTTTTTTTTCCCATTCAAAGATCAGCCATTAGAAGACTTAATCATGTTTTCTCCACTGTAAGGGCACCATAATTTATCACACTGCAAAAAGTGATATCTTAGCAAGTGAAAACGTCTTGAAAATAGTTGAAATGATCTAGCGTTTTCTATTAGAAGAATACAAGACACCAATTCTGAGATTATTAAACCTACACTACCATTCAAAAGTTTGGGGTCACTTTGAACTGTCCTTATTTTTGAAAGAAAAGCACTGTTCTTTTCAATGAAGATCACTTTAAACTAATCAGAAATCCACTCTATACATTGCTAATGTGGTAAATGACTATTCTAGCTGCAAATGTCTGGTTTTTGGTGCAATATCTCCATAGGTGTATAGAGGCCCATTTCCAGCAACTCTCACTCCAGTGTTCTAATGGTACAATGTGTTTGCTCATTGCCTCAGAAGGCTAATGGATGATTAGAAAACCCTTGTACAATCATGTTAGCACAGCTGAAAACAGTTGAGCTCTTTAGAGAAGCTATAAAACTGACCTTCCTTTGAGCAGATTGAGTTTCTGGAGCATCACATTTGTGGGGTCGATTAAATGCTCAAAATGGCCAGAAAAATGTCTTGACTATATTTTCTATTCATTTTACAACTTATGGTGGTAAATAAAAGTGTGACTTTTCATGGAAAACACAAAATTGTCTGGGTGACCCCAAACTTTTGAATGGTAGTGTAGTTCTAGATTGCAACCAACTTATTCTAAGATGTCTTATCAAGTAAAAATATCTGTCCATGCAGCAAGATAATTTCACTAGTATTAAGTAATTTTCTCCTCAAATTCATTTTTCAATTTTTTTTGCAGTGCATATTTTATCTATGGGATCAAATACAGTAATCCTAGAGGGCACTTTTGAACAGTTTTTCTGACCACGTGGGAAACCTCTTGCCCCCATGAGTTTGTTAGTGTTCAATACATTCATAACAGAATTAGCTATTTATGCTCGCTTTGCCCCCGTTTAGACTTTGTAGACATTGCAGGCTTGTTCCAAATGTGTGGATAAGTTCTTTTTTTTTTATCTTTAACTGCCAAAAGTGAACAAAGTTTAATATTTTGAAATTAAATAAAATATTAGCTGCACAAAAATAAAGCAGGAGGAGATCGTTCTCACAGAGCTGCATCCATCATTGAATCCAACAACACATGACTACATCACATCACATCAGTGGTGTAAGCATGAACTCTGACCCCATTAAATGCCTTTCGTATCCATACCTGCAAGGCTTCCTCATAGTAGCTGCCAAACAGAAACGTACCCCATGACTATAACTGTGGGGTGTGTGCGTGAAGACCTGTTTTTATCACACTGGGCTGATAGCCATGAAGAGAAAGGAGAAGGAGAGGTGATAGAACGAGGGGCAGAAAGAAAGTAGCTGGAATCTGACATCACTTCAAATGAAACAGACTCCCCATTACACCAATTAGGCCCAGAGCACACTCGAGGTTTTTGACGAGCTGCTTCACTGATTAAGCCGACGAATGACTGATGAATTAAGGCAATTTACCCATCAGATGCTTCGTCTGCCTAAGACAGAGAGGTAATTAAGAGTAACTGGGTTTTCATCTGTGTGGTGACGGATATCTGTTTGAACATGCAGCCCCACACAAAGATAGAGAGAGAGAGAGCGCAAAGTGGCTAATTGGGGAAGACAAGGTCTGACATCAGGTATACTGCTGCTCCAATCCAGGTTCACATGTCTAAACAAGTCAAGTTTATTTGTATAGCGCTTTTAACAACAGACATTGTCGCAAAGCTGCTTTACAGACAATTAAAGGCTTTAAACATGAGCTAATTTTATCCCTTATTTGTCCCTGATGAGCAAGCCTGTGTCGATGGTGGCAAGGAAAAAACCCCTGAGAAGTCATGAGGAAGAAACCTTGAGAGGCTCAAAAGGGAACCCATCCTCATCTGGGTGATAACAGATCATGATTATAAATAACTTGCTTCTATAACTGTGCCCAGTTACAGTAGTCACAAAGTACTAGTGTAACCAGAAAATTCATTATACTGTACTTTTAAAATCAAGTCTATTTTCTTAAAGTTATCAAATGTTCATCAGCTGTTGGAGGCTTGAGTGCAAAACTGTTCATGACAACTGCAGTCCTAAAGTTATCATGGCAATTCAGCCATCATAGCAAAACTGTAAATGTCCAGAGCTGTCTTCTAAGTGCGACTTTCGCCTGTCCATATGGGACCACCCTCAACAGGAGCGATGTGATGAGACTCCAGCCAGAAGTAGGGCATCAAGATGGATCAGGCAGGTCCGAGGAGCAGAAGAGGTCAGCATCACTAGTGTCTCGGGATCTCCATGTACTGTAACTCGACAGAGAAATAAGCTGTTCATTGGGAGGTGAAATCAGACTGTTAAAATGTATTAGAAATTAGAACGCTAAGGACAACGAGAACAATAACTGATTTAAAAAAGACCTGTAGTCAAAATGGCATACAGAATGCAATTCGGTTATATGACGCAGACGCGTTGAATTCCAACAGAGGCTTGGCTTGCCTAGTTAGCGATCTACGACATGACAGTTATGATGGCATTCATACACAACAGTCTCTAGAGTTCACACAGGATGGTGCAAAACAAAAAACAGTGAGTGAGTGCAAGGTCTGTGGGTGGAGAAGCCCAGAGTGCAATGCTTTGAGCTGGGAAGACGTCTTTGGTCGAACTCAAACAAGACTGTCAATGACGCTCTGGCCCTGTCTAGTCAAGAAGGAACGATCTAAAGTGGGCCACCTTGCACAATAAACGTTGCAATCTATATACACTACATACAAGTTATATATAGAAGCTATATACACCCTAGGAATACCGACCTATTTGCCAGAAAGAATCCAAAACGGTGAGGAATTGACCGAGAAGAAGTGATTTTTGTTGAACTGCTCATTAAGGCTTAGTTAATCCATAACTTCATTAATAATTGTATTTTAAGCAAATCTGGGTCGAAGTTATATGCACCCCCTACCTTCATGTCAGAAAGAATCAAAATCGGTGAAGAATTGAGGGAGAAGAAGCGATTTGTGTGGAAACTGCTCGTTAGAGATTAATTACTCCATATCTTCATTATTAATTGTAATTATGCAAATTTGGGTGGAAGCTGTACAGTATGCACCCCAGGCAGACCTACTTTCCTGCCAAAAAGAATAAAAATTGGTGAAGAATTGAGAGAGAAGACGCAATTTTCATGAAATGTGGATGACACTAGATGGATGACGGACAACACGATGGCGTAAACTCATCGTTTGTCAGCCAGATGACCTAATAACTATTCTTTACAACCATGGTGAGCAGAAAAGCATCTCAAAACACAGCGCATCAAAAAAAAAAAATCTAAACTTGCAACAGGGCGGCACGGTGGTGTAGTGGTTAGCGCTGTCGCCTCACAGCAAGAAGGTCCTGGGTTCGAGCCCCGGGGCCAGCGAGGGCCTTTCTGTGCGGAGTTTGCATGTTCTCCCCGTGTCCGCGTGGGTTTCCTCCAGGTGCTCCGGTTTCCCCCACAGTCCAAAGACATGCAGGTTAGGTTAACTGGTGACTCTAAAATTAACCGTAGGTGTGAATGTGAGTGTGAATGGTTGTCTGTGTCTATGTGTCAGCCCTGTGATGACCTGGCGACTTGTACCCCGCCTTTCGCCCATAGTCAGCTGGGATAGGCTCCAGCTTGCCTGTGACCCTGTAGAAGGATAAAGCGGCTAGAGATAATGAGATGAGATGAGAACTTGCAACAATGTCTACATGTGCCAGAATCTCAAAGGGATGTTTCCGATACCCAGTGAAATCCATGTCACAAATAATTAAGGCTGTTCTGAAAGCAAAGGCGGTTTCTACACATTATGTACACACACACACAGTATTACAACTACATCCTCTTTTTCTGGCAGATGGAAAATTGAAAGAGATGCATGAAGGACATTATAAGGAGTCATACAGAGAAACAGGGAGGTGGACGTCAATGCAAAATCAGTTACACTCGAAAATCAAGCGAAAAACTTTAAAATCACTGTCAGTTCTGGCAGGTTCTATAAGAAATGCAGAGGAACATGTAAGCATGAGCAGGTGAGAAGAAGAAAGAAGAAACCCAGGGATAAGAGGAGGAGTGAAGCGATGCTTTGGATCTTGTTCTCTGTAATGGAGCCGTCCTGTGCGTCATCCCTCCTGGATTAGAATTCCGGCTCGTATAAATAGGAGGGGTATTTTTAGACCTTTGGAGCCAGTCCTCTCCTTCCCGGTCTGCCTTTGCTGAAGAGTATTAATTACCAACCATCCATTCAGACTAATAATATGCTTATTAATGCTCCAGTCGGAGTGAATAGGAAGCTCTGTATGTGAATCCACAGCATCTTAATGACTCGGGCCATTAAAAGGACAGAAAAGGACGCAAACAATTATAGCTGCATCAGTAAGGAGATTCCCAGAGGCTTTTAATTTTATTTTGGGCAGCATGTAAAATTATTAAGCGACTAAAAATAAGGTTTTAAAATAATGATCAGTTGAATGGAAAGAGAGAGAGAGAACATGGATGATGAGAGAGAGAGAGAGAGAGAGAGAGAGAGAGAGAGAGAGAGAGAGTTGATATCAAGTCAATGTTATCCAGATGGTCTGGAGAAAAACAAAGTCTGATCATTAGTCATCATTCCAACGTCATCATCCAAAAGAACAACCAGGAACCTTAGACGCTAAATGAAAGACACCTAATCCCTTATTCACACTCTTACACTTCCTGTAACTCTCTGTCTTTCTCTCACACACATATAACCAAAAAAAAAAGAATCAGATATTCAGCTATCCTGATAGCAGCTAAATGCACATATTATTATCTTGATTAGAAATTGCAGTTTGCATCATTTACTCAATTTTCGTCTCTAAATTAAAAGTAGAAGATGGTGAAGAAAAGTGGCCATTGAGTGACTGACTGACTGATCTGGAGAATTATTTCATATTACATTATTTGTTTGTGCAAAAGGACCAAATAGGAATAGGCATTTGTATAGTCCCTGCTGCCATCAAGTGGAGGAACATTAAAACTGCATGTTACTGAAGTCATAGGTCACTGGAGGTCACAACACTTTGGTCAAGCCCCAAAGCTACATCATATTGGGTGATATGTAAGGAGATTAATACATTCACACCTCTCTCTCTCTCTCTCTCTCTCTCTCTCTCTCTGTCTTGTTCTGATTCAATCTGCTGACTCGGAATCAGAGCAAAATCGATTCTTTTGGTTCATTATTTACTAAGTCATTTATAATTTGGTTTCAAGCTGTACAACACCGATTCCAAAAACGTTGGGACAAAGTACAAATTGTAAATAAAAACGGAATGCAATGATGTGGAAGTTTCAAAATTCCATATTTTATTCAGAATAGAACATGGATGACATATCAAATGTTTAAACTGAGAAAATGTATCATTTAAAGAGAAAAATTAGGTGATTTTAAATTTCATGACAACAACACATCTCAAAAAAGTTGGGACAAGGCCATGTTTCCCACTGTGAGACATCCCCTTTTCTCTTTACAACAGTCTGTAAACGTCTGGGGACTGAGGAGACAAGTTGCTCAAGTTTAGAGATAGGAATGTTAACCCATTCTTGTCTAATGTAGGATTCTAGTTGCTCAACTGTCTTCGGTCTTTTTTGTCGTATCTTCCGTTTTATGATGCACCAAATGTTTTCTATGGGTGAAAGATCTGGACTGCAGGCTGGCCAGTTCAGTACCCGGACCCTTCTTCTACGCAGCCATGATGCTGTAATTGATGCAGTATGTGGTTTGGCATTGTCATGCTGGAAAATGCAAGGTCTTCCCTGAAAGAGACGTCATCTGGATGGGAGCATATGTTGCTCTAGAACCTGGATATACCTTTCAGCATTGATGGTGTCTTTCCAGATATGTAAGCTGCCCATGCCACACACACTAATGCAACCCCGTACCATCAGAGATGCAGGCTTCTGAACTGAGCGCTGACAACAACTTGGGTCGTCCTTCTCCTCTTTAGTCCGAATGACACGGCGTCCCTGATTTCCATAAAGAACTTCAAATTTTGATTCGTCTGACCACAGAACAGTTTTCCACTTTGCCACAGTCCATTTTAAATGAGCCTTGGCCCAGAGAAGACGTCTGTGCTTCTGGATCATGTTAAGATACGGCTTCTTCTTTGAACTATAGAGTTTTAGCTGGCAACAGTGGATGGCACGGTGAATTGTGTTCACAGATAATGTTCTCTGGAAATATTCCTGAGCCCATTTTGTGATTTCCAATACAGAAGCATGCCTGTATGTGATGCAGTGCCGTCTAAGGGCCCGAAGATCACGGGCACCCAGTATGGTTTTCCGGCCTTGACCCTTACGCACAGAGATTCTTCCAGATTCTCTGAATCTTTTGATGATATTATGCACTGTAGATGATGACATGTTCAAACTCTTTGCAATTTTACACTGTCGAACTCCTTTCTGATATTGTTCCACTATTTGTTGGCGCAGAATTAGGGGGATTGGTGATCCTCTTCCCATCTTTACTTCTGAGAGCCGCTGCCACTCCAAGATGCTCTTTTTATACCCAGTCATGTTAATGACCTATTGCCAATTGACCTAATGAGTTGCAATTTGGTCCTCCAGCTGTTCCTTTTTTGTACCTTTAACTTTTCCAGCCTCTTATTGCCCCTGTCCCAACTTTTTTGAGATGTGTTGCTGTCATGAAATTTCAAATGAGCCAATATTTGGCATGAAATTTCAAAATGTCTCCCTTTCGACATTTGATATGTTGCGTATGTTCTATTGTGAATACAATATCAGTTTTTGAGATTTGTAAATTATTGCATTCCGTTTTTATTTACAATTTGTACTTTGTCCCAACTTTTTTGGAATCGGGGTTGTACATAATTTAAGCGAGACAGCCTTTTGATTTCATAAAATCATTGAAATTTGGTTCCCTCTGAAATTTGGTCATTGTGATATATGTTTATTTCTGTAATATCTCAAAAATAAACAAAAAACAGGCCATTCTGTGACTGGGAAGTCATTTAATTTGAGGGGATTCCCAAGCAAATAAGGTGCATGAAATCACTTGCTTCGAGCAGTCAAGCAGACAGAGGAAGTCCGTGTCCACATGCGCAGGTTTATCTACTTCTTTTTCTTCTTCTTTTGGGTTTTATGGCAGCTGGCATCCACAGTGTTGCGTTACTGCTAACTACAGGTTTACCTTTGACCATGCACTGACGGTTCCAAACATCTGATCACACCAAGGTTCTCGCTGACCGCTGATATTTATTAGTTTGGGCCTATGTTTCCTTTCCTTCGTATATAACATAACGTCTTTTCTTCTCGCTTTCCGTGACTATAGCCGGTCTTTCACGTTTTATTCGCACACTCACGTCCTCCATTTTTCTCTCCTGTTTCAAATTTGTATCCCACAATGCCTTGCGCAAACAGGGAAAGCCCATGATGCATGATGTAGTATCTTGAATTGGGTCATGGTGAAGCAGGAAAAAATAGCGGAGAATTTAGGGCCACGTGGCCTTAAATTCATTAATTGTTGTATTTTCAAAAAATAATAAAATTGGAAGTCTGTGATTCGAATTCAGTAGCTTTCGGTCCACTGTACAAAAATAATTGGGTGTCGGGGAAAATTCTTTTTATGACCTACACTTGAAGAATCAAGCAGTCGACCTTTAAGATCATATGTATGCCAGTGGAGTCAGCACTAAATAAATGATTAGAGATCATTCTAAAAAGAACTACTTGAGCAGCATGGTGGTGTAGTGGTTAGCACTGTTGCCGCCCAGCAAGAAGGTCCTGGGTTTGAACCCCATGGCTGATGAGGCCTTTCTGTGTGGAGTTTACATGTTCTCTCCATGTCTGTGTGGGGTTTCTCTGGTTTCCCTGATAGTTCAAAGACTTACATAAATACTCAACCACTAGGGTTGTACAAGGCAGTGCTGGTCCCAAGCCTGGACATATAGAAAGATTAGTGTGAGCTAAACTGGTTATTAACTTTCTGAAAATAAAGTTTCATTATTATTACTTTTAAATGCTTGTGTAATTCATCCAGTCTTTATTTTCTCTTTTCTTTCATCAGCCCAAATATCTAGAACACAGGGCTTTTCTGCAGGATTACAGCTCGATCCTTTGGCTCGCCTTAGCAGCTCACATCTGCAAATAAATAAATAAATAAATAAATACTGCCTGTAAGCCAAACTACATGGCATGTTTGGTTTCCCTCCTGCAGTCAAGTCAATTCAGAGGTGAATGACTTTCTCATTACAATCGAACTACGTTGGAGTTCACTTGGAAGCAGACCTCACCTCACTCAGATGATCTTGTTGTTTTGGTCTATACTTGCCAAAAGAACAAAAAGGAAAAACACCAGGCTTCTATTCAAAAGGAACAAAAACTGGATATATGAAAGCACCCTTACAGTACATGTCCTTGTTTACAGGCAATACTTCGTATTTATTTAATGGTGCCTTTTTCCATGATAGCCAAAGTGTAATGACACAACTATGGCCCACACATATTACTTCACCTACTATATACTATACCACAATCATCTCATCTCATCATCTCTAGCCGCTTTATCCTGTTCTACAGGGTCGCAGGCGAGCTGGAGCCTATCCCAGCTGACTACGGGCAAAAGGCGGGGTACACCCTGGACAAGTCGCCAGGTCATCACAGGGCTGACACATAGACACAGACAACCATTCACACTCACATTCACACCTATGGTCAATTTAGAGTCACCAGTTAACCTAACCTGCATGTCTTTGGGGGAAACCGGAGCACCCGGAGGAAACCCACGCGGACACGGGGAGAACATGCAAACTCCGCACAGAAAGGCCCTCGCCGGCCACGGGGCTCGAACCCGGACCTTCTTGCTGTGAGGCGACAGCGCTAACCACTACACCACCGTGCCGCCATGGAAAGAACATATCTTTTTTTTTTCATTAATTATTATTTTCACATTTTTCACAAATTGCTCCTGTCATTTCGCTGGTTTGTTTACATTCAAAGCGGAAATGGTTTTGCTGGATGTTTTGTATAAAGTTTTTATTTATCGAATTTGCAAAAAATAAAAATGCTCTGTTTTTCAAAATCCAGTGAATGTAGATAGAATAAAACAGTTATTCCACTCAACCTTGTTGTACATGGCTTGCTATCAGCTCATGTACGACTCGATTTCGTGGAATAACTGTTAATTATTAGGGGACCAAGCACAAAGTCCTTGGAAACTTCTTCTTCTTCTTCTTTGCTCAAACTGGTCATGCAGACATGAAATTGAGTCAATAGTTAGTTCTCCCATGTGTGACTCAGGGCAAGTCAGAGGATCACAATAATCCTGATGGTGGTGCTATAGTGCAGTGTTTTTCATTTTGGCCCATTAATTAAAAATGATTAATTAACCCTAAAGACTTTTTTCCTGCTTCTTTGATCTCTGATTTACATTTAAATCCACCTACCTATCTTTTTTTAAGATAATTTGCTTTATACAGAAGCATACTATTGCAAACTAGTTCTTGAGAAACTAGAAATGTATGTATGTGTATGTGTATTTCTAATGATGACTGAGTTACTGACACAACATGATTGCTGTTATACATTCACAGTACATTCATCTATGATCTCTGCAGAGTTTTCTGTAACCTGGTGAGGACAGGAGACCGGGGGAGCCACTTGCAAAGGGTGCTTGGACCTGCTTGTGGCTATATTTCATTTTGTATCGGGTGTTCCTTCGATCTTATTGTTAGTTGCCAATTTGTTACATAGTGTAGCTTTATATTATCCGTTATGATAGATAGATAGATAGATAGATAGATAGATAGATAGATAGATAGATAGATAGATAGATAGATAGATAGATAGATAGATAGATAGAGACTCAGAATGCATTTGTGTACCCTCATCTTGGAAGCCTCCTCCCTCCTTCAGTGAACCCTTACTGTTCTCTATATATACGAACGAATTCAAAATCCAAGAAGAACATTTTAGGTTATTTAAATATGCTGATGACATGGCTCTGGTTGGTCTACTGCAGCAGGGTGATATGGAAAGAGAATATGCCTACGCCTGCCATACATCATCTCTTCAAGAATGGTGCCAAAATAGCTTTTTAGAAATGAATGTAAGTAAGACTAAAGAACTTGTCATTCAAAATGATAAGGACCTGTTATCTCCAATAATCATCAAGGGACAGACAGTGGAAGTTGTGAATGATTTTAAATATCTTGGCACTTTTATAGACAGTAAACTCATTTTTAAAGAAAACACAGATTTTATTTTTAAAAAGTGCTCACAACATCTTTACCGACTCCGTAGACTCAAAAACTTTGGTGTGAACAAGGACATCCTACAAACAGTGTATAAAAACTTTGTTGAAAGCATTCTGTCATTTAATATGATCATGTGGTATGGTAACTTGAACATGCAGAGAAAAAATAAGCTACAGAGAATAGTGAATATGGCTACAAAGATAATAGGAAAGCCACAAAAGCACTTAAGTATAATGTATGATGAACAGATTTTAAACAAAACCAGGAAAATCATAAATGACCCTTCCCACCCGCTCCACTGTGAATTCGAGCTTCTACCCTCTGGGAGGCGTTTTAGAGTGCCCAACGCTAATAAGAACATCTTTAAAAACTCCTTCGTCCCAAAAGGAATAAGGGCGATAAATAATACAGGCATTCTTACTTAATTCACCCTAGTCCTTTTTATTGGTCTGATTACTTATTTATTATTATATTTATGATATGTATTACTTTTTAGCTATTTTATTCTTTTAAACACTCTTTTGAGTGCTAATGTATTTTTATAATAACTTAGGCCCTGTTTACATTATTTCGAATCAGCGGATCATCAGATTAACGTTTTTAAAACGATTCGCGTACACACACAAAATTTCTGTGCCCGCAACAAAACCGTTCCCCGTGCACACAGCAACGCCAATACACGGATACGCTAATCACATGACTAATTAGACAGCACGTCACATGATCCCAGTGCATATTGGGCATGCGCAAGTCACTCACCACTTGCAAGCATATAAAGTGTGTGAGACATTGAGTGAGCGAGTGAGAGAGAGAGAGTGAGTAAGAGAGTGTGAGAGAGAGGAGAGAGAAAGAGAGAGCAAGCGAGCGAGAGAGAGTGAGAGAGCATAAGAATCAAAATTTGAAGTTCTTTATGGAAATCAGGGACGCCGTGTCATTGGGACTAAAGAGGAGAAGGTTTTTCAGCAGCCGCGTCACATGACCAACGTGGCATGACCAACGCCAGCGAATCAGGAAGGTGGATGTCACAGTGACGTTGTCCAATGACGACGTCAGCTAGAGCTCAGCACTGCGTATCCTCGTTCCTCAATGTTTACACAGCACCGGATCAGATACGTACTGGGTTGAATACGTGGGCCCTGGCGGATTCAAACTGTTCCGCCTGTGGAGTCGTTTCCCGGTGTTTTAATGTGCACGGACAGTGCATCCGCAACGAAAACGATACGGATACGGTCTAATGTAAACACCACCTTAGTTTTCTCTTCTTCTGTTTTTACAAAATGCAGTGCTTGAATGCTTGATTTGTGTATTGTGATTTTAATGTTTAATTGTTTAAATGTCTGTAGTGAAACTGAAGACAAATTTCCACATTGTGGACAATAAAGTATTCGTATTCATAACATGAGCAATTCACACGTTCAATCGTTGTAGACTTCAAGCCATTTCCAGGTCAGTAGCTGAACAAGGCATTAATAGCCCCCAAGCACAACTACGTCATCACTTGTTTACCACAATGCATTGTGGGGGACAGCCAGGGTCAGTAGTTGAGCGATATGATGGATGTCAGGTTAATTTTACATGAGAGTGATGTGAGAGGAGAGATTTTGCCGTGCTCTGACATGGAAGACAATGAAATTGGTGATTTAAAGAGGTGGAGAACATGTCGAGGGTTTACAGCAGGAAAATTGGAATCCAAATCAAGCTTGGTAAGAGTCTAGACTGAGTCTACCACACCGTACAACAATAACATCAAATCTCAGAATGTCTTATTTCTGAGGTCGTATATTGCACCAGCTAAACTTTATTGAGAAAACAAATCTGTCTGAATATCGGGAATTGTATGTAGCATCTCTGAAACTGGCTAGTGTTCATGGCAAAGTTACATTCACGTTAGGCCGACTGCCAGGTCCTGCAGCCAGGTATAGCAAATCTTTATAGGCCTAATCAACAAAAATGTGTGAACAACATAAACAATTTGTATGCTAAATCATTTCATTCCTAGTTAAATAAACTATTTTCTAAGTCTAATCTGGATTTATTTCTTGAACATGGACTGAACTTAATTTTTTTTATGTGTTTTACAAGGTGAAGGACTTAATAAACAGTGGATTAAGTCGATATGTATGTGACCCAGATGGTGATGCATTAATAAATGCCGCTAGTGAGGGACACTGAACATTATCCACACCCGAAAGAAAACCCTTGGTGGTTTGGGAGTTTTATCGGTCCGACAGGCTCGTTTGGCTGCCAAGTGCTTCGGTATGTTGAGAATCAAAGGCGGAAGAATGCTTCTTTGTTTTACAGGCTTTGGACTGTCACTAGTTTCAGACGATGAACAGTGTCGATTGTTATAATCTTCTATAACCGAAGGCCGTTCCGCAGACCACGGAAATATTGCTGGGTCACAGTTTAAGTACATCTTTTTCCTACCAGAGAAATGTAAGCTACAAACACTTGTCCATTTCGATTCAGTTTGAAGGTTTTCATTGTGGATTAAACTTATCCATTTATTTTTTCTCTTCTCCTCGACTGGCAGCTGATAAAAGTTCAAATTAGGTGTTCTCTTTGTTGTGGAGACACAGTAAGGCACACAGCAATTCACTTTAGGCACGGTTAAAACTAGTTAGACAGAACAATGCAGTGTTTAACAAAGGCGAAAGTAAAGAATATAGCGGCGCTGACCCCGGATATCGCCCATAATCCATTGTGGTAAACAAGCGATGACGTGGTTATGGGTTAGGGTCATTAGAGTAGTGAGAAACCCCCATGGTTTGTACACTGGCCTGTTGCAAGGCATTGCGGGATTACAGGTGTGTGGCATCTTCTATACCATCACTGTGTCCAAAATCGCTCCCTACTCACTATACACTACCGTTCAAAAGTTTGGGGTCACTTTGAAATGTCCTTATTTTTGAAAGAAAAGCACTGTTCTTTTCAATGAAGATCACTTTAAACTAATCAGAAATCCACTCTATACATTGCTAATGTGGTAAATGACTATTCTAGCTGCAAATGTCTGGTTTTTGGTGCAATATCTCCATAGGTGTATAGAGGCCCATTTCCAGCAACTCTCACTCCAGTGTTCTAATGGTACAATGTGTTTGCTCATTGCCTCAGAAGGCTAATGGATGATTAGAAAACCCTTGTACAATCATGTTAGCACAGCTGAAAACAGTTGAGCTCTTTAGAGAAGCTATAAAACTGACCTTCCTTTGAGCAGATTGAGTTTCTGGAGCATCACATTTGTGGGGTCGATTAAATGCTCAAAATGGCCAGAAAAATGTCTCGACTATATTTTCTATTCATTTTACAACTTATGGTGGTAAATAAAAGTGTGACTTTTCATGGAAAACACAAAATTGTCTGGGTGACCCCAAACTTTTGAACGGTAGTGTATAGTGGGGACGCTATTTTGTAGTGCTGTTCGAAACCTTAGTGAGGATTATTTACACCTTATATAGTGCACTCAAAGTATCCCACAATGCATCATGAAAAGTAGTGCACAATGATGGTCACTAAACAAAGCAATATATTCCATCATGCATTGCGGTTGCGCTGAAAGAAATCAAATTAATAGTCTCAAATTTGATTTAATACAAGGCAGTGGCAAAGAGGAAAGTATTCAGCCTTGATATAAAAAAAAACCCTGAAAGACGCAGGTACTTTGTATTGATTAATGTGGGAAATACGCTCAGTATAATATGGATTTATCACAAAAACACATACGTGTATTTATTATTTTGAAAACCCACGAGCCGACTGACCTGGCACGTTTTAATTGTGCAACAGTAATGACGTAAATACCAGCGCGACGGAGTAGTGTCCGAAAGCGTTTTTTCATTTTACCAATGCGCTCACTATATACTGTAGTCCTCTATATAGCAATTCCCTATATAGCCTCCTAGGGCTTAGCGGTCACATGCGTGGACAGCACTTTTTAGAAATTCGGAACAAGAATCCACATACAGTATGTGGACATACTTTTTCTCTAAAAGTACATCTTATCAAAAGATGATGCTTAGTTTTTATTCTAATCAGGTTCTAATAAGCCCAAATAGCAAAGAGAAATAAAAAATGCATGTAAAAAAACAGCTTGGACCTTAGGAGGATAGGGAGTAGCGAAGGAGTGAGCGATTTCGGACACAGGGAATGACATGATTATAATACGAGATGACCATATATATGGTGAAGCAGCAGAGAGGAGTTGCTGCATCAGAGCGGGCTGCTCTCGGAGCCTCAGTTCAATCCTGAGTTTGGGTTACTATCTGTGCGGAATTTCCTCTTGGTTGTCGAGATTTCTCCCACCTACCAAAAACATGCTGGTAGGTGTACTGGCTAAGCTAAGATGTGATTGACTGTGTATATGTTAGTATAACCCCAAATCAGAAAAAGTTGGGACGGTATGTTGAAATTGAAATTAAAACTGAAAACAATGATTTGTTAATAATCTTTGACCTGTATTGCATTAAAACAATACAACAGCACATTATATGATGTTTTACCTCATGAATTTTATTTTATTTTCCCAAAATAAACACATTTCAAAAAAAGTTGGGACGGTAAAGCATTTACCACTTTATAATGCTGCCATTCCTTCTCACAACACTTAACAGATGTTTAGGGACTGAAGACACCAAGTGATGAAACGGTTCAGGTGTTATTTTATCCCATTCTTCCTGCAAACAGGTCTTAGGGTGTGCAACAGTATGGGGTCGTTGTTGCCATATTTTTCATTTCAAAATTCTCCACACATTCTCTACTGGGGCGGCACGGTGGTGTAGTGGTTAGTGCACAACAAGAAGGTCCGGGTTCGAGCCTCGTGGCCGGCGAGGGCCTTTCTGTGCGGAGTTTGCATGTTCTCCCCGTGTCCGTGTGGGTTTCCTCCGGGTGCTCCGGTTTCCCCCACAGTCCAAAGACATGCAGGTTAGGTTAACTGGTGACTCTAAATTGACCGTAGGTGTGAATGTGAGTGTGAATGGTTGTCTGTGTCTATGTGTCAGCCCTGTGATGACCTGGCGACTTGTCCAGGGTGTACCCCGCCTTTCGCCCGTAGTCAGCTGGGATAGGCTCCAGCTTGCCTGCGACCCTGTAGAAGGATAAAGCGGCTAGAGATGATGAGATGAGATGAGATGAGATTCTCTACTGGGGACAGAAGGGACACACCCTCTTCTTCTACAGCCATGCCTTTGTAATGTGTGCAGAATGTGGTTTTGCATTGTCTTGTTGAAATCTCCCCAGAAAAGATGTCATCTTGAAGGCAGCAAATGTTGCTCCAAAATCTTATCGTACCTTTCTGCATTAATGCTCCATCACAGAAGTGTAAGTTAGTTTTGCCAAGGGCACTGACACAACCCCATACCATGACACACCCTGGCTTTTGGACTTGTTCCTGGTAACCGTCTGGATGGTCCTTTTTGTCTTTGGTCTGGAGCACACAGCATCCATTTCTTCCAAAAAAGACCTGAAATACTGATTCATCTGACCACAATACACATTTCCACTGTGTGATGGTCCATCCCAGATACCTCCAAGCCCAGGACGGCTTGTCCAACTTCTTATTATAGTGCTGACAAAGGTTTGCCAAAGTAATCCCAAGTACATGCGGTTATATCAGCTATAGATGAATGACGGTTCTTGATGCAGTGCCGTCTGAGGGATCAGAGATCACGGGTGTGCAGATTAGGCTTTAGCCCTTGCCCTTTATGCACCAAAATTCCTCCAGATTCCTTGAATCGTTTGATGATATCAGGCACCATAGAGGGTGAAATATCCAAATCCCTTCATATTTTTCTTTGAGGAACATTGTTTTTAAACATTTCCATAATTTTCTCATGCATTTTTTGACAAACTGAAAATCCTCAGGCCATCTTTGAAGCTTAAAACACAGACGTCCCATGGACTAAACAGTAAAAAACCACCATCGTAGTTAAAAAACTTACACAGCCAGATATGAGTTAGAAAATGGAGGTACTGTATTCATTATTATTTTTATTTTTCTCCCCCCAGGTCAGCGTCTAATTTAGCACCTGCAGAATTTGGACATCTCAGATGTGAGGCCATTTTGTATTACAGGATGTGCTTCTCAAATCTCATATCTAATCATTTCTTCCCTCACTCCTTCCTCTGCTTTTAACCTGACAAGGAATTGATTTCTGGCAGCAATATGCAAGTTTAATTCACCAAGATGCTATGCCTCAACCATTTACATCCTCATCACAAATGACCACTTTAACCATGAGGTATTCATCACCCGCTCTTTTTCATTAAACCTGACTCCTGCTTAGCAGAGCGAGGCAATATGTTACAAAATATCACACAATAAATGGATATTACCTCATTAACATTCAAATCCCAGGGACTCAAGAATGTTATCAGGATGTTCAGTAAGTATTCAACAGGTTAAAAGATGATCAGGCTACAAGTTGTAAAGAATTAAACACTTGGGGTTCGAGGAAATTGATCCGACACCAAGTGGTATGATGTGGACAGACTTACAGTTATCACCCCAAAGTTGATTATTTGCTAATAACAGCAAATCCTGGAGTGTTTATTCTACTTATCTCATCTCATTATCTCTAGCCGCTTTATCCTTCTACAGGGTCGCAGGCAAGCTGGAGCCTATCCCAGTTGACTACGGGCGAAAGGCGGGGTACACCCTGGACAAGTCGCCAGGTCATCACAGGGCTGACAGATAGACACAGACAACCACTCACATTCACACCTACGGTCAATTTAGAGTCACCAGTTAACCTAACCTGCATGTCTTTGGACTGTGGGGGAAACCGGAGCACCCGGAGGAAACCCACGCGGACACGGGGAGAACATGCAAACTCCACACAGAAAGGCCCTCGCCGGCCACGGGGCTCGAACCCGGACCTTCTTGCTGTGAGGCGACAGCGCTAACCACTACACCACCGTGCCGCCCCTATTCTACTTATACCACAGAAATTTAAAGAATGACACATCATATGTTTGTCCATTTATCTAATGTTGGAGAGCATTTGTGAAACAATTTAGTTTTTATTATTAATTACATTATAGCAGCTATAAACAGCCATTTCCTTACTGGTCTCGCTTTTTTTTTTTCTCAGGAAATTTATAAAACAAACTGCAGAAAGGCTGTGCCTTGAAGATTTTCGCAGAATTGCAACTGAAAGTTGTAGCTTTACGTCTGCCTGATACAAAACACTGACACTGGAGACTCCTTCCAAAAATGTTAAATAAATGTCTCCTTCCAGAAAACTTTGTATGTGTGTGTTTATACCCACTGTACTTTTCTATGTACTGTACTACTACAACCAGAATCTCAAATGGTGATTAGCTTTATCCAGGACTTGGACTCAAGTCCGACTTGTGCCGTAATTTTAAAGACTCGTGACTTGACTTGGACTTGAGCACTGATGACTTGGACTTGGACTCAGACTCGTGCATTAACTGCATTCGGACTCGTAAATTGGAGACGAGGACTCGGATTTTTTCTATATTTTTTGTAACATTCCATAATAATTTGGCACAAGATATTTATATCTACATTAATTTTTATACTAATTTCATGCAAGAGAATGCACATTCACACGTTCATACCTGTTCAGGAACAAACTAACGTTAATGGTGCTAAAATGCCTGGAGAGAACGCCGCTAGGATTGTCCGCTTTGCTTATACAGACTTCTCATGCAATGGGAAAAAATGCACTGCTATGTGTTCCATATGTAGAAGAACTATCGAGGAGACGACGGGGACAACCTCGAACTTCAATCGTCATTTGGCAAGACCCCACCCAGAGAAGGAAGTGACACGCTATGTTCATTGCTCTGTTGATAGCAGGGCCTGCTTGTTGATCGATGAACTAGCTAGTGTTAACCCTCTCTCATGATATTTATCCTGTTGATAGTGGGCGGGGCTTGATAAGCAATGAAGAAACTTTTCATCTATTAACTAAAATGGGGCAGTCGAGCAGTAACGTTAGTAAAACAGGGCAGCAGAGACGGTTTCACATAAAGGCAGCAGCAGCCACCATCAAATGGTGCAGTTGGAGTCTTGTTCTCGGACTCAAAATTTTCTTGAATAACTTGGACTTGAACACTGGGAACTCAAGACTGGACTCAGACCTGAGGTTTAGGGACTTGACTACAAAACTGGTTTTATCCCCACAGTGAAACATGGTGGTGGTAGCATAACATCTATGGGGTTTTATTTGGATCTCTGACTAATGCCCTCCATAACCTGTCACTCACTTTTGTTGGATGAGCTCCCCTCGACAGAATGTTGTTGTGCCATATTCTTTTGCTTTTTTTCAAACCAAACCCTGGCTTATAGTTTTCCAGAATTTTGTCCCAGAGTGTTTTGATAGTTCCTTGTTCTTCATGATGCTGTTTGTTTACGTATGTTCCCTAATGTCTTCATATCGTCTCATTCATGCCCATTTCAGTTATAATAAGACAACATGGGTAAAAGTTCTAGGCAGTATAACTTATGCAAGGTACTATATTATGTCATTGCAAACACTTGCAGTGCAGATCAAGTTGAATTTTGGCCTTGAGGGCATTTTATTTCAAAACAAAAGCTTCAGATGATTGAAAACTGGTGCAATTTAATAATATAAAACCAGTGCACATTTTTTTGAAAGGCAAAATAGCAAATAAAACTTTAATATGCCTGCACAGAATCAACAAACAACAGTGTACGTTGTTTCCATGCAATATCAATATAAAATCACTATAAAATGGCACTCTTTAATACTGCTCTGCTTCAACTTATATGGGTTTTCAAACATTCCCATGATATGTGGTACAAAAGTCTCTCTCGCCAGATCATGCAATGCTGTCAGTAGGCACAGCAGGAAAAATCAGAGTTTAAGCCTGAGACATGCTTCTCGTCAGCCCTTCTCAACTTATGACTTATCAGCAGGGACTAAAGCCTTAAAATTGGGACCTTTTAGTTCCTTCTCCCAAAAATAAAATGAGTTGTTGTCAAGGAAACCGAGAAAGTGAGCTAAATAAATAAAAATTGAAGTGGCTTCAGTCATTTTCGGATAGTTGATGTCTAAGCATATCAATTTTTTTAAAAGATCATATCAATCTATTTGGCTGTTTTGACATTCACTCACTTTTCATACATTGTCTAGCGTCACAAAAATAGAAAGTACAAAAAAATACTATTAGCAGGAAAAAAGAGCCACAGAAATAACACTAGTGAATGAATGATCTTATAAAAACAGCAGGTGGATAGTATGCAAACATGGAGCATGATTGGTACGGAAACTAAGCAATACTGTGATGTGATGTGATGTAATGTTATATGATGTGATCTTGATTGCTTGTCAAACAGTTAGATAGAAATTTGTGATATTATATTGAAACTGTCGGCGAGTGCTGTCTTTCTTCCCGGACAGACAGCCAAGTCTCTGAAATTAGAGAGAGGGGTGGGGTCGGTCCTTATTAAGGCACTGTGACGTGAAAGGGGCTACCAGGTACCATCTCATCACCCCATTTGACGATAAGGATGTAGTCTCCTTTCTCCTTGACTGTGTATGTGACATTGTACATCCTGTTGCCCATGTGCTTGACGTAGACTTCTTCACACGGAGTCTTGGGCCCATGCACACCCACCATCAGCATGTTTGTCCCTGCAGAATTAAAATCATATTTATTAATAAAATTATACAGATGTGGTGCTCAACTACATGGTGCTACTCTTGGGTGCATTATAAATACGATTGTATCTTGCTTTTTCTATCCATGTTTAGCCAGCAATTTTTTTTAGTGCCGTTATTATGACTATTATTATTATTATTATTACCATTTGTACAAATTTAGTATTAATAATACACTTAATTCCCTTTTTAAACAGTCAGCATCGCGCCACCCTGAAACTTTTCTTCAGACCACAATGGAAATAAATGTTTCACACTTTGTTGTGCTATCCTTGGTTTAGTTTCATGTATTTAGTTCAATTGTACATTAGTATATTGTCCTACTTGCATGTAATTTTACCTTAATACACCTAATCTAATCTAATCCTAACACTATTTTTTTAGCCTAGTCAGTTGATTACAATTTGACCATTCCTTGGGGGTGCACTAACTTTTGCACTCAACTGTTAGAGTGCAGTTCTAAAAGCTACACAAACTCATCTCATCTCATTATCTCTAGCCGCTTTATTCTTCTACAGGGTCGCAGGCAAGCTGGAGCCTATCCCAGCTGACTACGGGCGAAAGGCGGGGTACACCCTGGACAAGTTGCCAGGTCATCACAGGGCTGACACATAGACACAGACAACCATTCACACTCACATTCACACCTACGCTCAATTTAGAGTCACCAGTTAACCTAACCTGCATGTCTTTGGACTGTGGGGGAAACCGGAGCACCCGGAGGAAACCCACGCGGACACGGGGAGAACATGCAAACTCCGCACAGAAAGGCCCTCGCCGGCCCCGGGGCTCGAACCCGGACCTTCTTGCTGTGAGGCGACAGCGCTAACCACTACACCACCGTGCCGCCGCTACACAAACTGTATATGACAATTATATAAAAACTGATTTTCTCTACTGGTTTCTGTGAGGAGAGTGTTGGTCATCTCACCGGCTTTACTACAGTCTACTGTGAAGGTGTTCTTCTGGCCGATGAAGGCTTTAGAGAGACCGGACCCTCGTGAAACCACTTTGCTGGCATCGGATGAAAATTTGGGCAAGGAGGAAAAAGATCCAGCCATGGTGGCTGACTTGGTCACTGTTTCCACGAGCACAGATGAAGTTTCGTGGAGACTGTGTCCTCCAGACAGACGTGGACCTGCACACAGAGAATTTTTGCATAATTCTTTTTAGGTAAAATAATACTACATAGGACTGAGCTTGTGTATATGGCAATATTTAACAATTATTCGCTGAAGGCAAAGTGAATATCGGTGAATAATAACCTGGGCTTCGTTTCGGTTATTATTCACCGATATTCACTGAGCCTCAGGTGGATAATTGTTTTAGTATAAACACATGGGTGAGTATTTTAAAAATTTAAAAAGTCATATGAAAAATAATTTATTTCGATCTTCAAAAGCGGCAAGCAAATGTAATAAAGACGTAGCTTGTCACTTATCTACGCTGACTCATATCAAACCCTTTATTTTGAAATCGATAAAATAAATCACAATCCCACCTCATCTTTGAATAGTTTTAGACCAAACTTCTTCGTAGCATCTTTAGTGCTTTTAGGAACAGCATTTTCTTTCATAATTTGTAATTCTTCCTCACTTATGGGGACAAAGCGATTAGCAGCCATTTTGCTGAGTCGCTCGAGGTGATTATCGACAAATAGTCTTTATTTCTCAACTAATCTACACACAATTTCCTATAATCACCTGCAAGATATTGTGATAAAATAACTCACAGTAATGCACATACACTTGTATAAGCGAAGCTAGCCAGCTACCTCACTGCGCTGCACAAATGTTAGCCAGCTAAGCTATCTAAAGGTTAGCATAATAATCAGTCAGCTAACCAGTGCTTGGTTTTAATTACGTGACACAGCTATCTATATAGACTAAAACTAGCTAGCGTCTTGTGATTAGGTAAGTTAACTAGCTACTACTGACAAGAAAATTAATCAGCTTTACTAGCAAAGTATCGACCATCAGTCTGCTAATGTCAATAGCAAGCTAACCTGAGGTAAACTAGTAGCGTATATTGAGTAAACCGGTGTTCTGTATGAAGCTAACTGTTAAGTAACACATCGTTACTCAGCTTCACGCCTTACATCAGGCTGTTATACTGTGTAAACCAGTAGTCAAGGTTGCTAGCAAGCCAGATATGATTTAGGCCCTGTTTACATTATTTCGAATCAGCGGATCATCAGATTAACGTTTTTAAAACGATTCGCGTACACACACAAAATTTCTGTGCCCGCAACAAAACCGTTCCCCGTGCACACAGCAACGCCAATACACGGATACGCTAATCACATGACTAATTAGACGGCACGTCACATGATCCCAGTGCATATCGGGCATGCGCAAGTCACTCACCACTTGCAAGTGGAAGGATGTCATTGTAAAAAATGAAGTATGCCAGTCTGTTATCGGCGGTACTGGTACTACAATGGCGCCTTTTTTACACCGTGTATGGCCTTCGTGTTTATGCTAGAAGGATCTAACAGTGTTCGGTACACTCTTCACCTCGCAGAACGGCCGTTTTTTGCGATTACAACAAGACTATTTAGTGCTACGGTAACCAACACACTTCCTGTATTGCTCATTCACTTAATGACTTCCTCAACACACTTCCTGTATTGCTCATTCACTTAATGACTTCCTCAACACACTTCCTGTATTGCTCATTCACATGACCAACGTGGCATGACCAACGCCAGCGAATCAGGAAGGTGGATGTCACAGTGACGTTGTCCAATGACGACGTCAGCTAGAGCTCAGCACTGCGTATCCTTGTTCCTCAATGTTTACACAGCACCGGATCAGATATGTACTGGGTTGAATACGTGGGCCCTGGCGGATTCAAACTGTTCCGCCTGTGGAGTCGTTTTCCAGCGTTTTAATGTGCACGGACAGTGCATCTGCAACGAAAACGATACGGATACGGTCTAATGTAAACACCACCTTAGTGTACGCTATGGGCTAGTTAAAGCCATTACAAGCTAGATAGATAACCTTTAGCTAACTATTGTATTGTGTACTGTACATCAGTGGCCTTCACTCACAAATTCGTAGGTATCAAGTTACAGAGGAAGAACAAGCTACAAGGATGGTGAAATGTTTCGTTGTGAATGTTATACATTTCTGTTTTCGTTTGCGCTCCATTTCTGTGGTAAATTTTTAAAAAGACAAATAATATTGTTTAATCTTTCACAGCTTTTTTTAAATGCTAGAAAAAAATTAGCACTAAATTTTTATGCATATTTTTAAGTTAGTTAAATTTTGCCACATTCTCCACCAACTCATGAGCAAATTCTTCTTCTTTTTCCTCTTCTTTCTCTCTCACACTCACTCACACGTTCAAGCTTTTTGCAGAAACCTCCAACTGTGTAGCACTGCACTGTGACTAGACGAACATACTAAGTGGCAAGACCACAAGCACCAACAGCACTTTCCGATTCAGGAGGCATCTGTGTGCCACATCCCATACAGCTATCCAAACCCCCTCTCATTTCCTTTCTTACACTAAACATAGAGCAGATGAGTTTTAGAATAGCTCAGTGTTGTGCAACAAACACAGCGTCTCACCAGAGACTTTAGCTTTGAACGGACTGCCGACGATATGCTGTGGTCCTCCATATTTGATGGAGATGAGGTAGCTGCCTGGGGCCATGGGTGTGTACGTGACCTTGTAACCCTCGGGGCACTCTTGGCAGTCCATCTTCACCTTGGAGGGTCCGTCGATGGTGACAGAGAGAGCGCCAGTTCCAGCATTGACTGTATTTACGATGAATTCAGAGGGCACACCTTTGAGAGATGGAAAGAGAAGGCATGAAACTTGTTCAATATTTAACAACAGAGGTCATATATCCCAGCATCCCACTAACCCACACTACTCTTTTTTTTTATTTCACTGTACAGCAAAACAGGTTCACATTAAAAATTAGCCAATATGTCCGACACATTATAACTCCCAATATGGAGACTATTCCAGAGCATGTAGTATAGTTCATTACAACATTAGAATCAGAAACACTTTTATTGCCAGGTATGTGAACACACACGAGGAATTTGACTCCGGTTCCACTTAGCTTTCATAGTACAAAACAGATAAAAGCGTATACACAAAACAACCAACCAAACAAACAAAGGAATGGTGCAACTGGTGCATAGGGAATAGGGAATAATGGTGCAACTGGTGCGTAGGGAATAGGAAATACAGAGAGAGTCTAACCTAAAAAGAACTAATTAGCACAGTTATTTTACAACCCCGATTCCAAAAAAGTTGGGACAAAGTACAAATTGTAAATAAAAACGCAATGCAATAATTTACAAATCTCAAAAACTGATATTGTATTCACAGTAGAACATAGACAACATATCAAATGTCAAAAGTGAGACATTTTGAAATTTCATGCCAAATATTGGCTCATTTGAAATTTCATGACAGCAACACATCTCAAAAAAGTTGGGACAGGGGCAATAAGAGGCTGGAAAAGTTAAAGGTACAAAAAAAGGAACAGCTGGAGGACCAAATTGCAACTCATTAGGTCAATTGGCAATAGGTCATTAACATGACTGGGTATAAAAAGAGCATCTTGGAGTGGCAGCGGCTCTCAGAAGTAAAGACGGGAAGAGGATCACCAATCCCCCTAATTCTGCGCCGACAAATAGTGGAGCAATATCAGAAAGGAGTTCGACAGTGTAAAATTGCAAAGAGTTTGAACATATCGTCATCTACAGTGCATAATATCATCAAAAGATTCAGAGAATCTGGAAGAATTTCTGTGCGTAAGAGTCAAGGCCAGAAAACCATACTGGGTGCCCGTGATCTTCGGGCCCTTAGACGGCACTGCATCACATACAGGCATGCTTCTGTATTGGAAATCACAAAATGGGCTCAGGAATGTTTCCAGAGAACATTATCTGTGAACACAATTCACCGTGCCATCCGCCGTTGCCAGCTAAAACTCTATAGTTCAAAGAAGAAGCCGTATCTAAACACGATCCAGAAGCGCAGACATCTTCTCTGGGCCAAGGCTCATTTAAAATGGACTGTGGCAAAGTGGAAAACTGTTCTGTGGTCAGACGAATCAAAATTTGAAGTTCTTTATGGAAATCAGGGACGCCGTGTCATTCGGACTAAAGAGGAGAAGGACGACCCAAGTTGTTATCAGCGCTCAGTTCAGAAGCCTGCATCTCTGATGGTATGGGGTTGCATTAGTGCATGTGGCATGGGCAGCTTACACATCTGGAAAGACACCATCAATGCTGAAAGGTATATCCAGATTCTAGAGCAACATATGCTCCCATCCAGACGACGTCTCTTTCAGGGAAGACCTTGCATTTTCCAACATGACAATGCCAAACCACATACTGCATCAATTACAGCATCATGGCTGCGTAGAAGAAGGGTCCAGGTACTGAACTGGCCAGCCTGCAGTCCAGATCTTTCACCCATAGAAAACATTTGGCGCATCATAAAACGGAAGATACGACAAAAAAGACCTAAGACAGTTGAGCAACTAGAATCCTACATTAGACAAGAATGGGTTAAACATTTCTATCCCTAAACTTGAGCAACTTGTCTCCTCAGTCCCCAGACGTTTACAGACTGTTGTAAAGAGAAAAGGGGATGTCTCACAGTGGTAAACATGGCCTTGTCCCAAATTTTTTTAGATGTGTTGTTGTCATGAAATTTAAAATCACCTAATTTTTTTCTTTAAATGGTACATTTTCTCAGTTTAAACATTTGATATGTCATCTATGTTCTATTCTGAATAAAATATGGAATTTTGAAACTTCCACATCATTGCATTCCGTTTTTATTTACAATTTGTACTTTGTCCCAACTTTTTTGGAATCGGGGTTGTACCACCCTGAAGTTGAATATTTTCCAAAAACCATACATCCTGAAATGATTGCAATCTTTGATTTCCTGGAGAACAACACATCATAATTTTTATCAGTTCATAGTTACATGTAATGTTCTGGAACGTCCATGAAATAAATGAGTTCCTGTTACCACTTACTATAACTTATAAACAGTAATAACCAGTTGTTCCCTCGCCATTCTGCTATTTTTCACTCTACTGAAGTTAATAAGATAAAGAAATGCAGCTTACAATGTTTCAGACAAAGTTCTAAGTGTTCTCTGTCTTTCCTGTGGTCAAAAACCAATTAACTGTTACAAAACACTGACACTGGAGAATCTTTTTATAAATGCTACATAACCACCTCCTCACAGAAAGCTTCGACAGATTTAACAATTATTCACCGAAGGTGAAGTGAATATCGGTGAATAATAACCTAGACGAAGTCTAGGTTATTATTCACCGATATTCATTGAGCCTGAGGCAGATAACTGTTATAGTATAAATACAAAGGTGATTATTCTATCCACATTCACTGGATATGAGCAGTCGTGTGCTCTGATAGAGTGGCTACTCTACTGCTAGGCTATCAGCTGATATACCGTGACCAGAGAAAAACAAAATGGCAGAGCGTGTTGCTGAACCAACCAAGCACGAAATAAAAACTCTACTCGAGAACAAAACCCCAAAAAATAAAATAAAAAAGCGACAAAATATGGAATAAAAGTATTTGATGGTAAGAACGTATCTTTTGTTTATTTTTCAAGAATTATTATTACAGCATTTTTCACAAATTGCTTCTGTCATTTCGCCAGATTGTTTACATTCTAAGTGGAAATGATTTTGTCAGATGTTTTGTATAAAGTTTTTATTTATTGAATTTGCAAAAAATTTAAATAAAAATGCTCTGTTTCTCAAAATCCAGTGAATGTGGATAGAATAAAACAGTTATTCCACTCAATCTCGTCGTACATGGCTTATAGCTGACTTGGTGCTACGCGCCTCATCGCCTATCAGCTCATGTACGACTCAATTTCGTGGAAAATTGTTAATTATTTAAAAAAAATAAATTGTATGAAAAAATTTATTTCAAACTTCAAAAGCAGCATGCAAATGTAATAAAGATGCGCTCAGACTTGTGTCAGTTATCTACGCTGACTCACATAAAATACTTTGTTTTGAAATCGATAAAATAAACCACAATTCCACCTTACCTTCGAATAGTTTTAGACCAAACTTCGTAGCATCTTTAGTGCTTTTAGGAACAGCATTTTCTTTCATCATTTGTAATTCTTCCTCACTTACGGTGACAAAGTGATTGGCAGCCATTTTGCTGAGTCGCTTGAGGTGATTATCGAGAAATAGTCTGAATTTCTCAACCAATCAGCACACGATTTTCTATAATCACCTCATTTATACTAACAACGATTTCACATTTTTCACTTTTTTTAATCCTCCATTCAAGTCTTAGTCAATCAGATGCTACAATAGAAGCCTTAACATATTAGAACGAGCGCATTAAGATAAACCTGTGATAAACACCTTCTGACAAATCAGAATTGAGAATTCAAAATCATTGCGCTGTAAACAAAGGGAGACTATCTGTCTCAGAAACTGGGTACTGTGGGGGTACCCCAGTAAATAGACTCACAGTCAATAAACTATACGGTTTTGAATGGTGATGTTGGTTTTAATATGAAATAAAATGATGAAAGAAATAATACAGATAAAACTAAATCTTTGATGTGAATACTCTATTCAGAATTTGGCAAAAATTCTGCAAATTTATGGAAAAATGGCGGCTTGATCTGGGACATGATAAATAGTTGACTACATCGCATTCCCTTAAAAAGACTGTAGTCCACTGAAAAGTCTACAGTTATCACTAATTGTATTTTAAGTTGTAACTTTATCCACCTAAGGATTGGTGCGCTCACAGAATAATCATAACCGTAATAAACATCATCCAAAATATTTGATCACCGTTGTAACTCCATTTTCCGCAAACCCAAAACCAATACGATCGTGTGTTTTGATCTAAACGGAAAGCCTCAAGGTCAAGGTCACTACCTCACCAAAAGTAGTAACTTAAAATCACTATGCCGTATAAACATTTAGTTATAAATCTGCGATTTTGTTTTTTAAAACGAAAGCTGAAAGTTAGGTATAGAATATGTTTCTTACAGAATATGTTATGATGGTAGCTGGTCTTGTATGAATTTCTGAGCTATAAAATGAGTAGCGGTCTATTTTTTACCGTAGCGTGTTATTTGTGTGCGGGGAAGGACACACATTAATAATTTGCATGTGTAGAATGGAATTTTCCACTCCAACAGTTAGAAGTTGATCGTGCTTCCATTTGCGGTCTTTCTGTTACGCGGGTGATCTGTTCGGACGTTATCACTGAAAAGGTGAGTTTTGACAGTTTTATTTTGTTTTAGTCTTGCAGTATAAGGCAATAGAATGTTTCTTTTTCATCTCACTTTCATATTTCATAGTGTTTGCATATTTTTGGCCAATATTTTGCAACCATGGTCAATTTAGATCGAACTTTTGATAGAATCTACAGCCAGTCGTTTTGCCCCGCCCCTGCCTCGCACTCCATCAGGTGCGGTAGTGATGTCCCGTTCCTCGCGCGCCGCAGCAGAGACCCGCGCGACCTTCAGCCGGTACAGTCGCTGTTCTTTTACCACCGCCGTTATTCTCATCTTTCCGGTGTGTTCTTGATTTTTCCATTGTGTCCTATTTCGCCATATCAAATACCCAAAATGTATCATATCATTCATATTTAAGTGAATAATCAATTCAGTCATCATAACTTGGCATTTTTAACCCAAGCAATCAAAAAGAGGAAATTTATTCAATATTTTCACTCATCTGTGAAGCAGGGGCTTTAATTCTTCATGCTGCAATTTTACAAAAGCATTTGAATTGTAATCAAAAAAAATTTCCACAGTGGAGGCCAGATAAAGCAAGATACTATCTTTATTCTTATTAAACATGACAAAAGCAACATTGAGTGTTAAGTAAATGCAAAAAAAAAATAGTAAAATTAGAAAATGTATTTTTTGACCATAATGTCCCAAATGAGAGACCAGTTTCTGAGACGGATTTTATTCCCCTTTATTACATCTGCGAAGTCAAACACTGACTGACTTGCTCTAGTATAACATACACTTTCTATTCTTTATTTATTGTTTTCCTGGGGGTACACAAACTTTTGCACTCACATCACTGTATTTTGACACACTGCTCCTGATACATTTGATCTGAGGTTGAATGTGTGTTTGTTTATAAGTGAGTGAGGTCAGTTACCTGTGGTTCCTCCCTCCAGGCCTGGGCCGAAAGCAGACACCATACCCGGGTCTCCGACTTGACCTGGTTCTCCCACACGGATCTTAAAGGGACTGCCAGGAATGTGGCTCCCATTAAAGCGTACATCGATGGAGTGGACACCATTCTCATGTGGGATGAAGCGAATCGCATGCTTGTCTACAGACAGGAGACATAACATGTTCGGAAACAGAATGCTCTCTGAAGACAAACGACTGTACAATAAATAGCTATTCTAATGTGTCTTGTAAATGGATATGTGTGGTGTGTGCATGGGAGTGCTCACCATTGTCTAGCTCTGTGATGTAGCACTCCTCCACTGCACCAGAGGGTGTGTGAACCTTGGCGTCAATCATACCCCTTGCTCCGTTCAGCTGCACTGCAAAAGAAGCTTCCTGGTTCACTTTCAGACCCGTTTCCTGTGAAGGTAAAGTGTAAATACATTTTATTGCTGTATTTATCATCACTTTTTGAATGGGACCGATTTATAAATTGCAGACACACATGGGTTTGTTAGTGCCATGTCTCCATTACAGTAAAGAGAAAGATAAAGCCAGTGTTTTTGTTTTTATTCCTTTTAGCTGTTACTGTTATAAGAGAAGTGGCTACATGGATGGCACAGGTGGTCAGATACCAACCAAATAAAGGCTTCTTGGCTTGGTTTGTGCAATTCACGAGTCCTGTGTTCCAGAGAGAGTGAGAGAAAAAGAGGACGAGAGAAACACACCTGCAGGCTAGTAACAGTAAGTCTGCGGGCGTCGTCGGACAGCGTTGCTATGGGAACGATGAATGGACTATCGGGGATGTGCTCATCATTGAATTTGATTGACACCTCATAGTCACCTGTCGATCACCAAAATACAGTGTCTTCAACAGCTTCATTAACATACTGGATCACTATGGCGCTATCAATCATAGAAAGATGTTAAAGGAGAACTGAAGGCAAATTTTTTATTATTAAAATTCTATTTCTCATTTTATTAAATACAGGAATGCATTTTTGAAAGGTATTTTGTCGCTGCTATAGCAAGTTCTGAGTGTTTGAAATATGCTCTGTAATATATCAGCCCATATGTCAAAGCAATGGCCGTAAACGAGATTCATTGAGACCTGTGCGAGACATCGTAGGACGGAAGTAAAACGTACAGCGGAAATCAATTGCCGCTTTTCCACTACCAACGTGGCTGAGTTGGGCTGAGCCGTGCGGTGCTGAGTTGGGCTGAGTCGAGCTGAGCGGGGCTGTTGGCGTTGCATTTCGACTACAATCGCGCTGAACTGTGCTGGCTGGAAGTGGGTGGACACATTGGGTGGAGTTAGCGAAAGTGGGTGGACGTCAGGTGATGTCGTTAGGCGGCGCAAACAGTGACATCAGTGACCTTTTAAGCGGTAGTCTCACGACCCGGAGAGTAAACAATAAACATGGAGGACATGGAGTCGTTAGTGTTGCTGGTCTTGGTGCTGTGGCTTGTTGTCACCGACAACGCCAACAGATACTGGCAAGAGCGTATAGATGAGGCAAGGCGCATAAGGCTTCATAATTCTCGTAATTCGTAATTATTCTTCTTCCGGGTTTACGGTGTTTACAGATCCCAGCGTGCTCGCGGGGCGTGTGTGGGCATGTGAGGACACTCCTCCTCACCAATCAGTGCACAGGGGAGTGTCTCCTCACGCCCCCAGCCTCACTCAGCTCGGTTTGGCTCGCTTCAGCCCTACTCCAAAACCGTGCGAGTTTTGGGGGCTAAGCAGGGCTGAAGCGAGCTGAGTCGTGCTGTTCTTAGATAGTCGAAACGCAAGCCGTGTCGGGCTGAAGTGAGCTGAAGCGAGCTGAAGTGAGCTGAAAAAGGGTAGTGGAAAAGGGCCAAAAGTGACCAACATCTGCCAACGTTCCCTGTGTCCGAAATCGCTCACTCGTTCACTACTCCCTACTCCCTATATGAGGAATTACTATATAGTGAGCGGATTAGTAAAATGAAAAAACGCTTTCGGACACTAGTCCGGCGCGCTGGTATTTACGTCATTACTGTCGCACAATTAAAACGTATGAGATCAGTCGGCTGGTGGGTTTTCAAAATAATAAATACTGAGCGTATTTCCCACATTAATCAATACAAAGTACCTGCATCTTTCAGTTCTTTTAAATCAAGTCTGAATACTTTCTTCTTTGCCGCTGCCTTTTATTAAATCAAATTTGAGACTTTTAATTTGATTTCTTTCAGCGTGACCACAATGCATGATGGGATATATTGCTTGAGTTAGTGACCATTGTTGTACACTTCTTTTCGTGATGTATTGTGGGATACTTTGAGTGCACTATATAGGGTGTAAATAATCCTCACTAAGGTTTCGGACAGCACTACAAAATAGCATCCTCACTATATAGTGAGTAAGGAGTAATTTTGGATACAGGAGTTACCAAAAGATGCACGCACCCTCTTTCGAATGCTGATGTAATCAAGCCGGAAGTTTTGTTTGTTTTGATAGCAATCAGGAAAGTTTGAAAAAAGTAGGCGGTAATCGTCATTTAAACTTGTTTTTGTGCAATACTTCGTTTGGAAAACAGTTTTCAAAATGGCGGTGCTGACACCTGGCTGAGACTTCACGTTTCGAAGTCTCGCACAAGTCTCGTGAAGATCGCGCAGATAAGTGACGCCTGCCGTGGACCAAACGCACTAAATTCAGCACGGCTAAAAACCGAATAGGCCGATAAGTATAATATTTAATTGCGATTAGTTGCCAATACGGGTCACGATATAAGGTTACTAAAACCGAAAACGTAATTGAGTAACACGTTAATTAAGAAATAAAGCAAGTTTAAAAATGACTTCAGTTCCCCTTTAATAAAGCATATTTTACATATGAGGATCAAATTAAAAGGAAAAAATTAATAAATAAAAAGCCTGACATTGCTTGGCTGCAAACAGTGGCTGTGAACCTAATGTGCAGCCTGTACCCGTTTTATTAGCTCTTACCCGGCTCTTGGACCACGTAGGCCACTCCACAGGAGCCGTCCTTCCTGTCTTCAAATGAGATTTCAGCTTTACTGGGTCCCTCAACGGCGATGGACAACCCACCTGCACCTGCCTCACGCGTCCAGATACTGAACTCGGCTGCAAGGCACAAGAAAAGACAAAAAAGTCTCAGTGATACGGCCTAATGGTTAGAGAAGCAGCTTTGGGACCCAAAAGGTCGCCGGTTTGATTCCCTGGACCAGCAGGAAGTGCCCTTGAGCAAGGCACCTAACCCCCAACTGCTCCGGGTACGTTGTACGTTGCTCTGAATAAGAGCGTCTGCTAAATGCCCTTAATGTAATAGAAAATTTTGAATGGAGGTGTGTTTTATTTGATATGTATTTATTACAGTCAACAAGAATGCCACTGCAGTTAGCATACCTGGCACTCCTGCTACTCCTCGGTCGAGACCGGTGCCACCTGCACGCACTTTATGGGCTCCTCCTTCTCCAAGTGGCCCCACGGTGAACTGGAAGGGGCTTCCGGGAACATGCTGGCCCCGGTATTTCACATTAACTGTATGAGGGCCCATCTCCTGGGGCACAAAGCGCACACTGTAGGTGCTGTCTTCACCCTCGATGATCTCAGCCTCCTCTGTTTTTCCGCTAGGACTCGTCACCTGAGCTGTCATATCCTGAGTACTAGTCTCACCTGAAAGAAAGAGAGAAAATAATGGAGCAACAGAGAAAAGTAGAAGCAATTATAATGTGATTAGAAGTGCAGTAGAATGGGATTTTTTGCAGAAAATGACTGAAGCACAAACTTAAAGGGATAGTTCGGGATTTTTGACATGAACCTGTATGGCATCCCCATCAATAGTGTCGTGCAAACACACTGACTTACCCCTGACAGCATCCTGTGAGTCCAGTTCTTGTCCAGTTTTGGTCCAGACGAAAGTAGTCCGGCAAGTTTGTTGGGGTCACGAAAGTAAAACGTTTTTCGTCTCAAAACAGTATGTGTTCAAAAGAGTGATATATTTGCATCACAAAACCGTTGCCAAATAAAAAGTCAGACCTCGAAATCGCTTGGCACTATTTTCTCTCCCTTCTTATCACCGCGCGCTGCCGCCAGGTGACAGCCACGGCTGTTTCATTCATTGTTTACTGCTAGCAAAGTTAGCGACAACATGTCTGACTACGACAGCGACGTTGAAAACATTGACTTCATCTCACAGCCAAAGGGATATCTTTATGAACCCGAATATACAGATGAAGAAATTCGCCAGATGGAGTTAGAACGGGCAGAGAGAGAAAGGGTGGACAGAGAAGTGGAAGAAGGTGAAGCTGGAGCCGCAGCTTGTTAGCGCCGCTGATCTGAACTCCTAACTAGACAGGGACACTCTAACGAGTGCAAACCCCGCCTTTTCCCTATTAAAATACATTGGGCGAAAATTTCGAAGTTCTGCCATGACCTTGACCTTTGACCTCCAAAATTTAATGGTTTCCTTCCTGGGTGATTGGCAACACGTACAAAATTTGGTCCAAATCGATCCGTTGGTTCTTGAGATATCTTGCAGACACACAGACAGACAGACAGACAGATACACACACACACAGACTGACGCAGGTGAAAATAATAACCCCTCCGACTACTGTCGGCGGGGTTAATCATTGCCAAACAATGGGAAAGGTGTTGATTCCTGCGCAGATGTCAACATGACAGCGCGCAGTGATACCGAGGGAGACAAAATATAGCGCCAAATAATTGCGAGGTCTGACTTTTTATTTGGCAACGGTTTTGTGATGCAAATATATCACTCTTTTGAACACGTACTGTTTTGAGAAGAAAAATGTTTTACTTTCGTGACCCCAACAAACTTGCCGGACTACTTTCGTCTGGACCAAAACTGGACAAGAACTGGACTCACAGGATGCTGTCAAGGGTGAGTCAGTGTGTTTGCACGACACTGTTGACGGGGATGCCATACAGATTCATGTCAAAAATCCCAAACTACTGCTTTAACATATTGATAAGTTTGTTGCAGATGATCAATTAAGTAAATAAACCCAAGTTCACACTAATGTGCGCCCCCCCCACACACACACCCTCGGATTGGCGGGACTGGATGCCACTGAAGGGCCCCATGAAGCCTCCGAACACATCTCTGAAGGGGTCTCCCCCGAGCTGCGTGCTCTCCTCAACACGCACTTCGCGCTTGGTTTCGCCTGCTCGCGTCTTGCTGATCTCAGTACGCTCAGTGCGTGTATATGTGTGGCTGCTGCGTGTGAAGGTGCGCGTTAGCCTTTCTTGGGCCGACACCATCTGAAACCAGTTCCCTGCAGGACGTGTGGGTCCAGAGAGAAGGAGGAAAGACAGAGCAAGAGAGAAGGAGGGAAGAAAATGCAGTAAGACAGAGGAAATCAGGACAGCGAGAAAAAAAAAAAAACCTTGCATGCTGGGTTTACTTTCATTCATAATGCAACCCTTGTGGTTTTTTTAATCATACTAGCTCTGTTTAAAACAATAAGCAGGTGAAAAGGTTGGAACAAAGCGCAGGTGGTGTGACAGGAGCCGAAAGGAAAAAGTACTTATCCTCAAAAGTTGATTTTTCCCCTCTGTTAAGCTCTTTATAATACATAAAGGGCTCCGTTAAGCTGTGAATTCACCTCACCTGGGATTTTGAGGTTGAGGTCACAGGTGCTGCCTACAGTAGCTATAGAGGGAGCCTGCCTCCTCCTGGTGATGCTTTCCTTCATCCTGCCTTCCCCAAGCACCTTTACTGTGAATGGACTTCCTGCAGAGAGGTGCGCAACATTCCCAACAATGTAGAAACATTACAAAGGGTTCGAAAAGCTTCAGTGCAACAATTAACAGTTATTCCATGAAATCGAGTCGTACATGAGCTGATAGCCGACGAGGTGCATAGCACTGAGTGGAATAACTGTATTATTCTATCCACATTCACTGGATTTTAAGAAACAGAGCATTTTTATTTTTAGCAAATTCGATAGATAAAAACTTTATACAAAACGCTCGACAAAATCATTTCCGCTTAGAATGTAAACAAACCGGCGAAATGACAGGAGCAATTTGTGAGAAATGCAGTCATAATAATTCTTGAAAAATAAAAAAGATACGTTCTTACCATCAAATACTTTCATTCCATATTTTGTTGCTTTTTTTTTTTTTGGGTTTTTTTTATAGTAGTTTTTATTTCGTCCTCGGTTGGTTCAGCAACACACTCCGCCATTTTATTTTTCTCTACTCACGGTATATGAGCTGATATCCTAGGAGTAGAGTAGCCAATCAGAACACGTGATTGCTCATATCCAGTGAATGTGGATAGAATAATATGCCTTATTTTTGGCTGTGTCTCAAATGCAAGACATTTGCTAAGACCTTATAGTATAGAAAGAAAAGAAGAGGTTTTGGTTGCTTTTCAGTGTGGCGTGGCTGCAACACAGTGATGAAAGTGAAATGTGATACAACAGGAAATTATTCACTTTTGGTGCAAAGTCAATTTTTTTTTTTAAGCAATACTCTGTTGAAATCAAGTGATGTAAGGGCAATGCAGTGAAAGTTTGCTTTTCAGTGTGGTATGTTTTCTCTATGTATCTAATGAAAAGCCATACCATTTGTGCATTGTGTTTCACTTTATTTTACTGGTGTAGTTGATTTTATTTTTAAATGCGATGTGGCAACGTGGATTGCTTTAAATGTGGATTGCATTCACCTCTGACAACATCTCATTATCTCTAGCCGCTTTATCCTTCTACAGGGTCGCAGGCAAGCTGGAGCCTATCCCAACTGACTATGTGCGAAAGGTGGGGTACACCCTGGACAAGTCGCCAGGTCATCACAAGGCTGACACATAGACAACCATTCACACTCACATTCACACCTACGGTCAATTTAGAGTCACCAGTTAACCTAACCTGCATGTCTTTGGACTGTGGGGGAAACCGGAGCACCCGGAGGAAACCCACGCGGACACGGGGAGAACATGCAAACTCCGCACAGAAAGGCCCTCGCCGGCCACGGGGCTCGAACCCAGGACCTTCTTGCTGTGAGGCGACAGCGCTAACCACTACACCACCGTGCCGCCCTCTGACAACATATAATTCTTAAAAAGCAATCCCCTGCTGAATGTTTTTCGTTAAACAGAACAATGCATTAAATGTGCTGCTTTTCATTAAAGTGATTTTGTGTCATGTTCTGTACCTGGCACGTGCTGGTCCGCAAACTTGATGTTGATGATGTAGGTGCCTGGTTCCGTGGGGCAGTAGGTCACTTTGCATGTGCCATCCTCGATGTCTTCACAGTTAATATCCACTTTGCTGGGACCTTCGATGGAAAGACCCAGACCACCATAACCTAACAGAGATTGAGGAGATATTCATCAATATTATCATCATTGTTAAATTAAAAATTTAACAAATAAGCAATTTATGGCCTGGACAATAGAAAATGGCATGAACTGTAATACACGGAAATGTAAAGAGCTGATTATGCGTAAGAGGGGTGATAATGTGTATCATGCGATATATAACAAAGCAATATGATAATGTAACTTTATTAGGGGTAACTTTGCAGGCTAAAGTTTGCACAGTAAGACTAAGCTCTACTGTATGAAGCCAACAAGTGTCTATTTATGATTAGAAGCCTTCGTAAGGAAGGATACTCGCAACTGGAAATAGATCACCTTTTTAAATTCCATTGTTCTTTCTAAATTACTTTTACGGTTTACCGGTGATTGCTGCTAGTCAGTCTGATCTTATTATCATACAACAATTTTTAACTAGATGTTTTAAATGACATTATACTTCAACTTATTTCGATATTTTTAGTCTTCTTGGAAAATGTGACCACCGACTGTTTAAAGTGCATATCATGGGTAAATTCAGGAGCAAGATCAATGTAATTCTCCTATTTTATATTAAACTTTGGTCAAATATCTGTAACATTCTGCATTCTCTGCAATTTTTTTTTACCTTGCGCAATATCAGAAAAATTCAGTTGAAATCAAGCCATTTGAGGCGAATTGGTCCACCTCTGAAAAAACTTGGCATTTGGATTTCCTGGCAAACATTGATTTTCGTGACATCATCTGCGAGACGCCTCCCTCTGACTCCTACGCCAGCACTGGTTTGTTTATGAGAAAACGACCTGGTGGTTTTCTGCAAATTTCTTCAACGTCATCACGTAATTATTAAAATGGTTAACAGATGTATTGTAGAAGGGTGTAACAACACCAATCATGATGGGATTAGTACTCAGCATTTCCCAAAAGACCGGACAATGAGAGAGAAATGGGAGCGCTTGGTCTACACAGGCTGTGCACTGAAACCGTGCAAAGCTCACGCAGCCTGCTGGCGCTTCCGCAGGTAACGTCATGAATCTGGCTCCAGACTCCCTTGGGATTTTTCCAGACGCATTTTGTTATTTTATTTTTTTCTGCTGTAGACAGATGGCCTTGTGCAAAATTACCCTTCTGGATGAGTGTGTAAAGGGACATACTTTCATATAAAAAACTAAATTGGTCCAGAATATGCACTTTAATAAGTTTAATGTCACAGATCATCCACTATTCAGCCTGTTGCCTAAGGTAAAGGAATCTTCTGCGCACCTGAGGAATAGATCCAGCGTTATGCCTAGAATAAGCACAGAGCGTTTTAGGAATAGTTTTTTTAATAGACTAATTTTTAAGTATAAGTTGATGAAGGGGGCGGCACGGTGGTGTAGTGGTTAGCGCTGTCGCCTCACAGCAAGAAGGTCCGGGTTCGAGCCCCGGGGCCGGCGAGGGCCTTTCTGTGTGGAGTTTGCATGTTCTCCCCGTGTCCGCGTGGGTTTCCTCCGGGTGCTCCGGTTTCCCCCACAGTCCAAAGACATGCAGGTTAGGTTAACTGGTGACTCTAAATTGACCGTAGGTGTGAATGTGAGTGTGAATGGTTGTCTGTGTCTATGTGTCAGCCCTGTGATGACCTGGCGACTTGTCCAGGGTGTACCCCGCCTTTCGCCCGTAGTCAGCTGGGATAGGCTCCAGCTTGCCTGCGACCCTGTAGAACAGGATAAAGCGGCTACAGATAATGAGATGAGATGAGATGAAGTTGATGAAGGTTTTTAGATTAGGTTTTACATTTAGGCATTTCTGTCATTTATATTGTTAGATTGTCACACTTGATATGTATTTTTTATCTAGTGAAGAAAGATATATTATTCTAAGACCTGCATAGATAATGTAATATATAGTATGTGTGTTAAGACTCTGAAAGTGCAGTATGGTGTCCCGCAAAGTTCTGCTTTAGGCCTCCTAGTGTTCTCCTTTGATATTCCTCCCCTCAAATAATAATGTCGGTTTTGCCCTCTATGCTGATACTTAACAATCTTGCTTGGGTTTAACATGAAATGGAAGACTGTGTTGGGATAAATGGATGTGAAATGAATGATAATAAATGTTAAATCCAAGCCTCAATTTTGATGAAGTACGAATGTAGGTCTGCTCACAATAGGGTTTCACCCAAGAGCATAAACGAAAAAAATCAAAAGACATTAACCCAGTTTTAATCAAGCTACACAGGCTGTCTGTGAAGTTTTGCATTAACCCCAAGGTCGTACTCAGGACATTTAAACCTCTGATGATTTAGCTCTGGTGCATATTGCTGATTTCTTGAAGCCTTAGAGCCCATTTCACTTAGCTGAGACGGGCTGCTGAGAATGATTTTTTTTTTTTTTTACATCATACAGCACCATATTGCTGCCATGCCATAAAAAGAGAAGCAGATGAGTATCGTGTTATAACATGAAAAGTATATTGTTATAATAAGACGTTTTTCACATTTTAACAAGATATTTTCATGTTATTATGGCATACAAACTTATGTTACAACAAGAAACTTTTCTTGGTATAACAATAGACTGTCTATCTTACACATACTTCTTACACTATCATCCGATTCTATTCTATTCTATTCTATTCTATTCTATTCTATTCTATCAGTCCTGGGTATGACTTTAAACTGCAACCGGGGGTGAGTCTCAGGTCCGGGAGGACTTGAGTATTGGGGAAAGTGGAGTTACCCCTTAATCACCATTGCTCCCAGGTCCGCTCTGACCCGGAATGGTAGCACCTGCCTGGATTCCAGCTATGGGTTAAATAGTCTCATCGGCCTCCGTCTGTCTACGTAGACGATGGTGGGTTGCGCCAAGATGGAGTGACTTCTCCATGGCGCAACACGCCTGGGCAAGTTTATGGCGGTCCTGTGTTGCCCCAGTGACAGGGCCCCCTTCTCTACCTCACTAGCGTAATCCAGAGGAAAGCAAAGCAGTACGTCTGGTACCAGTTTGGTTGCAGGAGTTGCCGAGAAAACTGACAAATAGACAAATCTTGCCGCCTGTGGGGCTCCACGCCGATTTTTCTGTCAGGGTTGTTTCCCTTAGCCTTCTGCTATCCCTAACACTCACAAGGCAGTGAGACCCCATGGGGGTTTGGGTGGTGCAGGTGCTAATTAGCCAGCAGCAGCTCCCCTGGGATCCGTCCCACCATGGTTGAACCTGCCAGGAGTAGGGGGGACCTAGCAGGACTAGGCTTGATGGTTCGCCACCATGCTCCCGATGGTATCGCAACCCAGGGTCATTGCTGTAGCCATTGCCCGGGGACTACCACTAGGAGGTTAGCACTCTGACTTAATCCTCAAGGGTTAAATAGTACATCATCAATAATGCGCTGGTAGCAAGGCACAAACCCAACAGGGTCAATGGCACACCACCAGATGGCATGTGGAAGAGCCACTCAAATGGCCAACGGATGGCATCACTCGGCAAGTCAGTTGTCACTGCGGGGCAACTTCCATACCCGTCAGGTCTGTGGCACTTTTGTGGACCACTTGGCATCAGGTCTGGAGGTCCAGAGGGACAACATGATGGGGGCACAATATCGTTTGTCTTACCTTACTGCGCAAGGCGCCTAGCTAGGAGAGGAGAATCGTATGTGAGAGCTCACGAGGCCAGACATTCCGTGGCAGCTCTGTCACACCGTTTGTGCTGCCGCTGCGGACAGCTCTGTTGCTCTGTTGCGGGCCTCGCAGCCCATCTGCATTTCTGCTCATCCTAACGGAGGAGTCATCATCATCATTAGCAATGGACAGCTGATGATGACGACAATATCATCCACCAAGTTCAATAACAGCAGAATCTCGTCAGGTCTCAACCCAAGCATGAAGTAGAACTTAATCAAATCATGTAAATAAGCCATATTCCTGTTTTATCCATTCCGCACACACTGTTTCCTCATTCAAACATGAGTTTTACATGACAGCCTCACAATATAAATGATCTTATTATAATATATTAGGTTGATATGGTGTAATAACATGACAATATCTTGTTAAAGGTGCCCTTCCACCAAAAACGTTTAATACTGGCTCTTGTTGAAATACCATAGTTCACTCCGAGTTGCATATGCATGCTACATGTGAAAATGTAATTCTACTTCCATTCCCTGTATTAGCTTATGAAAGGAAATAGTCGGAAAAACGAGTGGATCTGAAAAAGCCATACGATCTTACGTCACTTCATAAATTAGTATTCATGGCCTCGCCCACCTTGGCTTGCGACCGCCCATGGGAAGGAAGTTCGGATTTAAGCGCGAGGAGAGATAGCAGGGCCCATCTCGTCAGTAGCTCACGAAGAGGACCTGACAGCAAGCTGAAAACATGTCTGGACAAGTTCGTGCCTGTGTTATTTGTGGCAGTAACACATCAACGTTGCATGTTTGGGGAGGCCGGGACCTCCCCTGCGTGAGTTACGAGCGTTCAAAGTTGGGCTGGAGTCGCCGACAGAAACGAAACCTAAGCGGAGCGCCGCGGCTCGCCTCGGAGCGAATTACGTCCTGAGGCGCGGGGCTAGCCCGCCCTGGCAGTGCTGGTTCGCTGGGGAGAGAGCAGAGGTCGCTGGCTGCCAAGTTTGAGGAGGCTGGGTGATCCCCTGCCCGAGTTACGAGCGTCCAAAGTCAGGCTGGAGCCGCCGACAGAAACGAAACTTAAGCGGAGCACCGTGGCTCGCCTCAGGGCGAATTACGTCCCGAGGCGCGGGGCTAGCCCGCCCTGGCAGCGCTGGTTCGTTGGGGAGAGGGCAGAGGTTGCTGGCTGCCAAGTTTGGGGAGGCTGGGACCTCCCCTGCCCGAGTTATGAACGTCCAAAGTCGGGCTGGAGCCGCCGACAGAAACAAAACCTAAGCAGAGCAACGTTGCAAGATAGAAGAGGTGACCACAGTGACTTTTCAAACTTCGGTGCCTTCAGTAGTGGTTTTGCTTCGAGGTTGTTTTTAATATTTGGATCTGTAGTCAAGACGATCGACCACCAGCTCACAAGCTGTAAGTAAAACATGAACTTTTTGTTCGAAGGTTTTTGTTACAAAATAGCATGTTCATATTCTCCACGTTACCATGCATGACACGGTCACAAGCTAGGCAGGGATGAGAGTTTTCCGCTTTTCGGCGGATTTCCGTTTTTTCTGAGTAAAAAACGACCTTTTTATATTATGCCAAATCCATTGAGATTTTTTTTTTATTAATTTCGGGGGGTTGGGGTATGTTCCTTCATGCTGTTCAAACTTTATTAACTCCAACAATGTTTACACATTATTTGTAAGTCGCCATCTTTAGTCTCGTTTAAATCTCGTTGAATGTGATGTAAAATTCGTGTTATCTACATTGTTATTGGTCAAAACATCGATGTCGAGACCATAATAGCCAATCAAACCAGTTTTTACAAAGACACCCACATCCGCTTGTTCTGACCCACTGGAGGGAGCGTCACAGTGCTGTTAGCCAATCAGAGGTAACACGTTTACATGTCATGAATATTAATGAGTAAGAGTTGAAATCCTGTCGTTCTCTCCCCACCCGCTCCTCCAGCAAACTAGAACAGCCTGAAACAGGAGAACCACAGCATTTTTTTCACCAAAACCGGCTCACAGGGCATTCATTCATACTAGAGACCACCACACAATTAATGAAAAAACGATGCAAGGGGACCTTTAAAGCAGGAAAAACATCTTGATACAACAATAAACTTTTCACATCATAACGCAATACTAATCTGTTTTGCTTTTTCTGGCGTGGTAGCAATACTCTTCTTTAACATCACACCTAATCTCCAGAAAAAAAATTTCCCTGGCCTATTCGTAAATCTCGAATTTTATCTTGTTACTTTTTGCGATTTGTTTTAATTCTCATGAATTGCCTCCTTGCCTCCTTATTACACTTTATCACAAATACTTTGTTCAACCTTGAATTCTTTATATCTACGAAGCACTCTTGTGATTTGACTAAAATGAAAAGCACACAACATAAATACAGATTATTGTTAATTTCACACAGATTTTTTTAAAGAAGATGAATAAATCAATGTAATCTTTGTTCCATTTCATCTTTCCAGCTCAATCTGTTATGATTTGTACGTCGTCGATTGAGGTATCGGTTCTCACCTGCATTTCTGGTGTCCACGATGAACTCGGCCACCTCGAAAGTGTGTCCCTCCACCAGGCCTTTGCCAAACACTTTCACCTTGCTGGCGTCTCCGATCTCCGATTGTCCCACCATGATTTTGAAGGGGCTGTTAGTCACATGTTTGCCGTTCTTCTTCACACTCACCACATGCTCACCCACTTCCTTAGGAGTGAAGGAGATCCCTGAGGAGAAGACAGATAACTCCTCCACAAGCTGCTCATCAGAGAAGCATCAAATTTCAATCATTAATGGAGTGAAGTACTATGAAGTGTGTGTTGATGAACTCTTGCAAGTTGTTTATTTTCTAATATGTCTAATATACAGGTCATTTTAGATTAATACAGTCTGAACCCTTAATTACGAAGCCAGAGGTCTAAAAATCCTAGAAATAAAGTTTTAAAAATGTTTTCCATGTTACAAAAAAGCCAAATATTAAAAGCCACTACAAGAGCACCATTAATTAATCCGATTCTGTGTAGGCAAGGTGTGAAGAGCAGAGTGTGAGATGCCATTGAAGGTATTCTACAGGTTTGCTCACCGATGTGACGGTTAGGCAGTCTCTTGAGCAGACAGGGCTCCTCGTTACCAGATGGAGCTCGGATGCTTGCAGTGAGAGAACTCAGGTCTGTCTCTGTTATCTTCAGGGACACGTCTGTCGCTGTGCCTACGTTCAACTGGGATGTTCTCATAGAGTCATCTCCTTCGCAAGAGAAAGAGCAGGATGGGTAAGAATAAGAAAATAGAGAAGAGATGGAGGGTTAAATGTAGAACAGCACAGCAAAATTATGCCACTCAGAAGATAAATAATGAATAAAACACAACAAGTGTGCTCCGTAGGTGCTAAAGAAGGCAACTGGACTTGCTTGAAATCCTTGAAGACGTTTCACCTCTCATCCGAAAGGCTTCTTCAGTTCTGTCTGACTAGTGGGGAGTTCCAGGTATTTATCCTAAGGAGAGTCCTTGAGGTCACATGGGTCATTGATCCTCTCAGCCATCCTGCAGGGTGTTAGGGTCACTGGAGGCCAGGCTTGTAGTACTCGAGCCTGACTCGTGCCCTAATTTTAAGGACTCGTGACTCGACTTGGACTTGAGCACCGATGACTCGTACATTAACTGCATTCGGACTCATAAATTGGAGATGAGGACTTGGATTTTTTTCTTTATTTTTTTTAACATGCCATAATAATTTGGCATAAGATATTTATATCTACATTAATTTTTGTACTAATTTCGCGTAAGAGTGTCACACCTGCGCGCCTTGGAGCATGCATCAGATCGACTCTCGGACGTGCTCCAGACAGCATGCACGCCAAGCGGATTCTCGCATGCGCACCATAAACGACTCGCACCTGCACAGGATTAAGGCACAATCAGCGTGCCGACATAAAAACTGTGAAAACACCCTTACTTTGCGAAGTATTGAGTTGTGTTGCTGACACATTACCGAGCCTTATTTCCTTGTTTGGTTTCCTGATCCCTGATTTCCTGTTTCTCGTCTTTGATTCTGCAGAGTCTACGGTAGCCTGTTTGTGCCTCGCTCGACCTATTGCCTGTTTCACTGTTTTATGATTTTGCCTGCCGTTCTGGATTGTTTACCGTCTTCACTTGTATTAATAAACACACCTTCTGCACTTACATCCGTCTCCCAACCATCTCTGACAGAATACTTCACACTCCCTGACAAAGAGAAGCACATTCACCTGTTCATACGTCATGTTCAGGAACAAACAAATGTTAATGGCACTAAAACAGCCACAGTCAAATGGTGCGGTTGGAGTCTTGTTCTTGGGCTCGACTCGAATCAATAATGGACTCGACTTGGACTTGAACACTGAGGACTCGAGACTGGACTCGGACTTGAGGTTTAGTGACTCGACTACAACACTGCTGGAGGCTGGGTGTGAACGGTGTTAGCGGCCTAGAGGGTCGTTAGGGTGATCTGTGGGTCGTTGGCTCTCTCTGCCATCATGTGAGTCATTGAAGTCAGCTGAGTCTTGGTGTGGATGTGTATTCAGTTTTCTGGGAAGTGTGCCAAGGACTGCATTGTAGGTGGCTGATAAGTGGTGTCTCCAACCACCTCCTCTGTTCAGCAATGGTCGTTCCAGGTTGACAAAGATGGCTTCTTTTACTCCTCTTTCAAACCACCGGTCCTCCCTGGCTAAAATGTGTACCTTGCAGTCCTGAAACAAGTGTCCTTTGTTACTGAGATGAAGATAGACTGCAGAGTCCTGGCCTGAGGCCCTGTCCACACGGCAACGGATTCAGGTGAATCTGATAAAATTGTTTATCGTTTCGGCCTGGCGTCCACACGGCACCGGCGTTTTGGGTGCCCCAAAACGAAATCTTTTGAGAACAGGTTCCAGAGTGAAAAAATCTGGCAACGGCCCCGTTGCGAAGTCGTCTGGATGAGTAGAATGGATGTGTTTACGATGACGTCACAACCACATGACTGTCAGTGCTTCACGCCGGGTAGAAGTGTAACGAACTCGATGCGAGTTGTCAACAAATCCTATAACTTGGTTCATGAAACGCGCTTACAAAATATTTTCACTGTGAATATTTATTGTGTAATGGTGCAAAGTGAGAGACAGAGAGAGAGAGAGAGAGAGAGAGAGAGAATAGCCCTTAGGGCAGAGTCAATCCCGCCAGCAAAAATAGGAAAAAAAAAGGAGCGATCTCACCTCTTCAGATGTTGGTTTAAGTCCGACAATACATTCCTCAAAGAGGGCGTAGAAGAACAGAGTAATCCATCAACGTGTAGCATTCAATTTATTCCGGACCATTAAAGAATTCTGGAGGATATAAGAATGTTGACGTACCGGCTTCCATCTACCCCCATTCATTCCTCTTTCCGCGTCTTTCATTTTACGCTACTGATTAATAATCAAAACTTGGCTGTTGCTACAGAAGAAGGGGTTTATGCGCATGCGTCTACTTCTTCTATTGTTCTAAGTGTCTCCGATGGAACCGTCTTACAGCGCACCTAGAGGTGTGGCATGTGTATTGCATCGTTTTCAGCAAGCGATCTGTTGCCATAAGTACCTGATATTTTACTGATCCGTTGCCCATGTGGACGCGATAGTAAAAAAAAAAACAATCTCGCCGTTATCGTGTGGATGTAGCCTGAGGAACTGGCTCTCCTGTGCTGAGCCATGCGCTTGTGAAGCAGTTATTTCATTTCCCCAATGTACAGGTCTGTGCCCCCACTAGTCAGACAGAACTGAAGAAGCCTTTTGAATGAGAGGTGAAACATCTGCAATGATTTCAAGCAAGTCCAGTTGCCTTCTTTATCACCTACAATTTACAATGACCTGAATGATTGAGAACCTTCACAGAAAACAAGTGTACTGTTATAGGAAAACAACCAACACCAACACCGTTGTGGTGTGATGCAGCCAGATGTGAATCAGAGATACTGTTACAACTCCAGTGTACCCCAAAGTGTTTTATTCTTCTTATATTCCACACTGGCACACACACACTCACATTTACACGCACACACCTGTAATCTTGGCTGTAAAGGGGCTCCCAGCGATGTGCTTGTCGTCAAATTTGACGATGATATTATAGTCTCCTGGTGCGGTGGGCAGGTAGGAGACAGTGCATGTGCCGTCTTTATTGTCCTTACAGCTGATCTCTGCTTTAGACGGACCTTCCACTGCCAAAGACAGTCCACCTGAAACAAAACAAAAGAGACAAACAGCACCTGAATAATGGTGCAAGTGAAACCTCTAAATCCTATGAGGTAATAAAATTTACACATTATGGAAGAAAAAGCATTACTTAACAGGAAGTAAAGTGACAGCAAGGCTTTCGAGGGCTTTTGAGTTGAGAAAATACCTTCTCCTGCATCCTTGGTGACAATCGTGAAGATTGCGGGTTTGTTAACCATGCCGTGACTCAGGCCAGGTCCGTAAGCAGTCACATGACCACTGTTTATAGCATCGACATAGAACTGCAATGGACTTCCTGTCAAAGGAAGTAAAGAGCTCAAACATGGGGCTTCGCTTCTCACAGTTTTGAAAAAGTATAACAAAATTATGACCAAAATTCCAATATATATTTATAGTGATTTATCACCTGGTATGTGGTTGCCATCATACTTGATATCCATCTCGTGCAGGCCTTTCTCAGTTGGGGCATACTTCACTGTCACTGTGCCGTCCTTATTGTCAGTGATATGAGGCCGGGCTGTCTTTCCAGAAGGCATTCGTACCTCACCTAAAAAACACGCAGTGATATGGTCATTCCTCTGGTGCTGCATGAACTGAGATGGGTAAGATTTTTGTAAATTATTAAATTTGTACACTGTTAAAAAAAACGCTCCAGTTTATACAGTCAGCTCCAAAATTATTGGCACTCATCAAGAGAATGCACAAAAATGATTGTATAAAAATGTTACGTGATGTTTCCTCTAACAAAAATAATTGTTATATCGTGGTGCACTGGGTAGCTTTCCAGGCTTGATCCTGGGCTCAGGTTACTGTCTGTTCACCCTGGGTTTCCTCCAGGTTCTCTGGTTTCCTCCCAACTCCCAAAACCATCAATGTGATGTAGGTACAACACACAGTCCCTTTAAGAAACTACATTTCCCATCAGCCAGCTTACGCGTTGACCTACGTCACGGCTGGGCGGGATCATCTACGTCACTTCCTCCACGACTCCATAAGGGACCCAGAAATCCACCATACTTCCTCTTTGGCTTCTGTAACCACGCGGGAACAGACATAAAAAGAGGCACTCTCTCATCGGACCGTCCGAAACCACGACTTCTTTCTTGCAAGAAGAAAGATTCAGCGCGTTTTTCTTTCTGTTTACCATTGGCCACGGTGGAAATCCAGAATCGCGCGATTTTGACTCAGACTGAGTTACAACCGTTTTTTCATTTATTCATTATAAGTACCGTACATACGGACTGCAGCCCAAGCAGTTAAAGTTAGAAGCGACCGGCTCCTTCTAACAAAGCGCTGTGCACATTGTTTGATCAGAGACTTTCTTCCCACGAACTACAAAGCGTCGGATCAAGAATTCTCTGCCTTCTACAGAAGTCTTCACGAGCTCCTGTAAAATTCAGCATCTTCGTAGCTTCTCTGTATTCCTACACAGAGGCAAGGTACTGGAGCAGATTTGGCATTCTGGGCAAAAGACTAGTCTTAGGAATTAGTTTTATTTACGTAGTGTGAATTTAAACTCAGGAACTGTTCAAGTGTGCACACTGATTTTGTGTTTCCATCATTGTTCTATTTTTGATCTCTCAATTGTTTAATAGATAGGTTTTGCATGCTCCCTTTTCCTTTCTAACACTTTAATTTCATTATTTACACATATTTTGACCTCATCAAGATTTCAGTGAATTTGGTAATGATATAAGCTAGTGGGTTAGCTGCTATGGCTAATTCTTTTGTCTCATTAGCATCCAGGGCTAATTGTATTGTCTCCAGGGACCATAAGGCCTCACCACGTGGTCTCACACACACACACACAAAACACACCTTAGTTAGCATCCCACGCTAGCCTTTTGTTTAGGCCATAGGCCTCACAACACACCTTAGCTAGCAAACCAAAGCTAACTCTTTTGTTCTATAAAGAAACATGTGGTGACCCTTCCCCCCTCCGTTCTTTATCACGAGGTCCTTTGTCTCAACTTTAGATAACATTCCAAGCCCTGATTCAATTCAACCTTTATAGCGCATTCTCCCGTGCCCACATTCAAACCCACATATATCACGGATGACCATTTGAATGTATTTCAATTGCTAATATTTAATTTTTTTATCACACACACACACACACACACACACACACACACACACACACACACACACACACTCCTATGGACACACACATTTCACTGTTTGCTGCTGACTGTTTGAAGATTTCAACTGCTATTATTCATTTTTATCTTTGTTATAATAAATTCAATTAATTCTTAAACTGTGTCTGTGTTGTTTCCATATTCTTTGAAGTCATTCAATCTCAAAGAATTCCAAGGTGCAAATGAGTTATGTAATACGGTAAGTGATCATAATAATTTGGAATATACCATAATTTAGCTGTTTGGTAATTTATTATTAAGCACCAAAATTTAATGATTTAATGAGACTGATTTAATGAGATTGATCACTTAATTACCAATTGCACCTACAGTGACTACTCTAAATTGTCCCTAGATGTAAATGACAGACAAGCATTGCGAGGGTTGCACTGCGATGGACCCCACAAGGCAAGAGACCAAGGGGCAGGCCAAGGAACACCTGGCGAAGGATAGGTGAAGCAAAACTTAAGCAAACTGGGATCACCTGGAGTGAGGCTGAGACCAAGGCAAAAGACCATGCCGGATGGAGGGATCTTGTGGAGCTCTTATGCTCCAGTGGTAGCGAAAAGGCTAAGTAAGAGTAAGTAATTAAGTAAATGATTATGAAAGTGTGTGTGTGCATGGTGCACTGCAACGTGCATCCCGTCAGTGTGTATTTCTGCCTCACACCCAGCATAAGCTCCATTGTGTTTCTACCAGGAAAAAACGCTTCCTGAAAATGATGAGTGAATATTTTCTCTCTAAAACATAGGTAGCAAAATTAACTGCAGCAAAATAAATCTTTAAATCATGAATCAACAATAATTTCCCCATCAAACCAGGATGTCACTGCCCTAAATATATATATCTTTTAATCCAGATAATAATCTTAAACTTGCATCTAAATCAAAGCAGAAAAGGTTTTTGGGTACACAAAATCAAAATTTGGGGAAGCCATGGCCTAATGGTTGGAGATACAGCTTTGGGACCAAAAGGGCACCAGTTCGATTCCCTGGATCAGCAGGAATGGCTGAAGTGCCCCTGAGCAAGGCACCTAACCCCCAACTGCTCCCCAGGCTGCTCTGGGTATGTTGTATTTCGCTCTGGATAACGTAATGTATTGAACTGGTTATCTTTGAACTCGAATGGAACTGTGTCACTTGATGTTTCCTAAAATCAAAATGTCCAATATATCCAGCATTAACACTAATAGGATGTGAATTTAGTTCTTATTTCATGCTCACTAGCTTGTACAGTGAGGTTTTAATAATGTTTATTGCATGTTATATCAAAACTAATAATGCAATTATTAGTCATTTTAACCTAGCAGATCTATTGTTTTGTAGCAATCCAGGTCTTTAGGAATGAAAACCATTTACAAATATCAAATTTGAGATTCATTTAAAAAATTACCAGGCCTTCATTAACCCCTTATATGTGGCCCTTATGTGTGGCCCACTTGGAGTGTTCCCATTTTTATATTCATATGCTTAAGTTAAAAATATTACTTATTGCATGCAGGCTTGTAGTACTCAAGTCCAGGACTCAGACTCGAGTCCGACTCATGCCCTGACTTGGACTTGAGCACTGATGACTCAGACTTGGACTTGGACTCGTGCATTAACTGCATTCGGACTTGTAAATTGGAGACGAGGACTTGGATTTTTTTCTATATTTTTTGTAACATTCCATAATAATTTGGCATAAGATATTTATATCTACATTAATTTTTATACTAATTTCATGTAATAGAATGCACATTCACCTGTTCATACATCATGTTCAGGAACAAACTAATGTTAATGGCGCTAAAATGCCTGGAGAGGACGCCCCTAGGATTGTCTGCTTTGCTTATACAGACTTCTCGTGCAGTGGGAAAAAATGCACTGCTATGTGTTCCATATGTAGAAGAACTATCGAGGAGACGACGGGGACAACCTCGAACTTCAATCGTCATTTGGCAAGACCCCACCCAGAGAAAGAAGTGACACGCTATGTTCATTGCTCTGTTGATAGTGGGCGGGGCTTGCTTGTTGAGTGATGAACTAGCTAGTGTTAACCCTCTCTCATGTTATTTGCCCTGTTGATAGTGGGCGGGGCTTGCTGAGCAACGAATGAGCTTTTTATCTGTAGCCTATTAACTAAAATGGCGCAGTCGAGCAGTAACGTTAGTCCGACACAGTAGCAGAGACGCTTTCACATAAAGGCAGCAACAGCCACCGTCAAATGGTGCGGTTGGAGTCTTGTTCTCAGACTCGACTCGAAATTTTCTTTAATGACTCGGACTTGAACACTGGGGACTCGAGGTTTAGTGACTCGACTACAACACTGATTGCATGTGTTGTGCAGTTAATACTGCACATTGCTCATTATCACCAAGGGTGTCAATAATTCTCGACCTGATAACGGTATATTATCTCGTAGCAGAATGTCAAGACAGCTGGTTTTACACAGTTTATTCAAATATGCTTGGATCAAACCTGTGATCTCTCCTTTCTGCACTGTAAACGGGATAACCAGACTGAAGGGACGAAGCATGGGCTCCATGCCATTTATGGCTGTCACCGGTTCCTCAGTGGCCTGGAACAGAAACAGATTCATGTAAACACCACTAACTAGTAAGATGTTTGTTTACAGAACCAGCTGAGAGGATCCTACACAAGAGAAACAAGCAAGCCATGCACAAAAGAAGATCCAAGTCAAGAAGGTTTCAGTTAAAATGCTGACTAGGAGAGTTGAACTGGAGTTGAAATGTTGCAGCTGAAATGATGTTGTCGAGAAGACGGATGGAGAGGATGGCTGAGGGGTTAAAACGAGTGCAGGAATGAGATGGAGATTGTATAAGGGAAGTTGTGGAGAGGGCTTAAATGTGTACCCAGTGAGGGGAGTAGCCCTGGTAAGGCGAGTAGGGCTGCTGTAACTGCACTTTATCACACGGCTCCTCTATTATAGGAACGGTATCACACGCCTGGAGATGGAGGAAGTCATATGGTTAGTTGGTTGAAACCACACTCATGCATTTTATCTGGCACTGTTACCAGGTACTAAGCATAATCCTAGGACACAAATAAGCTTCTGGAGTTACAGTTATCTCCTGAAATTACAAGCTGCACATTGTAATGCTAGATTTACATCACGGCGCTTTTTTTGATTGGTCAAAATGTGTTGATTATGTACAACAGCAGCTCTGACAGTATTTCCGCCTGTACGATTGGCAAATTGCTGTGGTATAAGAGAAATAAAACACTTTGCTGTTCTGGGATAATAATCAAATGCAGATGGATGTTCCAAGAGCTATTCAGTGAAGATAGCAATGCTTTTACATTTGATATATTTCTTCAGTAAATATATTACATTTCCAAAAAGCACTTCTGATTTAAAGAAAATCATAGTATGCATATGCATCTGGAGTATATCATGTTTATTTATTATACCGTATGACCTGTACGGACCTGCACGCGCGTTCTTAATAAAACCATCGGGAAAAGTCACGTGACTGGGCAGATACAGATTTTTGAATCCGGTCTGGGAAAAGCCATATGTGGCCCCGGACCCGTTTCCCTCGCTTCCATCATTTTCATTTTGCTCTGAATTGTTACTCTGAAAAATGAGCGACATAACTGAGCACAGTGAAAGTGAATTTTATTATCTGGATGATTTATCAGACAGACCTAATTGAACAAGCTGAAACAGTCGAAGAAATTGAAAAAAAAATTGTACTTTCGAGCAAAGAAATTTGTCTCCGTGAGCTGACCAGAGTTTGAACCGACTTTTACTAACGATGTTATCTTAAAATCATTTTCATTTCGAGAGAACAGTAAAGTCAGTTGTATTTTATCGAATTCAAACTGTTATTTCAAACTTGTGCAAAGGTGATTCAGCATATAAATGGTTTGCTGTCAATCAAATAAAAATAAGTACACGTGGCTACTGCTTATAAATAAAATTGTTTTCTGATCCCATGTCCATACAGTAAATATAGCATATATACTGTACACGTTATCACTTATACTCGCCTCATCTCTTGCAAGCATCACCAAGCTGTGAGCAGCATCAGGTTTTGTAGTATTTTGGTGACCAATTTTGTTTACTGTGTTTTGTTCAAAATACAGTGCTGTGAACTCGATCCATTTTCAAAATAGTAAAAAAGCACTTGTTCATGAATTGTCTTAGAAGCATTATTTAGTACTAATGACCACATTTTGTTTCACAAGTGTAGTGTAAAGACTCGAAAATAAAAAAATAATAATTAAAAAATTAAAGCGACTGCAGAAGTTTGATATCGGCTTTTCAATATACAGTATCTGCCAAAAAGCTAAAAAAAAAACCCGACAAAACCTTTCATCTGACCTTTCAGAAGGACCAAATAAAAGCTGTGATAATCAAAAGGTAAATTTTCTTAAAATAAACACCACATACTTGATATCGAATCAGTAGCCTTGGCGAACCACGAGGTGAATTTTGTTTATCTTTATATCTGCTGATTATCTTCCGATACTACGAAGTTATAACGAGGTTTCTCTTATTTCGTTTCTGGTTCTGATTGGTTCTGAAGTTTATCAAGAAGTAGAATGGGTAATCGAGCTTGATTGGTTATGAAATTTCGCTATTCTTACACTCGTTCTTACAACGTGATAACATCATGGCTTCGCCACTCGTTCTTGTGTACCTTTGATAAAGCGAGATCAACTGTTCGTATCGCGAGATCACAGTTCGCCGTTCTGGTGATTGTAATGCTTATGCGTACGGTATGCACATGCGCAGCGCGCTATTGTTACACTCATTTTTACAACACAATGACATAACGGCTACCGCCTCGCTTTGCCTCTATGAGGCAGTAGCCACAAAAATGGATTGGTTCATTTTTCACACACTGTTGTTCATTGTTTTCTACGGTGTATATTAGTTAAAAAAAGGTCATATGATAAAGTGATTATTGACTGAGTTAGGGCAGGCCGGATGGGAAAATATTTAGCTCTTGGTCATTTGTATGGACCTTGTGGCAAATATTTTCCCGTCCGGCCCGACCTAACTCAATCAATAAGTACATACTACGTTAAAATGTGAATGTACTGTATAACAAAATATAAACATGAATCTTCCAATGGAATTATTTTTCTTCTTACATCTTTCTTCCCAATTCTACGTTAGGGCGAGGTGGATCAATTGAGCTATAAGAGTTAAGGGCCTTGCCCAAGGGCCCAACAATGGCAGCTTGGCGGTGCTGGAGCTCAAACTCCAACCCTCCAATCAGTAACTCAGAGCCTTAACCTGTTGACCCACCACTGCTCCGATCTTCATACAGACTTCAAACGCTCAAATATTATAAACACTGATTAGGACCGTTTCCAATGCTTTGGAAATCTATCACAATGCTCCAATCTTCAAGAACCCATCACTAGTCCATCTTTTTCTATTCCACTTCCCAGAATATTCCATATTTTATTCCAACTCAGCAAATACTGATCACTGATGTCCTGGTTTCAGATGATCTGAAGCTGGACTAGAGCAAAAACTGCACATTCAAGAACTACAGTACATAAGCTGATCTACGTGACAGATATTGACTCTCCAGAATGCATAAAGCGCTCACCACAACATGGAAGGGGCTGTTGGGGATGTGCTCTCCTCCAAAGCGAATGGTGATGATGTATTTCCCTGGCTCTGGAGCTGTGTAGTAGATATCGAAAGTTCCATCTGAATTCTCAACCACATCCACATCCAATTCAGCCCCATCAGGGGTGGACACTTTGCATGTGACTTTTCCCTTCCCAGCAGCCTTTGCATCCACAGTGATTACGGTCTCCTCGCCAATCTGAATGGTGGGTCCGAGTCCAGAGCCTGGTTGGAAGTAAATTTACAATTATGGTTAATGATACAAAGCCAAAACCTGTTCACCATGAAGCACAATATGGAGTCTATGGTTAAACATTTAGAATTTAACTACTCACCCAGGCCATGTCCTCCAATGGAAACTGAAACAAATATTATAATACACACAATTAATACACACAAGATAAGTGTGCCAGTAGTATTTTAGTTATTTCATTATATTGATTGACGTCATTGTATGAAAACTAAAGGTAGCCAAAATTTTCATATTTGATCAGACGCTTGGGGCGGCACGGTGGTGTAGTGGTTAGCGCTGTTGCCTCACAGCAAGAAGGTCCGGGTTCGAGTCCCGTGGCCAACGAGGGCCTTTCTGTGCAGAGTTTGCATGTTCTCCCCGTGTCCGCGTGAGTTTCCTCCGGGTGCTCCGGTTTCCCCCACAGTCCAAAGACATGCAGGTTAGGTTAACTGGTGACTCTAAATTGACCGTAGGTGTGAATGTGAGTGTGAATGGTTGTCGGTGTCTATGTGTCAGCCCTGTGATGACCTGGCGACTTGTCCAGGGTGTACCCTGCCTTTCGCCCGTAGTCAGCTGGGATAGGCTCCAGCTTGCCTGCGACCCTGTAGAAGGATCAAGCGGCTAGAGATAATGAGATGAGATGAGATCAGACGCTTACCTGTGACCAAACATTTGCTGGCGTCTCCAGTGGGCAGCGCATGGATGCGGTATGGCGAGAACGGAATCTCATCTCCGCCATATTTGATGGTGATGGTGTAGCGGCCTGTCATATCCGGCACATAGGACACGGTGTAGGTTCCGTCTCTGTTATCCCTGATGTTCGCTTTCTTTGGTTTTCCCTCTGGATCCTATTTGAAACACACTCAGTTTAACAAACATGCACATCGTTTATGACAGTCTCTGTGTGTACCATCTAAACTTAAATCAAACAAAACATGGCTATTCTCATAAATACATGAATCTATAGTTGGTGTAACAACTCCCAACATTAGAAAAGCAATGAAATTTGCATAATAATGTGTTAACTCTGCTTTAAGGAGCAAAGCTTCTTTATTAGTTAGTTATGTAATGGAAACCACATTGAATAATTAGATCAAACTCAATGGAGTGTCAGTCCACAGAGACTCGCAGAGGCAGAATATTACAAAAAAAAAAAATCAAGCCTTTTCCTAAATTGAAATACATAATTTCTGTTCATTTCAGTGTTATTAAATAATTTAGCTGCTACACCAAAAAAAAAAATGACCTCCTAGAAGCCAGAAATCACACAAAACATAAAATACTATGTTGATGCCGGTGCTGCATGTATAATTCGTAAATTACTGAGTATTACTGAATATTATTATATATTCTATCCACATTCACTGGATATGAGCAATCATGCGCTCTGATTGGCTACTCTATTACTAGGATATCAGCTCATATACCATGAGTATAGAAAAACAAAATGGCGGCGCATGCTGCCGAACCAACCAAGGATGAAATAAAAACTTTACTCGAAAACAAAACCCCAAAAATTGTTATCAAGTGTTTAAAAGAAATAGAAATAGCTAAAAGAATATATTTTTTTGTTTTCCCCCAATAGCTCCTGTTCCACACTCCAGCCCAGTCTGTGGCGGTAATGCAGCTTTAAGTTGGTTTGCCAACTGCCAAAGAAAAACCCTAAAGAAGACAAAAAAACCCAAAATACAAAAAAGCAACAAAATATGGAATGAAAGTATCTGATGGTAAGAACATATCTTTTTTTATTTTCCAAAAATTATTATTATTATAGCATTTTCACAAATTGCTCCTGTAATTTCGCCCGTTTGTTTACATTCTAAGCGGAAATGATTTTGTCGGACATTTTGTATCAAGTTTTTATTTAGTGAATTTGCAAAAAATAAGAATAAAAATGCTCTGTTTCTCAAAATCCAGTGAATGTGGATAGAATAAAATAGTTATTCCACTCAATCTCGTCGTACATGGATTATAACTAACTCGGTGCTATGCGCCTTGTTGGCTATCAGCTCATGTATGACTTGATTTCGTGGAATAACTGTTAATTAAATTTTTTCGCAGTCCAAATCCTGCACTCTGATTGGCTGACCTACGATACGGACCCCAGTTACAGACCCCGGTTATGGACCTCTGGCGACTCGCTCGTTCACAACAACAACAAACATCGTAGAATTTTTTGTCAACGTTTATCTTTTTTTATAAGATTTATTTATAAGATTATCAAAAATCTTGTAAATTTTTGCCAGCATTTCTCAGGAGAATAGCATTAATTTTACATCATGGATAGCGATAACGACAGTCTTCACAGCGAAAGCGAATTTTACTACCCTGAGGAAGAAGAAATAAAAGAAAACATTTCAGTAGAAAGCTAAAAACCTCTAACTGTTGCTAACGCCGAGCAAAAACATGGCTGAATCCTGAATGACTCCTATTTGTATAAATAGGGGACTACATAGGCGGCAAAATGTAGTTTTTTTCCTGCCATGGAAGTGCACTTGTATACCGAGGAGGAAGCCATTTGCATTACAGCCGTGACTGAGGATTCAAAATGGCGGCTCGGCTCAGTTTTCCCTTTCGGGCGCTCTCGTTTTCTGTTAGAATTTGGTAAAGAAAAAAATAAATATATTATTTACCAGCTTAAGGTTGGTCCGTATGGTGAAATACCGTGACCTCGGTCAGTACTTTCAAGACCTCGGTCACGGTATTTCAAGATATGGACCTCCCAGCTGGTAAATAACATATATATATATATATATATATATATATATATATATATATATATATATAATCACTAAACCATCAACCAAATAACAATTATAAGCTATGATCTTTATAAATAAATGTAAACACATTAAATAACTACAGTTAAGCCGTAAATAATATGCACCATTTCAGTCAGTAGAGAAAAAAACCCACCCCAAAGTATGGTGTCCTTGAGCTGCCTCAAGGGAAGATTTTTACAAAACCCCACTAACAAACAACGTATTTCACACATAAATCACTTGAAAACACTGTAAAATGTAAAGAAAATATATATTTAGAGAAAAATGATCGGCTCCAAGAGCTCTGTTGAATTCTCAGTTCTGTACTCGCTCTAAAATGGGCTTGTACTGTAAATGGGTTAAAAACACATAACTGTGGATCT